>NC_138990.1:37309944-37648654 GCF_964341445.2 Mesoplodon mirus | reverse complement strand
ATATTTCCATACTTGTTGGTAAGTAGCCCTGCCCCCAAGCTTCCTGAGTATCCTTCCCATTGCCCCAGCCCCTTCTCCAGGAGCCCCAGAAATTTCCACCATCCACCAACTAAAGGTTAATGCCTGACCCAGTGAGAACTGACAGTCTTTCTAGCAGTTGATGAGTATTTTGAATATCACCGCTGGATATGCATATGCTTAATTTAATGATCCTATTACCAAAAACAAACAAACAGACAAAAACACCCTTACCTGAAGAGTTCAGTCCAGTCTCTTGTCCTGTCCTTAAGGAATTCTCAGAGCTATAGAAACACTGCTGATGTTCCCATCTGCAGCCCCAAGTTCATGTCCTATGCTCTGCTAAGCAGATATATGGGAGCCAGCAGGTTGTGACCACCCTCCTGATTCAGGGCCAACACCACAGGCAGCTGTGCCAGCAGGTGAAGCACCCTGGACTCAGCACCCTGAGTTTTAACTCTCTAACTGGGTGACTTGGAGCATTTCACCTCTCTCTCTGACCCTCAGTCTCATCCTTGGAAAGATGCTCCCCCAGAGGGTGGGAGTTGGGTTCAAATAAGATAATGATGTGATACACAGCAATATCAAGGAGGGAAAAAGCCTTTTTTTTTTTTTTTTTTTTTTTTGCGATATGCGGGCCTCTCACTGTTGTGGCCTCTCCCGTTGCGGAGCACAGGCTCCGGATGCGCAGGCCCAGCGGCCATGGCTCACGGGCCCAGCCGCTCCGCGGCATATGGGATCCTCCCAGACCGGGGCACGAACCCGTATCCCCTGCATCGGCAGGCGGACTCTCAACCACTGCGCCACCAGGGAGGCCCCGGAAAAAGCCTTTTGGTATTAAACTCAGCATTCTACTGGCTGTCTCACCTTGACCCTCCCCGGGTCTCAGTTCCTCCCATGTAGAATGGGAATAATTACACTGTATTGTACCCCCCAATTATGAGATTCCATGTGCTGCCTTAACACTGTTGAACTTCACAGGTCCACAGAAGCTTAGCTATGAGTTCCCCTGCTCTGGCCAGATATGCCCCCACCCAATGGGGAAGGCTTACCTCCTGGCTAGTTCTCCTATATCAGCGGGACCAGCTTTACTCCACTGGGTCCTCAGCCTAATGGGTTTCACCTCCCTGCCAGTTCACAAAACTACTCAAACTAGCCAATAACATCTTCCTGTGGAAAGCAGGAGTCACTTCATCTTCTTGTCACCTCAAAGCCCGCTGGTTTACACCGCTCCTGAATGCAGCCCTGTGTCGCCCTGCTTGGCATGTGGCGTCCTCCTCCCCAGGGCTGTGAGTATATGTGAGCAATGACCTGCAGTCAGCCTCACCAGTCCAGTGTCAGGGGTTATGGGTTCAGCCATCTCATATTTAGTTGGGGGGGGGGATCCCTCCTTCACCAGAGCAGTGAATAGGAGGTGATCAGAACAGACACCTATCTCAAAGAGTTAAAAAATTAAAGTGAATCATATATGTAAAGCACGTATCATCATGCCTGCTCTGGTAGAAGTTCATGCCAACAGAGAAGAAAACAAAAGGGAATGTAGCCACGGGCAGGAGGTATTCTCACCAGAGGCTGGGACACTGCTAGACGTCGTGTGGGAATGAACCCTATTGCAAAGACCTACCTCATGCTGACTGGTTTCATGTTTTCCTTGCCGAAGGGAAAAAACACATAGAAAAATGATCTCTCTTCTTCTTAGTATAACAAGAAATGTTGTCACTCATAATTGAAATGGCATTGTAAGGCACTCCATCTCCCTTTGGCTCAGTTTTCTCACCTGTAAAATGGGGATTTTGAGCTGAATAATATGCCAGATACCAAGCTAAAGAAGGGAGCTGAAGAGAAAGGACCAGAATGATTGATAACAGGTCCCTCCCTGCAAGAGCTCACAATTCAGAGGGATGATACCGCCTGCGTTATGCACCAGGCAGGGAGTGACGATAACTTAGCAGGATAATATAATTGAGAAATAAGAGCACTAGAGAATGTGATAGGGACTGCCACTTGTCACTCAATTTTTATGTACAAGGCAGTCACATCCCTAACCAAACACATTATATTTCCCAGCCTCTCTTGCAACTAGAGTGGCCATACCAACTTTTTTTTTGGTGGGGGGGGGGAGTCTGCTCATTTGTTTTCACTTACTTTTTTTTTTTTACATCTTTATTGGAGTATAATTGCTTAACAATGGTGTGTTAGTTTCTGCTTTATAACAAAGTGAATCAGTTCATACCAACTTTTAGACAGTAACATGTAAGCCCAAGTGGTCTTTGAAGATGTCTCCAGAGAGTCTTTTTTAAAAGAGTAGGTATGCCCTTTTTCCTACTTTCCTCCAACTCCTGTCTAGATTGTGGATGAGATGGCTGGAGCTCTAGCAGCCATTCTGATCCAAGAGAACAAGTTACATCCTAGGGATGGTGGAGTGTGAGCTACTGAAATATGGGGCCCTCACCAGTTCACAGAGCTATTATATCAATGTCAAGGCTACACTTCTTTTACCTGAGAGAACAATGAACAATGTATTGGTAGGACTACGTGTGTATATGTGTGCTAATGCAACCAATTCTAATCTCAACTGGCACAAGAAATACTTAATATTAAAAAATATTATACCTACTTACTATTTTATTTAGTTCCTAAAGATCTTATGAGATTTTTTAAAACATAAGACCCTTCAAGAATGCAAGGATTGGGAGCTTCCCTGGTGGCGCAGTGGTTAAGAATCAGCCTGCCAATGAAGGGGACACGGGTTCGAGCCCTGGTCTGGGAAGATCCCACATGCCGCAGAGCAACTAAGCCCGTGAGCCACAACTACTGACCCTGCGCATCTGGAGCCTGTGCTCCGCAACAGGAGAGGCCGCGACAGTGAGAGGCCTGCGCACGGCCATGAAGAGTGGGCCCCGCTCGCCGCAACTGGAGAAAGCCCTCGCACAGAAATGAAGACCCAACGCAGGCAAAAATTAAATAAATAAATAAATTTATTTTTTAAAAAAGAATTCAAGGATTTATTTTTAGCTTCTGAAATGTCAAGTTTCATGGTGGTACAGCATTGCATCACAGGTATGTTCACAACCAGGAGACCCAAATCAATGTTTGGGCTTAGGTCCTTTTAGGACAGAAAAGTCTAGAAAATTCTACCTTCTGAACTAGTAGGTAGATTTCTAGGACTGTAAATCTGCCGTACAGAACTTGGGTCCACATGCACCCTCATCCACATGCCTGTACAGTCACATGCACACACCTGCATGGGGCACACATATACTCTCAGGAAGTTGCACATATGCATCACACACACTCACAGCCACACACAGGTACATTCTCGTATCCACACACGGTGAGAGCTCCGGTGGTTCCCTGAGGTTGTGAAAGCCCCAGATTTCTCCTTCATCAGATCACTAAACTATTATATGAGTTATTTTCAATAACCTTCTATCCTGAACTGGAAGTGGAATGCTAAGTCATAACAAGCAAGAGCAAGAGAGCTCGGTCAGTCAATCCTTGACCACAGAGGTGCCCTCATGGCCAAGCAGGAAGAGGAGGATCCCCTTCCCTCCCCCATATGGTTCAGGGTCAGAAGGAAAATCCTGATGAGTGTGGGAGGGGGGCAATCTGGACTTCATGAGGCCTCACCTTCAGGGGGGATACTTCCATGAGAGTGTGAGTTACACTCCTACCTGAGTCTCTGTCCTCTCTCCAGGGCTGTTCCCCTAAATAAGTGTATCAATTGACTCAATCCCTGCTTGTATATTTTGATGTCTCCTAGAACTCACCCTGGCTCTGATCCCAGTCCTCTGAGAGCTTGCTCAGCACTGCATGCTGTGCTAAGGACTTTGGAAAACACAAAGATGAAGGAACTTAATCCTTGCTCTCAAGAAGTGAGCATTCTATCTGAAAATCAACTGAGAAACAAATATGGGGAGCCGACTCCATAAAAATGTATGGATAGGGCTTCCCTGGTGGCACAGTGGTTGAGAGTCCGCCTGCCGATGCAGGGGACACGGGTTCTTGCCCCGGTCCGGGAAGATGCCACATGCCGCGGAGCAGCTGGGCCCATGAGCCATGGCCACTGAGCCTGCGCGTCCGGAGCCTGTGCTCAGCAATGGGAGAGGCCACAACAGTGAGAGGCCCGCGTACCGAAAAAAAAAAAAAAGTATGGATAATTACAGAAGTTGACATGAATCTAAAATGTCACTTGCTACCTTTAAAACCTTGAGAAATTCTAAGTTTTCTCATCCACAACTTGGGAATAATATCTGGTTCCTTCCAACATGGCTGTTAGCCATACCCCCTTCTTTGGGAGACGGGTCCCTTTGCCATTCCAGATGGCCCAAGTGTCTCACTGGAAGTGATGCCAGTGGTCTGAGGGTGGGCCTGGCAGGACAGGAGGACCTCAACATGGAATCCTTGTCTAGCCATTCATTGGAGTTCAGACTGCTTCTCACAGACCTCAGTTCATCTCTCTCCTGAGCAGGTGCAGAGGCTGACGTTCCCATCCATCCATCGCCTCCCTGCAGGCACCTGGGCAGTCTGTTTGCTGGTGAGAAACCTGTAATCCTAGTTTACTCTTTTCAAATTGTCCAAACTATCCTCTGAACACCAGTCCCAGTGGATTTAGTTCTCTCCGTTGGTGATCCCAGTCCATTTGGTGTTGGAAGGAAATTTTACCAATCAGAGCTCACTCACAGTTAGAAAACTGCCTGCTACTCAGCGATCTCTGAGATGCTGGAGAATTCACACTTGTCAGAAAGTACCAACTTTAGCTCCTCAGGGCAGGCTGGCACTCAGAGAACCATTTCTAACAGCCCTCCAACTCCTTCTATATAAAATGAAATATGCAAGCACCACCAAACAGTTAACATTCCTGAGAATTCTCTCAACTAGCTGCTAGAACAGGGCTGGCACTCTGGAGAAGACCAAAATGAAAAAATCATCATCATCATCATCATCTTCTTCAAAAAAAAATTAAGGCTGTTCCTTTTCTTCCTCAACCATGAATTCATCTAGTGATACGTCTAAAATCTAACCCTGAAAACCACTTACCCTCTGCCAAACGGACTAAGGTATTCCAAACTTGTGTACATTTTTAATCCATTTATATAGTGTCCAGTACTTCACACATATTTTAGTTTTTCAGACTTTTTTGTGTTCAAATGAGAGTAGGGATACATGCAAATTTAAGATGTGCATATGGTGTCATTGATTTCTTTAATATGCTTCCTTAAATCATTACTCTGAGAATAATTCTTTTAGAAAATTTACCTAATATTGCATGGGACATACTTATACTAAAAACATGTAATTGGTATATATATATACACCAATTCAATGTTTTATACATATATAGATATATATACATATATATGTGTGTATATCTATTTATATATATACACACACATATATCTTAGTCCGCTTAGCTGCTATAACAAAATATCATAGACTGGGTGGCTTAAACAACAGGAATTTATTTCTCACAGTTCTGGAAACTGGAAAGTGCACAATCCAGGTGTCAGCAGATTTGATTCCTAGCGAGAACTCTCTTCCTCGTCTATATACAGCCGTCTTCTTGCTCTGTGCTCACAGCTTTTCCTTGGTATGTGCTATGGCGAGAACGCTCTCTGTCTTCTTTTGAGGACACTAATCCCATCATAAGGGTTCCGCTCTAATGAACCAATGCAAACCTAATTATCATCACATTGGAAGTTGGGGCCTCAACATATGAGTTTTGGGAGGACACAAACCTTCAGCCTATAACTGCTCTACACACACACACACATACAGTGTGTAGATACTTTGTCTTCTGCTAAATCTGGTAACCTATCTCCTACCAGTTCATCCCCTGCACGCCCCCGCCCCACCCCAACCCTCAACATATGCACACAAATCCGTACCCTTAGGAAACTGGTAGCATCCACACTGCTGTCCTGGGGCTGTCCAGGCTGGACCACAGATCCAGTGTCTGCTCATGTCCTCCTACTAACTCTGCTATGGTGTTGAAGAGCTCACCTCTCTCCTGAAGGAATCCAACTTTCTCTAAAAAAAAAAAAAAAAAAACCCATGTTGAATGACATACAGTTATAAAATTCTCTGCATAGCTCAGAAATTTATTTCTCCCAGTTCTGGAAGCTGGAAAGTCTATGATCAAGGTGGTGGCATATTTGGTGTCTGGCGAGAGCCGGCTTCCTAGTTCATGGATGGCCATCTTCCCACCGTGTCTTCACGTGATGGAAGGAAGCCGGGTAGTTCGTGTCAGAATTGAATTGACCCAGTTGATGTCTACAGAGAACTGGAGAATTGCTTGGAGTGGAAAACCCATACATTTGGTGTCAGAACTGTTGTGACCATGAAAAACAGTTCATAGAAAAAGCGGGGGTGGGGACAATGCAAGGGACTAAACTCCCCGCCTTCCTGTGGTTTGTTGTGTCAGGGATGTGCTGTTTCCCCAGAGGCTGAGGTAAGGCATCGGGCAGACACTATGGGATGCAGCTCAGCGCGGGCCATCTTGCAACTACTCCCCCCCGGGGAGGGACTCCATCAGCAAGAGGCCATGAACTGGGCTCTGGTGGCAGGAGCTGAGGAGGAGGGAAGAGTTAGGTTTCCCACGGGCAGGGACTGAGCAGTGGGGAGCCTGGGGACCCACTAAACACCCAGCCCCCTGAGGCCATCAGGGCCATCAGTGTCAGCCAGAGCAGCAGTGGTGGCCAGCAGGGAGAAGACTGTATCTGTGCCCGCTCAGGTAGAGACCAGTCCTTTATCCTTCATCCAGGGGTGTGCTCACTCCAGCTCACATCTCTTCCCAACTCGACCTCCAGTGACTCCACATCACTAACTTGAAATCAGCCTTGGGGTGGGGTGGGGGGGTGGAGGGCATTTACCCCATGGAAATGTGCAAGCTCTGCAGATCAGGAAATCTTTTCCAGGGAGCTGGTTGTTAAACATTTACCGGCACACCACTGCCCACTTTCCACCTCCCTGCCCAACACTCTGCTGGATTAAAGACTAGACCAGGCAGGAGAAACAGAGGAAGAGAAAGAGGAGAGGGAGGCCATGCCCCACCCCCTACTCCATTTCCTTCGAGCATGGCAGTGACCTAAAATGGGCCAGAAGAACAACTCTGAATCACATATGAGGTTGGCATCATGAACTGGACTGGACTAGTTTGAATCAAAGGAAATAACCAGAGCCTGTGAAATCTGCCCAGGATGTGGCGAAAGGGGCTGGTCATATTCCAGTTGTGGAAAGTGATTGTAAGAAACATCACTATTCTGTGTTTATGCCCTTGAGTAGAGGGTCCTCAGAAAACCCGTACCATCAGTCTCCCCACTGCACTTAGTAGGGCGCTGAGCCACAGATGGCTCTCCAAAGCAGGTTCACATAACTGTTACCTAGTCCTCACCTGGCGGCTGGCCTACTGATAATCCTGGGTTAATTGCTTCCCTCTTGGGGCTCCAGTGTTCTCCCCGGTACAGAGGTGACTAGAGGAGACGCTCTCTCCTCTCTCAAACATGTGATGCTCCTCCGTGAATTACACACACATGCAATACACATACACACACTCCATACACCGAACACACACACACGCTCTGCAGGACCCCAAGTTAGTCATCACTGAGGCTGACAGTCCACTACCCTCTGGGGATTTCACAACCAAGAGAGAGGACAGGAGGCCTGAAGCGGAGCCAAGATGCCTGACGGAGGGGGCTGGCAGCATTGTCCTTGCGCTGGGAGCCTGGGAGGTTTGGAATAAGGGTCTGTGGGGAGCTATAATGTCCTCTGCATTCTGCTCACCCACTTACGTGGTTTTTAAGAGAAACTGTCTGCAGAGAACATGCAGGGGTATATTTATTGATCAACGTAATCTGAAATGGGACGATCTAGGGGCAGGAGCATCACTAGAAGGGCAGACAGTGCCCCCTGTCACTGCAGCTTACCCCTGAGCTGCCCCCTGCCCCCCTCCTCAGTTCTGGGCAGCGGTGCAAAGAGCACTGCCCAGCAGTGGCTAAAGAAGGGGAAACTGAGGCCAGGAGCCTTATTGATCAGCCCCGACTCAAAAATAAACCTGAAGAGCTTCCCTGGTGGCGCAGTGGTTGAGAGTCCGCCTGCCGATGCAGGGGACACGGGTTCGTGTCCCGGTCCGGGAAGATCCCACATGCCGCGGAGCGGCTAGGCTCGTGAGCCATGGCCGCTGAGCCTGCACATCCGGAGCCTGTGCTCCGCAACGGGAGAGGCCACGACAGTGAGAGGCCCGTGTACCGCAAAATAAATAAATAAATAAATAAATAAATAAATAAACCTGAAGAGGATTTCTTTTCCAATCATCAATTCAACCTCATCCCGTCACATGGCTCTTTTTTGCCCTTAGTGACACCCGGGGAAATGCCACAACCTGTCAGGTAGTTGTGTTTGTTAAAAGTCCAGGATAGTTTGAAATAAAAGATGCAAACAGGCAATAGTCTGATAGCCAATGCGCAGCTTTCACTTCCCCAGGTCCTGGCTGGTCTTGAGGCTGAAGGGACCCAAGTCAGAGACGCCTAGGAGTGGAAGGGGGGACTGCTCTTTCCCATCACCCCCCTTTCTTCTCTAGGAGCAAGGCCTCCCTGTATTAGGGCAGGGAGGAGAGAAAGGGAAAAAGACAAGCATTGTGTGTGTGTGTGGGGGGGTGCTTTCCCCGCCGCCTCTCCCCAGGGCTCTTCTCGCTCAGGTGGCTCAGGGTGGATCTGCAGCATCTCTGTTCAGCCAGGTGTCCAGTCTCACCTTCATTCAGTCTCCTCCCCGAATCTCCAGGAGCCTCCAGCTTCTGACCCGTGCTGTGGGACTTTGCCTTGCACTTCGGTTCCTAGAGATATGTAGGGGCCCGAGGAAAAGCCCTACATATCCCAACAGAGCAGAGGGTGCCCGGTCTCCTGCCTCCGAGCTACACCCTTCAGATCCGAGAATGCCTTTCCCCGTCCCAGCCTCCTTTAGGCACTTCGCCCTCGCTCAATGGGGCCAGCGAATGTTATAAAGGAGGGCTTAGGACAGGGGTTATTTCAGGGCGGGGCCCTTCCAGGATCTAGGACGGTCAGGTCTCACTCTGCTCTCTGCGTTCAAGTTGTTCACTAGCATCTCCGCGGCGCCTCCTAAAAGCCATCGGAGGGGCACAGGCTCCGCCCTGTGGCCGACTCCTAACATTGCACCTGCGCAGGATTACAGCCTCCGAAAATTCAAATCTCTCTTAATCCTACAGGTAAAAATCCTCAATTTACCATTCTGTTGTATTTACTCCTAGTAGGCTTTCCATGGGCACAGAAAGTATGAAGATCTATGTCCTTCTTTTCTCAGTTAACTGCCCAATATAATTTAAGTCTGCTACTCCTGGGCATTTTTTAATGTAAAAAATTCCTTGTGCAAAGTATTGAAAAACTTGCTAAAATACTGAGAAACGATCACTTGTTTTACACTGAATAGTTCTCTCTCTCTCTCTCTCTCTCTCACACACACACACACACACACACACATATTTAGGGAATCTTTATTTTTCCAAGTAGAAGTTGGAGGTGGAAGGAGAGAAGGGAGTTTCTTACATGCTTTCTTGAGTGCGTCCCTAATTTGCCAGGCACTTTTTACATGAGAACACTGTGACACAATAAATCCCTATTTTACAGATTAACAACAACAAAAAAAATCAGTTCAGAAGAGTTAAGTAACCTTCCCAAGGTCACACAGCTGATGAGTGTCAAGACCAGGAATGAAGCACTTTCATTATCCCAAAGCCCTGAGATACTAGACCTGCCAAATTAGAGCTTCCTCCTACCCCTGGAAATGGTATCATTAAAGGATATCAGTTGGGACAGTGTCCAGGGTTTTTTGCATCAATTTTACACATTCATCCAGAATGGCTCTGGCTCTGCCACAGTTCCCCCCAATGAACGCTCACACTGCCCTCAGGGCAGAGTCTCTTCACCCCCTCCCTGTCCTTGGAAGGTACACTCTGCCCACTGTTCCCACAGTGGGAATCGTTTCCAATGACAGAGACTTGACAGAGCCCTGTGTTGTTGAGACCATCTGGACGACGTACATGACTGAACCCTATTAAGGTCTCTATATAACTTTGAAGATTCCTGGGGGCAGGTGTGGTGACCTACCTGTCTTGCAGCCTCCCAAGACAAGCCTGGTATGTAAGTTCCCTTGCTTATTAAACCTGCAGCCTACCAGTCTGGAGTGATCCGCCTCTTCTTTGGTCTCTCCTTGACCTCCGTGTGCAGGAGCCAGTTTCAGATCTCACACAAGAGCCTAGGGGCTGGGTTACCAGGGGAGATTAACTTCACCCCCATATCCCCAGTTCCTAGCGCAATCCCTGGTAAATAGCAGGTCCTCATTAAAAGGGTCTTAACCCATGACAGATTCCTGCCATGGAAAGTTCTTATTCCAATAAGGAGAGAGGAGTTCTCTATGTGTACACACATAGTCAGGTTCACTCGCTCCCGGGCTGATTCCATTTAGTCTTGGCCAAATATCTCACAGGTTTTTCTCAGCTACCCGTTTAATATGCACATTGAACCAAAAGTTGCAGAAAAAAATTTTTAATTTGGATAAATATATATTCTTTCTCATCCTAGCTTTCCTTTCCTGCTCAGCAAAACCAAGACCTTGCAATAGGGGTGCCAATTTAGCAGATACACATACAGGATGCCCTGTTGAAGTTGAATTTCAGATGAACATGGATACTCTTTACCATAAATATGTCCTAAATCGTGCAAATATAATAATTGCAATATTCCCCAGATTATCTGAAATTCTAATTTAACAGGTATCCTGTATTTTATTTGGCAGCCCTACCTGGGGGCCTCTCCTGGAGTGTTTGTGGAACATTCCAAAACATTCAGTGTTTGTGAAAAGGGAAGCCTTGGGAAGGAGTCAGCGGATGGTGGAGGCCTCCTTGCAGGGCAGCTGTTCTGGACCCTGCCTTGTTTCTGGGGAGAGGGGGAAGGGCCGCTATAGTGGATTCTCCTAGTGATCGCAAGCCCCACTGAGGACAGGTCCATGCTGACAGGTCAAGCAGAAAGCGGGGCTTGTCTGCAGAGATAAAAGGCCAAAAGTCTGGGCTGGGCCTCATCTTGTACCTGGCTGCATGTCTTGCCGTGAGGTGAACAATTGTGCCTGGCTCTTACTGTAGGTCTGCAGCTGAGAGAGGCCACAGGACCTCAGGGCTCTTGGCTATTTGAAAATACGAGTTGGAAGATTAGTCCCTGTCCTTGATATCTCTCTCTCCCTCTCTCTCTCTGCATCTGTCTGTATGTGTGTGTGTGTCTGCATCTGTCTATGCATATCTATCTGTCTGTCTCTCTATCTCTGTCTCTCCTCACCCGCTCAGCCCCTCTTACTGACACTGTTTGGTAAATTTCTCTCAATGCCTCTCAAAGCAGGATGCAGGGGAAGGCATTCAAGTGCAGACTTAGCAGTAGAGTTTGTGCTGTCTTTGATCACAGGTTAATTCTTCTTGGAGCTTCAGTTTTCAGACCTGGGGCCCCTGTTACAGGTAGTTGATGAGGTTTTTCTTGTCCACCTGGGCATGGTATGGCTAAAAGTGATATTCAGAGGCTCACTGCCCCCCTTGTCTTTGCTTCACGTAGCTTCCTGTCCCTGGACTATGTGGAGAGCATCATGTGAACAACCGCGGAGTCTGCACATAGCAGAGGCAGTATCTGGACTTGCATGTAGTTGGTGAGCCTCGTCATCTGGGGACAGTCTTGGCTACACTTCATTCTCATGGGGTAGGGGGAGTCTTTATCTCACTCGGTTTTAATCATGCCAAAGGATTGCCTATTTTGCAAGTAGAGCTCAGAAAGGCCTCCTGTTTCCCACAAATCCCTGGTACTTCCTGGCTTCCTCGGTATCAACACAGCCCTGATTTGCCATCTGTAGAGTATTTCACTAAATCCTAGACCTCTAGCCATGGCATAATTGGCAGATTTCACATGTGGGTGGATATATGTGTATAAACAGTTGCCTATTACCAATAAGGAACAGCCCACACTTCAGAAAGGAGCTATGTGTCTTATAGAAACCACAAAATATCATGGAGAGCGCTAAAAACTGAGTTTAACTTCACCTCTGCTGTCCACTAGCTGTGTGACCTTGAAGGGTTGTTGTTCACTAGCTGTGTGACCTTGAAGGGTACTTAACCTTGTAATCCTCAGTTTCCCCAGAAGTTGCAGACAGATGATGTCCTGTGTTTTGCAGAGGGAGATGCATGGATGAAATACTTGTCAGGGGTCCAGCAGAGCCCCTGCCACATCATAGTAACTTATTCCTTAACAGCCATAATTGGGCACCTACAGTATACCAGATACTTCCTGGAGGCTGAGGGAGATGGGGTCAATGAGACTACAAAAATTTCTATTTTTATTAAAAAAAAAAAAAAAAGACTGAGAGTACAGGCCTTGGGTCAAGTGCCTGAGTTTGAATTCTGGCTCCGTCTCTCCTTAGCTGTGTAATTTAGGCAAGATTTTTCTCATCTATAAAGTGGGGGCTGGTAGATTGACACCTGAAGCTGAATAGGGAGAAGGGGGTAAGAAGGTGTCTGGGGCTCTGTTCAGACCAATTTGTCTCAGGAAGAAAAATAGATGAGGCCCTGGCTGCCCAGTGTGGCTACAGCATCCTCTCGGACCACTGGGAGAGTGTGGGCATCTCTCCTCAACCACCACACTTGTGTACAGGTGTGACCCAAGCCCTCTAGGGGCACATTTAGCCTTGGAAGTGGCTATAGGCTTGGAGTTTGGGATCTTCCCCGAGTTACTAATATATTAGCAGTCTCACCCTTGGCTTCCCCAAGCCCTTTCCTGGGGAAAGGACATCAGCTGAGTCAGACACAAGCACCACTCAGGGCTGGAGTTGGACCCCTACCCAAGGAGTCCATGACCTTTGAGGTAAATGTTGAGATTTGATGGTTCCATGTTAATTTTTTTTATCATCTTATGATGATTCAGTCATTAATGGAAGCTTGTTTCTTCCCAGTCAGATTTGCTACATTATCTACATTTGAAAGAATTTATGGGTAACAGTTTAGCCAGAGGCTTTCATCGAACCACTAGAAAGAAAGCTACAGAGCTAGATACATAATACTGAGACATCACCTAGGCTCAGATCAGCTCTAGCACCTAAACTAAATGGTAAGTTTTCTTCATATACACATATAGTCTAGACTCTGAATCCTCTTGTATGAATATTTTTGTTTGGTGTCAGAACTGACTGCATAACCTACTAGCTCTTATTTGCCCACATTCCCTTGAGGCCAACTAGACAACAACCATGAAGACTTTAGAACCTGTGTACAGGGTGGGATTGAGGACAAAATCACCACAAAAGAGAAAATGATATTTTAACCCCCCTCCTTCATTACTCTGAAACCACTTTGGAAATCTCTTCCACATATAATCTGTACTCACCTAGGAGGTAAGTCTTTCCAGAATCACTGCTTCACTAAAGTTACTTTTGAAAGACAGTCAAACCCTTGCTTATATGAAAGGTTTGTCTATTATTTATCCCTTCTCTTCTGAACAATTAATAGGTAAGATATTTTTATACTTTTATAATGTAAAGCTCCATGCTTGACACACTAGCTATATCACTCTATAAATGAGAAAAAAAAAAAAACTCTTAAACAAGGAATTCACAACCGAAGAAATCTATGGATGAAAGCTGATTATTAAGCATACCATATTGTTCCATCTGTCTCATTTTTTGCTTAATTTCTCTCCTCACTAATTTTGCTTTGGGTGGTCAGTTTGGAGCAGTAAAGAATGCTTTAGTTTGGGCTTCCCTGGTGGCGCAGTGGTTGAGAGTCCACCTGCCGATGCAGAGGACATGGGTTCGTGCCCCGGTCCGGGAGGATCCCACATGCCGCGGAGCGGCTGGGCCTGTGAGCCATGGCCGCTGAGCCTGCGCGTCCGGAGCCTGTGCTCCGCAACGGGAGAGGCCGCAACAGTGAGAGGCCCGTGCACCGCGATGAAGAGCCCCCGCTCGCTGCAACTAGAGAAAGCCCTCACACAGAAACGAAGACCCAACACAGCCAATAAATAAATAAATAAATAAATAAATAAATATTAAGAAAAAACAAAGTGTAGTAGTTGTCTAAACAAGGAGGAAAGCTAACTGTACTTTGCATTTTCAGTTCCTCCATACTGTCTGAACTTTTTATTTTGCTATGAAATGAATTGAAACATTTTAAGTAATATTATGATTTCAAGACTGAATTAAAGGCAACAGCTTCTTTCTGTAGTTTAGTTTGAGTCTCTGCCTCCAGGCTGGATCATTTAGAGCCAGCCCAGTCTCTGCCATCATGAGGTCACCTACCCCCTGCTGGCCCCACTGGGGGCAAGAAATTCACCTACTGCCAACTCTCCTCTGCTGAGCTTGCTGATTTAACTTTTTGAGAAAAATGTCAGATAATTCACCAGAGCGCCTGAACTTAAGGGGAAGGAAATTAGCATTTGCTTCATCCATCACTGTGCATGTCACTGTCCCATTTAATCTCTCGCTCCTGGCCATGAAGTAAGTTTTGTTCCCCCATTTTGCAGATAAGACAATTATCTGGAGTTTATGAACCTTGTGACTTTGGAGGCATTGCTAAGGAACTCCAAAACAGAGCGCTTTTTACTAAACCACCGGGCTTCTCAGTTTCCCGGACCACGAAACAAAGCTGTTCCTCTGCTTTGGTACCAAGTCTGTTCAGAGCCTGGTTGAGAGGAAGGGACGTGGCCTTCGTTCCCCCTCCCGCCCCCAGGCTCACGCTTGAGCACCGCTGAGGGTCGCACCTGCGCTGCTTTTCCCTCTCCTCAGTCCAGGACCAGGTCTGCAGGATTGCCTACTCGCCCAGAAATAAAGCTTTCCGAATGGATTCCTTGTTTTCTAGCCAAGGGGCCTCCCTGACAGCGCAACAGTCGGCCAACGCCCCTCGAAGGGAGCCTGGCGGGCCCTGAGCCGGACTGCGGGGACAGGGCTCGCTGTCCCCTCGCCGCCCAATTCAGATACCCGGGGGCAGCTGGGTCTGGAAGCCGCGACTGGGTGCCTGGTGGGTAGGGAAACTGACCTCAGCATTTCAGGAAAAAAGCCTCGGTTCACAGGATGGACGGGGAGTTCCAAAAGTGGGGGAAATGGGATCTGCCTCGGGTTCCTGCTTCCGCAAAGACGCGCTGCCCTACGGCTACAGGTCCTCGGCGTTGTTGGACGTACTCCGGGCTCCGGAATGGAAACTGCTGTTCCTTCCTGGTATTTAAAATACACACACACCAAACAAACAGAAAACAAGGCCCTGGCGTTTCTCCGGCACCTCTTGTTCCTTTTAACTAGAGCCCTTTGTGACGGAGCCCCTGGTCCCTCCGGCCCCCCAGGGGCCCACTTTGGCGCCTCCAGCCTTGTCAACAGCGTGAAAAGCCCGCTCTGGGAGCCCCTCGGAGGCTCGCCCGCTGCGGTGATTAAGGGCAGGGGCAAGGGGACACCGGAGCAGGACGGACTGAAAAGACCTCTTTTGCAAGAACCAGAGACCCTGAGAAGTGACTGGAGCGTTTTACTTGGATTTGCATGCTTTTATAAACCACTGGGTCACCCCTTAAACAAGAAAACGGAAAGATCAAACTAGGGGGGCGTTTGCATTTCCTTAACTCGCTGTAAATGGAGAAATACATCTGCCCCTCCCCCATGCCTGAAGTTTATCATTTAAGAATTAATCACAGATAGTGCAACGCTCAGAAGCCTCCTGAGTAATCATTCCTCCTGTGTGATCATCATTCTTTAGTTTCTACGTTCAGGGTCTTTATCTGAATTAGGGTAGTGCTGCTGGAGGGGCTTGGGGAAGCTCTGGAACCAATTAGCCCTTTACTGCAAAGACTTGCTTCGTCTCTCTGAGCCTCGTTTTCGTCTGTGAAATGGCGATGGTGGCATTGACCTCACAGACCTGCTGGGAGTGTGTTCGGATGTGGAAGCACTGGGCAAGCACTCTGTTTTGATAGTTATGCACTGAAGCGAACATTCAGGAACAACAGAATGCTCACGGGTGGATCAGAATTTGGAAATGTCTTTTGCACTGGCTTGTCCAGAGCTTTCCAAAGCAGGGCCCACCTTTCCCTTCTCACCGCTTCTCCTGGTCCCTCAATTCACCCTCCTCTCCAGTTCCACTGGGATGCTCTGCCTTCTGTGTCCTTCCCAGCCCTCCAGCCTCAGCTCTCCTTCTGTAACCCCTCAACCCTTCCTTTCTGCACTTCCAATCCCCAGAGATTGCCCCTCCAGACTCACTCTCTGAGCCACAGTCCTCTCAACCAATCATTGAATCTTATTCCTCCACCACTAGAGTGTAAGCTGGCAAAGGCCCCAAGTTTGTTACAAAACTCCCATACTTTTCTCACATTCCAGTCTATGAGAGAGAGAGAAAGAATGATCACGCTCCATATCATGTGGGAGGAGAGTAGAAAAGGTATCACAGTTTAAAATATGCCCTGATCTCTGTACATCCTATAAAGTTGCTTGAATCTGCAAATGCAAATCTTCAAATGAGAGGCCTGTCTCTCTCCCAAAAACCAAACACAGGCTAAGAAACATGCCATCAGCTCATCAACTCTTGTTCGGTGAATAAATTCATCTTCACATAGTCTTACAGAACAAAGGTGTTTGCTGAGTCCAACCCCTTAGTTTAGCATCCGGGCCCTTTGTAACCTGTATCCAAACTCACTCTCTACTCTCTATCTCAGCCCAGGTGCCCTCATACCATGCCTCTCACTGATTCCTGCCTTTGGACCTTTGCTTTTGCTGTTCTTTCTCTCTCGAACTGCCCTTGTGCCCTATCAAGATCCCACTTCTCCATCTAGGTTCAAGTTCAGTGCCAGCTTACCTATGAAGCCAGGTACCCCATCTAACAGAACCCCTCTTTCTTCCCCTTATTCCCACTGATTTTAGGCACCCTTTAAAAATGTCTGTCGCTTTATTTTTTGCCTGTATATGCTTATTTAGGTACAGGCCTATCTCCCCCAACTCCACTTAAACTTCTTGAGAACAAAGACTACATTTTGTCTTCACAAGGTTATTATGAGGATTAAATGAGATCATGTAGGTTAAGAAAGAGCGCAGGGGCTTCCCTGGTGGCGCAGTGGTTGAGAATCTGCCTGCTAATGCAGGGCACACGGGTTCGAGCCCTGGTCTGGGAGGATCCCATATGCCACGGAGCAACAAGGCCTGTGAGCCACAGCTACTGAGCCTGCGTGTCTGGAGCCTGTGCTCCGCAACAAGAGAGGCCGCGATAGTGAGAGGCCCGCGCACCGCGATGAAGAGTGGCCCCGCTTGCCACAACTAGAGAAAGCCCTCGCACAGAAACGAAGACCCAACACAGCAAAAATAAATAAATTAATAAATGTTCCTACATCCCACGTTCCATAGTTCAGGACCAACTAAAGTTGTTGTTAGCATCTTGTATGGATTTTGTGTCTAGTTTCTGCCCTCAGAGAACAGGTATCATCAATATACTAGGATTGTGGGGGCGGGGGAAAAAGAAAGAGCACAACGTGACTTGTGTTAAATTTGTGTCATCTTGATCACCCTTCACCCACTTGTTGCTCCAAGGCCTAGTACTCAGCTAGCTTCACATATGCTTGATAATCTATACTGCATGAATGATTAAAAAATGAAAGGGGCCCTTAAATGCAAGCCAATGCTGCATGGAGGTCTATGCTCACAAGCAGCATAGGATGAACACTGCCTGACTGTACCTAGTGATGAAAGAAGATTCTGGCTTTATCTGCTTCATTTCTCCCCTTTCCCTCCCTAGGAGAGCTCTTGAGCTGGACAGGTGTGATCAGAACAGAAGGAGGGGCCGATGGTGGGGAGAGCGGGAGCGGGGAAGGACAAAAGTGGGGAGGAAATGTTTTTGAAAAACTAAAATATGAGTGAGATACAGGAAAAGCAGAAGTGGAAAGATGATTCTAAGAAATATCACTAAAGACTGGATTTGTTCGTGGATATGTAAAAAAGTACAACATAAGAAGTAAAACAAGAAAAACTTGAGGATTTAGTAACTGAGCCAGTGGATCACATCGGCAGTTGCTCATTACAAGTGTGTGATGTTCTATGCCAGGTGTGTTGATCGGGACGCGGATAAGTAACCACCTGAGTTAGGCTGTGGGTGAGAGAGGCTTCTCTCATGTTGAGAGTCAGTTTCCCCACAGCTGGAAGGAGGTTCAAGCCCTCAGCCTCCTGGTCCTGCTATCCTGTCCATCTCCCTTCCCTGCCCGCCAAACTCACCCTGTGAGCTTCAACCAAACAAGCCAGCTTCTGATCCCCAAACCCCAGCGCTTTCTCAGACCTCTGTGCTTTTGCACATGCTGTTTCCTCTGTTCAGGATGCCCTTGGCTCCCTAGAGGACAACTTCAAGAGCCTCCTCCTGTGTGACGCCTTCCCTGAGTCCCGCCAGGGGCATCGGGTCCTTTCATCTCTTTACTTGTCTTTCTCCCTCGCTGGGCTGCGCGCATCTCCGCTCTGCATCTGCGCCGCTGCCGAAGGGCTGCCGCTGAAATCTGACTCCGGTCTGCTTCCCTAGCCCTCATATCTGGTCTCGCATCTCCCACCATTATTGCATGTCTCCCCTCTGTTTCAGTGCCGGGGTATTCAGCTCACTGCCTGACTCTCAGCTGCCCCAGAATATATTAGGCTTTTGATGTGTGTTAGAATCCTGGAACTTAAATTACTTAAATGTCACCTGCTTTCTCTGCTAGGAAGTAATTAGATGTGCAGTAAAAACAAGGATGGGAATCTCTTGGGGATGCAAATTCTCGAGTTATGAAGGGGAATAAAATTCTGTTCAAGGGTTTAGGCTTTCATCACCCTTCCTTACATGCAGATACAGATTGTTTTGTGTGCACACTGATAAGATTCAAAAATTCAGAAAAAGTTCCATGGAAAACCCACCTTGAAAAAATGTACCACAGAGCACATTTTGTTGTTCTGTTGTTATGAGGATCCCCTTAGGGGCAGGCTTTAAGGCACAACTAGATTTCCTTTGGAGACAGAAGACTTTAGCCAGAAAGTACCAGACCAGGAGTTTAAAAACTTGGATTCTGGTACCAGAGCTGTCATTTATTCATAGTTATGATATTTTGTCATTATGAGCCTTAATAGCCTCATCTGTAAACTGGACATAACAATCCTTGTTCAACTTCATATACAATTAGGTTAAATAGGAATTAAACAATTAAATAGGATAATGTATGTAAAATGCTTTGAAATCACTAAACCAATATAAAGACACACCTGGTGTAATAGTAAGGGCTTGGTGTGGAACGTGCTGGCGTTTGATTCCTGGGTCTGCTGCTGATATGCTGTGTGAACTTGGATAAGTTTTCACTTCTCTGTGCCTCAGTTTTCTCATCTATAAAATGGGGAAAACTTTAGTCCTTATTTCATAGGGTAGTAAAGTAGTTATTTCTTACTTCATAAGGGGTTAAAATAGTTACTTCATGCAAAGTACTTAGAACAGTGCCTTACCCAGAGTAAACACACAATAAGTATTCATTGTTGTGCCATTATTAATTATTATTATTAATAATAATGTGCCTTACCCAGAGTAAACACCCAATAAGTATTCATTGTTGTGCCATTATTATTAATATTATGATTGCCATTTTTTGTTTTGTCATTTTGCACCCAAAAGAAACTGAAGGAAATGATGCGTAAACTGTACTCCCTGGAAACAAGTACTTCTGAAATCTGATCTGTGATCCCTTTGGAGGCATACAAATGCCCCAAGTTTGTTACAAAACTCCCATACTTTTCTCACATTCCAGTCTATGAGAGAGAAAGAAAGAATGATCACGCTCCATATCATGTGGGAGGAGAGTAGAAAAGGTATCACAGTTTAAATATGCCCTGATCTCTGTACATCCTATAAAGTTGCTTGAACATGCAAATGCAAACCTTCTCCAAATGAGAGCATAGACTAGTGGGAGAGGCTTGAATGCGGAGACTTTGCTGTGTCTTATTTTGTTCCTGGCTGCATTTCCGGCACCTGGAGCTTAGTATTGTCAAAACAATGAGTCAAGCAGCCCTGGGTGGAATCCTGAGCCCTGCACCAATTATGTGACCTTGGGCAAGGTGACTTGGCTTCTCTGAGCCTGTTTCTTTATTTGCAAAATGGGCTAATATTAGTGATCTCCTATTGTTGGCTATTAAGAGTAAAAGAGAAAAAGTATATTGAGTCTTTGCCCCTGAGACTGACACCTCAGATGATGAATCTACAACTACTGTTGGCCGGGCTGGGAATAATAGCCTGTGCGGTGCCTTCTAAAAACTCTCCTCCCTCCTGCACAGCCCTGACCTCCAGCCCTGCTGGGCTCCCCACTTAACTTAATGAAGAGAAGTAGAAGTCAATAGAGTTTATATGAGAAAGAACTTAATGGGAGACTCTGCTAAGGGAAGGAGAGTCAATAGCCCCAACCCCAAGAGACAAACAAATAAGTGTGCTTTCTCCCCAGCCTTCTCAGAAGTTTTTTGCTTTCTTCCTCCTCAGGGTTGGGACTTTCTGGAACCAAAATAATAAGAGCAAGTCCATCCAACGCTGCTCTAAGAGGCACTGCTTAGTCTTCAGTATTTCATTGCAAGGTAGAGGTTATCTTGGCTTCCCAGCAGGAGGACAAGAGGTGTTTGCCAAGCTCTTGTTGCCATCAGGCCAGCTTGGACTGCGCCCACAGGGGTCAAGGCCCAGGTCCAGTCTCCTTCCTGCAGCCTGGAGCCTGTATGGGAATCAAACAACGCCTCAGAGGAGTCACATAACATACTAAGCTACTGTAATGGGAGCTCAGAGCGGCAGCACCAAAACTCACTTGCATATGCATCTTCTTTTGCTGTTGTTTTTTTTTAAAGATGTCGTCATACAGAGTGAAGTAAGTCAGAAAGAGAAAGACAAATACCGTATGCTGACACATATATATGGAATTAAAACAAAAATGTCATGAAGAACCTAGGGGTAAAACAGGAATAAAGACACAGACCTACTAGAGAATGGACTTGAGGATATGGGGAGGGGGAAGGGTAAGCTGTGACAAAGCAAAAGAGCGGCATGGACATATATACACTACCAAACGTAAGGTAGATAGCTAGTGGGAAGCAGCCGCAGAGCACAGGGAGATCAGCTCGGTGCTTTGTGACCGCCTGGAGGGGTGGGATAGGGAGGGTGGGAGGGAGGGAGACGCAAGAGGGAAGGGCTGTGGGAACAGATGTATATGTATGACTGATTCACTTTGTTATAAAGTAGAAACTAATAAAAAAAAAAAAGACGTCTTAAAGTAAGGGTAATTCTGTCGACCTGTCAGTTTGCTGAGGCTTTCTCCCACCCCAGCTCTGACCTCTCTCCCAATTAGCTGATGCGGCCGAAACTACAAGAAGAACAAAGAAACCTCAGCCTGGTGTGAATTGTGGAACATTTTATTGAACACAAATGAACAGAAGAAGTCAGGTTTCTCTGTGGATTAAGAAGGACTCTAGGCGCCAGCAAGGAGGTGAAAGGAATTTTGGAGGAAATGTTTGGGGCACAGGCAGAGAAGTTCAAAGGGAAATAGTTTAGAGGACAAGATGAAGAGCCCTTTCAGACATGCTTCAGACAGTAAAAGAAATGAGGGCCCCAGAGATGGCGAGGCAGAGACAAAGCTGAGAAGGCTGGCGGTGAGCATTTGCCGAGAAAGCTCTCTGTCTGCTCAGCCCAGGGCACACAGAGTCGCCTGGAGGAAACGGCAGCGCGATTCTACAGGAGGGGCACAAGCTTTGGAGTCAGAGCTGAACTCACTCGCTGCTCACTAGCCAACCACGTGCCCGCAGCTAATCATGTGGCTTTACACCATTTAGCGGTCCTAAACCTTCGTTTCCTCATCCTCAAAATGGGACTGATAACGTCTACCTCCAGGGGCGGTTAGGAGGATTACATGAAATTATGAGTGTGAAAATTCTGACCACAACACAGTGGAGGCACACAAATTGTGGTTCCCTATCCAAGCACCAGAACTAACTTAATCTTGAGCTACGCTTGAGCCAACTGCTTTTAACTGCTTTCTAGAGGAATTAGGGACCCGGTCCAGCTAGCTAGCCTCCCCACTCGGGAGGCGACTTCACTGGCGATTACTGTGGAGTTGAATGCTGATGTGCAGCTGCCTCTCCTGGTGACAGCCTGCCGGGGCTGCAGGTGGTGACTGTAAGACCAGGCCCTGGGCCAGAGGCCCACTCCCAGGAAGCTGTCACCCTCTCCAGGCTTTCCAAATGCCTCCCCTCTGGGGAGGACCTTAGGGGTCCTGAGGGCAAGCCCACATAGTAGTTGAGTTGGTGGCTTTCCAGAATCTTTTGAAACTAAAGATAGGACCTCCTAACCCATCCACAGTATTTTGTCCCCAGGGCAACCAAAATTACTCAAGCGATTTATAAACCATGCTTAAAGCTTGAGCTTGAAAAAATCAAAAGCCAAGCACATTTGGGTTCCACTCTCTTTAAAATGGCAAGGAAAATACCAGTTGGTCTAGACGCTGATGAAAGGCTGAACACTTCCTTTCCCATATTATTATCCTCTCTAAGTCTCTTCCCCCGACACATGAAACATCACACACACACACACACACACACACACACACACACACAAAGGAACAAATACACGTACATCTGCACACACATACACGCTCACATGAACACCTGTACATGCACAGGGTGGAATCCCTTGAAGAAAATCTTGATATTATTCAACATTTTCTAGTTTCTCCTCTAAGGCATCAACAAGAAATACATCAGAAGTAGATGAAGATCTGTATACATAGGATGACATTTTAGCAGCTGTTCCCCACTGTCACCCACCACCCCTAATGACAAGTTATACTTATTTTGCAGTTATAAAAAGATTAATCAGAAATACAGTTAGATTCCTTCTTTGCACTATGGACAAAAATAAATTGCAGGTATATTAAAGATCCATTTATAAATATTAAAATATTTGAAAAATCAAAATATTTGGATAGCCTTGGAACTGGGAGAAGTTAAGCAAAGGGAAGAAACACATAAGCCATTAAAAAAAGAGGAGAGATTTGATCATATACAAATGAAAAGCTTCAAAGAACAAAAGATATCAGAATCAAAATCATAAATATAAGATACCATACACAAAGAGGATAACAAAATGAGGGACTGGAAGGAAAATTTTCAATACATCCAGTGTGCAAAGAAATCTCCCAAATTCTTAACAAGAAGATAAATAACCCAATAGAAAAATGGCAAAGAACATACACTGGCGAGTTATAGAAGAACCAAAATGAATAGTCACAAAAAAATTTTAAAAGGTGAGCCATCACAAATTGTACATAGGGAAATTAAAATTAACACAAAAACAGCATAACCCTTTTTTATCCATTGAAAATTTCAGAAGATTGATAATATCCAGGGACAATGTGGACCAGCTGTTTCTGTCCCATAATGTTGGGGAAGTGTAAGTAACTACAAACTTTTCTACACCTAACTGTATTTATTTAAATTTAAAATGTGCAAGCACACAACTCTGATCCAGGAATCCCATTTCTGGAAAATTTTCAGGCTAATGATAATATCAGTGAATAGAGCTAGTTGTCCGTGATGTTTGTTAACAGCAGTTTTTGGTAATAGAAAACTGAAAAAAACCTAAATTTCATTCAAAAGGTGATTAATTAAACAAATTGTGTTTAGCATAGCATACCTGTGCTATGGAACATTGTTTGAACCTCTACTTTCCCCTATATTTTTCACGTGTGACTTAGGGCAAGTCTGTGCTTCAATTTCCTCATCTATAAAATCAAAGAAATAATGGTATTTACAATACAGATTTATTTGTGTTAAACTGGAAGGACTTTTACTATATACTGCTAAGTAAAAAAAATCAATTTGCAGAATTCAAGGTAATCTTAAAAAATGTATATACGCCTATATTTATTTGTATACATTTGTATCAGCAAAGAAAGTGGAGAAGTTATATATTAAATTGTGAACACATCTACTGCCTTTTTAATTTGTATTAAAAACAAGAAAAATAACCAGTAGAAAAAATGACGGGAGACAATTCACCAAAAAAAAAAAAAAAGAAGAAAGAAAAAAAGCAGCTGGTTAATAACAATTGGGAGAGAAATTCAGCCCTAAAAAAGCCTACTAGGGCTTCCCTGGTGGTGCAGTGGTTGAGAGTCCGCCTGCCGATGCAGGGGACACGGGTTCGTGCCCCGGTCCGGGAAGATCCCACATGCCGCGCAGCGGCTGGGCCCGTGAGCCATGGCCGCTGAGCCTGCGCGTCCGGAGCCTGTGCTCCGCAACGGGAGAGGCCACAACAGTGAGAGGCCTGCGTACCGCAAAAAAAAAAAAAAGCCTACTAGTTTTTGAGAAACTCCTTAATTCCAAGCCTCCATTTCAATGACATGTGCCATCAAATCAGCCAAGCTGAGGGTGCTACAGTCACCACCCTAAGATGAGGTACTGGGAAGAGGGTGGGGGTGTTTGTGTGGGCGTGCATGTGAGGTGATTTGGGGTGTGTAGGAGGAGCTATGGATAAAGAAATAATCCCTTTGGGGGGGGTTAGATATAGACTTGAGTTCTAATCCTGACCCTTTCACTTATCTCTAGACTCATACTAGTCTCCTATTCTTTTTGGGCCAAACTCTTCATTTGAGAAATGAGTAAGTGAAGGGATTCAGTGAGGTCATATTCACACCAGGCCTGGCTCAGGGAGCGCCCACCCTCCCAGCTCTATTCAAGCCCCGGCTGTGATGCTGAGTCTTCCCCCTTTTCCTCCTTTGGCTCCAAGAGCCCTATAAAGCCTCCTTTTCTTTCCCTTAAGAGAGAAGGGGCTGGTCTTTAAACTCTCCACTCTGTCTTAATGTAGTCTGTCTGCCTGTGAGTTTCTATTTACCATGACACTAATTTCTTCTGCATTTAAGTGATTTTGTTCCCTGCGAAAGCAAAGGCCTGATTTTAGTCACACACACACATGCACACAAACAAAATAAAACAGGAGCACTGTAGCCCTTTACTTGACACTAATCTTTCTAAATAAGAATCCAGGTGTCACCCTGGATCCCGTACAAAATACAGGTTTAGTTAGCAACAGAAAGAAAGCTAGCCCCCCCCAAAAAAAATGGCAGGAGAAGACTAATTGTAACAATTTTACACGATTGAAAAAATACATTTGAAATCATTGACCCTTTAAAACACCTTGAATAGACAGAAAAGGGCAAAGCCAATTGCCTCTTTGCAAAGGGCAAGTCTCTTGAGAAATGGTGGGAAAACTGGAAGCAAAAGTACCTGCTGCCTGGCAGTTAAGTGTTCTGGTGGTCCTGACTAGTCCAGTGGAAATTCCCTTAGAACTTTTCAGACAACAAGGTCACCACGCTCACTGTATAAAGGTACAGGTGCTGTCGTGCCGTGAGGTGGTCCAGGTCTTTAAAGCTCCTCTGCCCGCGTCCAGGGGGCTGGGTGGTAAGTCCCTGAGTCCCTGGGCAGAGCTCAAGTGCTCTGGGGCCCGCTGTTGAGAAGGTCTGTAAGTTCTCCGATGTACTTGATGGTGTACTTCAACGTCTGGATCTTGGTGAGCGGCTGGCCCCTTTGGCTGTAGACGGGTGGCAGGTAATTCCGGAGGGTGTGCAGGGCATCAGCCAAGGTCCTCATCCGGAGCTTCTCCCTCTCGCTGGCCTTCCGTCTCCGCTGAACGGACATCCTGACTTTGGTGCCCTTCTGGGTTTTGGGGCCACCAGCGCCCTGCAGATAGGCAGGCTGGAAAGCTAACATATCATAGCCCACCTCCACCAGGCCGCCAGTCCCAAGGCCGCTGCAGTCATCGCCGCCCCCATGGTTGGCACCTCCATGCCCACAGGACAGCCCAGCCACAGCCGGACAAGGAGAAGAAGAATAGGACTCCAGCGATGGGGCCGGAGAGAGGCTCTGGGTGGGAGAGGCCTGGGTCAGCTCAAAGGGCCCTGCCCTGTCTTTCCAATCCCAGGAGGACAGCAGGCCAGGGCTGTCGGAGGAGTCCAAGCCATCTTCGAGGCTGAGGAAGGTCTCACGCAGGGTGTCCATGCCTGCGACACAACTGCAGAGAGAACGACTCCCTGGCAAGTGAGAAGGAAAGTTCTGCTGCCCGGCCAGGGCAGAGGTCTCTTTTATGATGGTCGGGGAGAAGTGATGAAGTGGGAAAGAGGGCCGGGTAGGGGGAGTTCAAAGGAGAAACCAAGGACCAAGATGGAAAATGAACTCTTCAGGTGTCACTTTCTCCTCATTGATAATTAGCATCTTCCAGCTAAAATGTCTTTAAACAGAAAGGCCTCCGAGAGAAGAAAAAAGGAATTATCTTGTTGTAACTAAACCAATTAAAGCTGCATAACTAGACTTAGCATCGTCCTGTGGAACTCATTAATGAGGGAGCAAAGAAAAACAAACCTAGGGCAATCTGCAGCAAGGAAGTGGTGGCGAGGGGCCTGGTGGAGAGGAGGACAGTGCCCCAGAGGGGCCACGACCGCCTAGATATTTCGGAGCAAAGGGGGTGCAGTGTTGGAGAAGCGGTGTGCTCTAGGGACAAGGTAACCCCCCTGAGCTTGGATTCTTCATTTTTCAAACGCAGACAACAGCTCTTACTTCATGCGGCTCTTGGGAGGAGGGAACACAGGCACACCTTGGAAGCCCGTTTCCTCCTTTCTTTCCTCTTTAGCAAATTTCCTTGGGTTTTGCAGAGTGCAGACAAGCCCCCAGCATTCCTACACTGAGAATGACAAAAGCCAGCAGCTCCAGTAAACCCAGAGCCGTAATGAGCAGGAAATATCCTTCGAGAAGCTTAAAGCCCTAGCTTTAACTGAGCAGTTCGGGATTTCCCCCCAGCAAACAGACACCGGGAAGCAGAAAGCTCCTTTAGGGCAGGGAGTTAGGAAAGTACCTGGCATTTAGCCTTCTGAAGGTCTTTGTAATATCCAGCTGCAGAGTCACACCTTGTTTTTTGAAATGTATAGAGGAAGTGTGAAATTAACTAGGGAGCCCGTTTTCCCCACCATAGCTCCAAATGCCGCTGAATGTGTTAAGTTGGATGGTCCTGCTAGTTTGCTTCACTTCCTAATGCTCTGAGAGATAGACCCTGTGCTTTGGAAAGGGGGTCTCAGATTCCCCATTTGTCCCACAAATGCAACTTATTCTCTGTGCAACTAATTCTACAAATTAGTATGAACATCAGAATCACAGTGAGTTACATTTCATATTAATGTGTCCTTTAACATGGTTATTAAAGTCCCTCTGCAGTTATCGAAAAGAAATGTCAATGGTATAATTAGAACATTTGTGGTATTTTTTAATTAGCTTGGCTCAGGGGGACGAAAAGCTCAAGCAGGTAATCTGTGGAAGAATGCTCTTAATTTTGCCATTTACTAAAAGACCCTAAGCCATATCTTGAAGAATAATAACGTTAATGAAACATAATAAATGTAATAAATGACTTCTCCTTCCCCTTCTCCTCTTTCTCTCCCTTCAACTCTTATTGGAAAGCCTAGAATCTGTTGATTCTATTCAAGGCATTTTATATATTGTTATAACTAAACTTTATCTAAAAAAAGAACAAAACACACTTTACACATAAAAATACTGAGGCTCGAAGAGGTTAAGAGAATCAGTAAAGATTTCCCTGGTAGGAAGTGGCAGTACCACTAGGAAGTGGTTGACCCAAGATCTCTCTTAAGACCCCAAAGCCCACCTTTAAAAAAAAAACACCCTTTGGTTTCGGTAGAGGCAGGTGACGTGACTGCGACTTGGAGAGAAGGATACTCTCAGCGGACCTCAGGTGGATGTGGTGGTCCCCGTCACCGTGGGCTTTCAGGCCTTATATTCTAAACCACGTAAGACCATTTCTGCTTCCAGACGCCATCATACTTTTCCCTCTCTAAAGCTTCTTTCTAAAATTGCTGATTTCTTAAACTTCTATTTTCAGAAATTTCATTTTCTAAATGAGACAATACCTGTCAAATCCTTGGTATACATAGACACTTAATAAATGTAGGTTTTGTTCTCGTTGTTACTGTATGTGCGAGGTCAAATTAACCGGTACCAGAACGACTTACTGGGTTCTGACTCCTCTCTCCCCTGACCCTGGTCACCCAGAAAACCTGCTCTTACAACAAGGAAAACTGCCTGGTTTCCATGTTTGTCAATGTAGACTCTCACTCTGGTAAGAAACAAACCAGAACCAGACTTGCATTTACCCTGCAATGAAGCATTTCTACCCTCAGAGGAAAATGGAGGCATAGGACAGCCTAATACTGTTAGCATGCGAAGGCCTGTAGCTGAGCACATGCTAGTTGGTGCTTTTTTATCGCATTGAGGACCAGGCCACAGAAAGTGGACGAGACTAAACTGGACCCAGTAAAGCCTCGTTGACAGTGTGGTGTAGGGGGAAGATGTTCACCCTCCTTTAGAGCAAATGACTCACCCCCTCAGGGCCTGAGAATTTTAATTTGTAAAAGGAGGATAATAACATCTGTTCTACTTTGCAAAGAACACCTGTAAAATGAGGAGTGTAGACCAGAGGATCATTAAACCCCCTTCCAGCTTTAAGATGTGATGAAACACATTACTGTGTGAACATGGTACTTGATCGAAAGTAACCCATGATCACACCCATGAAGGGACCTCTGAGTCCACTGAGTCCATCCTTTTATTTGCATTCTGGAGATGACAATGACTTGCTCAGTGTCACACCAAAAGGCTGTGGCAAAGATGGGAATAGAAAAGCCAAAGTTGCCTGACTCCCAGATCTGTCATTTTTCTTCCCTTGAAGCTAATACAGATTAAGTGATAAATAAGTTTTCATATCAGTCAGAATGCATAGTTCCCACAGTACTGAGTTATTGGAATAAATATTTTAATATGAACTTAAATGTCATTCATTCAAAAAATATTATTAGCTATTGTTGACTATGATTATAACCCATTAAAAAGAAGTCTCCAACCCCAAGGCATAGTCCTAAGAGGACTTTAAAATGTCCTGGTCCTCTTTTCCAAAGTGTAACATACAGGTACAGATTGTCTCAGCTTTCAAACCCCAGGTTGTTACAGTAAACTTTTCACTGTAGTTATACCCATAGAAAAGGACCCAGGATTTGCTACACAGATTAATGAGTGGTTTGGTGTCTAATTTTCAGCATGACAAGCTTCTAAGGGAATGAAATGACAGTCATGGCCCCAATAACAGTCATGACAGAGGCATGGACAACTGGGCATATCACATTAGCCAGGGGTGATTGTACACTTTGTATCTAAGGGCCAGGTAGAGCCACTTCCAGGAAATTGACAATAGTACGCAAAGAATCAGCTGGAAACAGGAGGCAACAGGCTGCTTCAGTGCTTGAGTCTGAAACTACCAGTGGTCCCATAGCCCCACTAGCCCATAAGGCATCTCGGCACCAGGTTAGGAAAATGCAGAGCTTGGACCTATTTCAGCCCCACGGACCTCTGGCCAAGCACCTCTTTGCAAGGCTCAACCCCGCAAACGGTGTCCCTGGGAGCCCTCTGTGCTGTGTCTCCTTTGCAATATTAGCATGTTTTAGTACTTTAGTGGCTGTTCAGACATTGGTGGACAGATGGAATGTGGTACTATCACAAGAATGCAGCCATTGGAGCCAGACTAACCTTAACCTTGGCTCCTGAGTCACTGTGACCTTGGACGTGTTAATGCATCTCTCTTAGCTTCAGCTTTTGTCTGTAGAATTGAAATACTAATACTGACCCCATAGAGACCGCCCCTTCACCATGTCTACACGTGGTATGCTGTATGTATGCCAAAAAGCTTAGAACTGCGCTCAGTCAATTCTTGATTGCTTGAGTCAAGACAAGAGCCACAATACATGTATCACAAACGCACCTCTCCCATTTTCTTTGACCTCAAGTCACCTCTGCTTAGAAATCAAAATTCCCTCCTTCAGGGCTTCCCTGGTGGCTCAGTAGTTGCGAGTCTGCCTGCCGATGCAGCAGACGCGGGTTCGGGCCCCAGTCCGGGAAGATCCCACATGCTGTGGAGTGGCTGGGCCCGTGAGTCATGGCTGCTGAGCGTGTGCGTCCGGAGCCTGTGCTCCGCAACGGGAGAGGCCACAACAGTGAGAGGCCAGCGTACCACAAAAAAAAAAAAAAAAAAAAAAAAAAATCCCTCCTTCAAATGCAACCTGATAGATAGATGATAGATAGATGATAGATAGATAGATAATTTTAGATGAAGCCAATTTAGACAGAGTTCTTTACCAAAGATCAATGGTTACCCTGGGTGGGTGGTCAGAGTCAATCAGCCTCCAGTGCTGATGGAGGATGCATTACCTAATAAAGGGATGCATTACCTATAGATAATTTAGAAACAATGATAAAGCTGACTGAAAGTTGGTCTGTGTTTTATTACTGCTATGTAGTGTCAATTCCAAACAATGACAATAATAAAATGACTACTCTGTGCTGGGGTTGCCCACTTCCACCACCACCCCATCCTTGGTACCACTGCCAAAGAGAACTTTAAATTTAGCCCAGCAGTTTGGAACTGCGACCCAGGGCACCTGGGTTCTGACCCTACTCTACTGTGGAACATTGAGTGACTCATTCATTTATGGACCTTGCCTTCCTTGTGTGAAAATTTGGACCATTCTATATACCTTGCTGCTAGAAAGTTAAGAAGACTGAAAACTAAAGCTTCCCTTTGGAAAACATAAAGGGCTATAGGAATATGTTATGCTATTTCCAAGATTAACAAAAATAACTACTTTACCTATAAAATCAATATTGCCATGCTCTGTAAGAGCAGATAAAGCAGCATAGACAATGACACTTTAAAGCCTATCTCCTGAGAGAGAGAGAGAGATCTCCTGTCACCAGACCCTGGAGAAGCAGCAAGGCAGAGGATCTGTTTCCCTTGTGACTTCCTGGATCCCTGTACACATGAGGCAGTCTGTGTGGGCCATTTGCTCAAGGCAGAGGGAAGGCTCAGATGGATTGCAACCTCCTAGGAAGCTGCAGAAAAGCCTTCAATAAATAAGAATCTGGTCAGTAACCAAAACAAATCTAAGCCTGGAGTCTAGTTAAAATGAGAGTTACTCTGTTGAATTCCTGTTGTGTGCAGAGAATGAGATTCATCTATTTAATTTGCTTTTTAATTTTTGGCCACTCCACGAGGCTTGCGGAACTCCAGTTCCCCAACCAAGGATCAAACACGTGCCCTTGGCATTGAAAGTGTGGAGTCTTAGCTTCCAGACCACCAGGGAATTCCCTACACTCATCTGTTTTAGATTCACTAGTTCATCTTAATTTTCATAGCAATTCTGTAGGGTAGACGTTATAAACCACCCTCTAAAGATGAAGAAACCCAGGCTCAGAAAGAGACCCAGCAAACACAGCAAGAAGATAGAAAAGGCAGGATGCAACCTAAGAGCACAAAGGCTCCTTCCGTCGCACACACTGCCTCCCAGAAGAAGTCATCCATGTAATGTAGTCACGGGGAGCATCTACAAGATGCAAGGCTTGGCTCACATCCCATCTCCTCAGTTCTTAGAAATTCTCCCTTCTCTGGTGGACAGACAGTACAAAGCTTTGACCCCATTCGTTCACTACTAATACTTAGTGCCTGGTGTTCGAGTTATCTAGTCCCATAAGTCTAACTTACTTTTCCAAAGACATCGCCGTTCCTTGAAGGTATGGATGATTATTTTGCCAGGTCTTAGCATGGCACAAGGAGCTGAGAAGGAATCATGGATTAGCCTGTGGGTTTTAATTTGCTACATGCTGCATACCAAGTACTGCGCTGGGTGCAGAGGACAGAAAGCTAAATTAAAAACCTTTTTTTCTTTGTGTTGCTGAGAGTATTGAGGGTGGAGATAAAGAAGTAAAAATACTTATAAAACCACGTGTACGTGCTATGATAAATTGAATCATAGGGTACCACCTGCATAACTGTGTGTGGCAGCCCTGGGGGCCCTCTGTGTCCCCATTGAAATATTAGCAGTTGTAGTACTTCAGTGGCTGTCCAAACACTGGTGGATGTGGCTAGAAAGTGATATCAGGGTCAAGAGGAGAGCCACTGGAGGCAGACTAAACCTGGGTCCAATCTTAGAAATAGTTGCACACAGATGAGGCCACGATAAAAGAATCTGGAGGGCTTTCTGTAAGGTATGACGTCTGCAGCCTTGCTTTTTAAGTAACATTCCTGTGGGTTCTTAAAAGGCTGTTCCTTTCAAAGGAGAGCTCTTTTAACAAGGTGAAAGTTTGGAGGAGAGCATTCTAGCCACTGCTTGATGGTTAGACCTAGCATGAATTGTGCAAGAAACTACCAGTCATTCCATGGTCCCAGGGGGTCAGTTGGAGCTGGAGAGGAGAGCCTTGCTCATAATGATAAGGCACTTGGAGTTTATCTTGTAGACGACAGGAGCTTCTAGTCATCATGATGAGATTTAAGCAGAGGCCGGATTTGGCCAGCAGCCCTGGAGCCATCACTCCAGCTGCTTGTGGAGGACATGTTTGAGTGGAACATGCCTGGAGGCCAAGGCTGCACCAGGTCTTATTCTAGGTGCTTAACAGAGGTTAACTCACATTAATCCTCGAAACAACCCTATGAAGTATGTGCCATGATCATCACCAATCCTCTCTGACTAATATTAGAAATTGAGGCACAATTTGCAGCAACACAGATGGAGCTCGAGATTATCACACTAAAGCGAAGTAAGTCAGAAAGACAAATACCATATGATATCACTTATATGTGGAATCTAAAATATGACACAAATGAACATATCTACGAAACAGAAATATTCACAGATATAGAGAACAGACTTCTGGTTGCCAAGGAGGAGGGGAGGAGGGGAGAGAAGGGTTGGGAGTTTGGGATCAGCAGATGCAAACTATTATCTATAGGATGGATAAACAACAAGGTCCTACTGTATAGCCCAAGGAACTATATTCAACATCCTGTGATAAACCATAATGGAAAAGAATATGAAAAAGAATACCTATATGTATAACTGAATCACTTTGCTGTACAGCAGAAATTAACACAACATTGTAAATCAACTATACTTCAATAACATTTTTTTCAAAAAAGAAATTGAGGCACAGAGGGGTTAAGTAATTTGTCCAGGACCCCACACCTAATGACTGGTAGCCCTAAGATTCAACCCTAAGCAGACTGCCTCGGGTCCAGACTTTTAACCACTGGCCAAAACACCTGAGAAGAATTAGAGGCATCAGCATGATGGTCCCTGTAGTGCCCTTGAAGCCAGAACTCAAGCTTGAACTTCAACTCTGTCAATAACGAGAAGCCTGATAGATTGGTGCCATTCAATCATGTAGACAGTACATACAGGGCACCTGAGATTGGCGCTGTAGGGGCTAAAAACACGAAGTAGGTTTAGACTTGCTGTCCTTACTCCTAAATTAGATGTTAACATAAGATAGGCACTCCTCTCTGCCATGTTAGTGAACAGGCATAATTCTTACAGTCTAAAAGGAGTATCATGCATGCGTGCATGTGTGTGTGTGTGAAGCACTCCCTTTCTTGGCCATACACAGTTATCCCAGTGATGAAACAATAATAATAACCGTATTTAGTGCTAAGTGCTTTGTATGGTTTATTCCATTTAAATCTTACAAAAAATCCTTTAAAGAAAAAACTGGGGCTTGGAGAAGTTGAAAAAGTTGCCCAAAGTCACAAGATTAACCCGTGGAGGAGACACAGTCAAGACCCAGGCAGTCTGACTCTGGAGCACCAAGCTCCAGGGAGTGATTTTATATCTTGAGGGAAGAGGTAGGTGAGGGAGGGTTTTGGAAGTCCCCTTGGAGACTGTTGTAAGGTTTGCCACTGTTTTCCAACTTTGCGTTTGCAGTTCCAAAATAAAGGCCTCTGTCACCCCATACCACTTTCTACTTAGACCTAGGCCACAAAATTATCTTTATCAAGCAGGTAAGGGTGATATTTAGACATATTTTCCTATAATTACAATTTTTAGAAAGAATTCTTTTTGTATAGATAAAACACTTTTATGTATATACGTCAATCACAGCAGTAATAACACCTTTTTTCTAAAGCTAGTTTTTTTTAAAGATGCTTTTCTTTTGTAAGTCACCAATGTCTTTTTTATTTTTATCTGTTTATTTAAATTTATTTATTTTATTTATTTATTTTTGGCTGTGTTGGGTCTTCATTGCTGTGCGTGGGCTTCTCTAGTTGCGGCGGGTGGGGGCTACTCTTAGTTGCGGTGCGCAGGCTTCTCATTGCGGCAGCTTCTCTTGTTGTGGAGCATGGGCTCTAGGCACGCAGGATTCAGTAGTTGTGGCTCGCGGGCTTAGTTGCTCTGGGGCATGTGGGATCTTCCCGGACCAGGGCTCGAACTCGTGTCCCCTGCATTGGCAGGTGGATTCTTAACCACTGAGCCACCAAGGAAGTCCAATAACACCTTTTTTGAAGACTTACAACACTTACTCTGTTCTAGGTGCTAAAAATGAGGGCTTTGCCTACACTCTCACGTAATCCTCGATACAACCCAGTAAAGTAGGCATCATCCTCAGTTTACAAGAGCAGATGCAAAGCTCAAATGCTCACGACATCGCCCAAGGTTCACAGGACACAGCGACCCCTTTGGAGGCCCAGCCTTACCCAACACATGTGCAGCAGATACCCCCAGAGCCACAGCCCAGTCATGCGGCCACTTCCAGCCCTCACTGCCTCTAGCCTTGTGCTTGGCACGCCGACACTCAGTGGGCCCTGGTTTCAAAAGCTGTCTTTGGCCTTTGGGGTCTACACATTCCCCCGACCTTTGTATAATCCGCAGTCCCTTATCCTAGCCACGGCCCCACAGAACCCCACTGTCCATGCTAGCTCCTGGCCTTCCCGCTGGCAAGACACACAGACGGTGCTTGAACACAGTTGGGACTAAGTTAAAAACCTGGACCGTTTGCCCTATCTCACAACCTCAGCACCCAGCTCACACTTGGATAATAGATACTTCTCATGGGGCAGAGGGTGTGTGTGTGTGTGTGTGTGTGTGTCTGGGTGTGTGTTTAAAGAAAACACTTAAGTGCAATGTGATATCTTCCTATGCCCTTGAGCTGGTAAAGAGAAATAAAAGTAGCAGTTTCCTAGTTGGTGACCAACACAGCCTCTTGCGCTGTGAAGCCTGTGAGGGTTCTAGCGAAGCCAGTGATGGTTCTTCCCAGCATCGCTTTCACGTCACTGGCATCACTCTCTCTACAAACTAGGAAAATAATAAAAGTTTTTGGCTCTCATGATTTGAGTTTGAGGCTCATTGGAAAGCCAAAGAGTAATCTTTTTGTTTTCGTCCTCTTAAAAATAAATTGCGAAGCATTGTGCAACGTGCACACAGATGACTTTCACCAGCTGAGTATTGAAACTAGGACAAAGTAGCAGAAAAAAAAAATAGGAATGAAATCATATGGCTGACTTCGTAGGAGAGATGAGAGACAGACGATAAATATGCTAAACTGTAGAAATCCTTTAGGGCAGAAAGAGAAAACCCTTGAGGACTTCTCAAGCAGTCCCTGAGGAGGATTTCCTGACCTGAAACTATGTTTATCTCCATCCCCTTGGCTAAGCGATGTCATGAGGTAGAGCAGCACCCTTGCTCCCAAACTCGTCTGAGACTTCTTTCTCCTCAAGCGCTTGCATGACCTGAGCTCAAGATCCTCACTCATCAACCCACTCCACAGCCAAGTGCTGGGTGAATTTTCTTGGCCGAATGAATGTAGATGGAGGCCAAGGCAGTGTGGCTTTCTCTAAAAAAAAGCCTAAAAAAGGCTATTCCCAAATAGCCATGTCCCTGTGGGGTCCCTACAGTTTCTTTTTTTTTTTTTTTTAATAAATTTATTTATTTATTTACTTTATTTTTGGCTGCGTTGGGTCTTCGTTACTGTGCACAGGCTTTCTCTAGTTGCGGCGAGCGGGGGTTACTCTTCGTTGTGGTGCGCGGGCTTCTCATTGCGGTGGCTTCTCTTGTTGAGGAGCATGGGCTCTAGGCACACGGGATTCAGTAGTTGTGGCACGCGGGCTCAGTAGTTGTGGCTGGCGGGCTCTAGAGCACAGAGCTCAGTAGTTGTGGCGCAGGGGCTTAGTTGCTCCACAGCATGTGGGATCTTCCCTGACCAGGGATCGAACCCCTGTCCCCTGCATTGGCAGGCAGATTCTGAACCACTGGGCCACCAGGGAAGCCCCATCCCTATGGTTTCTAATCAGAATATGAGCCACCTTCTCTTTTGAATATATGACTAAATGTGTTCATTTGGGAAAAATATCCAGTCACCATGTCTGCACAAAATGGGCAGTTCGGTGGAAGACAGGAAGGTAGCAGAGAGGGGCATGTGATGTGTGGGGCGGAGGAACATCAGAGCAGGGGAAGAGGGTAATAAATAGGGGAAGTTAAGCGAATTCTCCCTTGAGAGGAGCGGGGCAGAATGTGTGGGTTTTTCCTATCACAAGGGAATATGAGCAGTTCTTCTTGTTTCAAAATCTCATGTCAATATTTAGTCCACATATAGCCTGGGGTTTTCCACACAAGGAAGGAGAGGCAGCTTTGAGAGCTTCACCACTGATTCTTCAGCAGCAGCCTAGCAAGATTCAAAAAAAAAAAAAAAAAAAAAAAAAAAACCTCATGTGTTACATTTACACCTATTCCCCCCTTTTAAGTTGGATTCTTTATTACCACTGGTATTTGGGGTGGCATTTTAATACCCATGTCAAAAAAGTTGAAAGCAATTTGCACTGAGGCTGTTCTCTAAAGATTTCCCTCCGTTTTTATCAGCCTGAACAGCAGAAAAGTGCCAAGTTTCTTCTTTAGTCATTGCCAATACCAATAACTAAGCTGCTGAAACTCCTGGTATTAAATGAATACTCAATGTTTTTAGCAAGATATCTGTGTAACGAGTCTGCTCATTTTCAGAAACTCTGGCCCCTCCTTTGGACCATTTTCAATTCAGACTTCCATATTTGCAACTTAATTGACACCTAAAAGACAGAAACAAGGCAAAGAACAAATTGGGAAAATATTTCCAACAAATATGAGTCAAAAGGATATTGCTATGAAGCAAGAAAAACACAGGCTTGCCTTTGGGGAGATGAACAAAGGCATAAATAAACAGCTCACAAAAGAAGAGGTACCCAGCGGCTAACAAACGCGGAAGAAAATGTTCACCTCACTGGTAATCAAAGACATGCAAATGCAGCAACAAGGCGAGGCCATTTTTCACCTCCCAAATGGGCAAAGTTGGCAAGAGGGTGAGGAAATGGTCCCTCCCACACACCGCTTGTGGGAGGGTAAACTGGTTAGAGTTTTTTAATATTTTAAAGTCTCCAGAATGCATTTGAGATTTAAAAGTCTCTTTGACACGTGAACTTTATTCTATAGAACTAAACCAAGCTGCAGTCAAATATTTATGAGTAAGAATGTTCATCATAGTATTATTATGAGAGTAAAGAATTAGAAACAACCTCAACATCTAATAACAAAACAGTGATTACATAAATTATGTCCTCTCTATAGGATGGCATACTATATAGTGGATAAATAACATATTTATGAAGAACATGTAATATGGGAACTATAATTTAATATTAGAATTGTAAAGCAAGATATATGAAATTAATACTTTGATACAATTACTTTTTTTTTTATAGAAAAAGACTAAGTGTTTGAGTGGTTATTTCTGGTAATAGGAATTGAGGGTACGTTTTCTTCATTCATCTTTCTTCTTGAGGGGTAGTCTAGTGTCATGGTTAGAAAGTGTAGACTCTGCAGCTAGGCTTCCTAGGTCTAAACTTGGACTTGTCTACTTTTGTAACTATATGATCCTAAGCAGGTAACTTAATCTCTCTGCATCTCAGTTTCTCTATTTGTAGTATGGGAATCATAACAGCACCTACTTCACAGGATTGCTGTGAAGATTAATACATGTAAAGAAATTTCAATTATTTGTAGTTGCTATTATAAAGTAACTGTACTTTATAGTTGTCAGTATTCTCTAAGTTTCAAAAAATTATTAATTTAAAAATTAGAATTTTCAAAGCAGTGACTAGGCAAGGCTGGCCTGAGTAGGTCCATGTACAGTACAAAGACCTGAGGATCACAGTTGCCCTCAAGTTGAATCAAAGCATCTGGGTAGTCCACTTACTTAAAAATAAAGAAAGAAAAGACAAAGTCGGAAGGAGGGAGGGAAAGAAGGAAGGAAGGGAGGGCCAGGGCAGCGGGGGGAACAGCAGGGTGGACAGTGGGTGTGGGAAGGTGGATGGTCCAGCTGCTACCCCCATTAAAAATACAAAAAAAGGGGCTTCCCTGGTGGCGCAGTGGTTGAGAGTCCGCCTGCCGATGCAGGGGACATGGGTTCGTGCCCCGGTCCGGGAGGATCCCACATGCCGCGGAGCGGCTGGGACCGTGAGCCATGGCCGCGGAGCCTGCGCGTCCGGAGCCTGTGCTCCGCAGCGGGAGAGGCCGCAGCAGTGAGAGGCCCGCATACCGCAAAAAAAAAAAAGAAAAAAAAAGAGCATCTAAAGTGAAATAATCACAAAGTGAAAATATATCCTCAAACAGCCCCTGAGATCCCCACAAGGGTAAAGGAAGGGAGGGACGGAGGGAGGGACTCTGTAAAGACACTAGGACATCGACTAGTAGGATGTGCTAAGGTTGGAGTCCTTTCTGGGGCTCCACGTTTAGCACACGTGGCACATAGCTCACATGCACACCTCCCACACTTCCATGACAACAAGAATAACCTTGGGAGAGAGGAAGAATTATTCTGAAAAGGAAGATTCCTAGGCCCCTCTCCTGAAGCTCTGATTTGATAAGTCTAGGCTGGAGCCCAGAAATCTCGTTTTTTAATAAGCAGGGGAGCTGGGAATCACTCGGACAGAGAGAAGACCTCCAGGGCTCCAAGAGCTACTGAGCCTGGCTCCAGAAAGCCAAGAGCATGTCCAGTGCAGGCCCTTTGTCTAGATTGTTGGAGAGAGATAAACCCTTGGAGGCAGGGAGGAGGACTGGGTGACCTCCCGGGTTTTCATGCTATTAAAATCTCTCCTGATAACATCTCTGCCTGTCATTTTAGGCCATCCATGTTCTGGCTCATCTTGACCCTCCCAACTTTCCATCCCCCTGGTCCTCAGGCACATTCTCTGCCCCATTCCAGGATGGCCCCACTTTGTCAGTAGACCACATTTTCTTCTCTCACCCTTTGCCTGGGCTGTGTCCCTCACCCAAATCTCTCTCTCTCCCCTAACCTCTCAGATTCTACCAGTCCCTCTAAGCCGGGGCCAAGTGTCTTCTCCAGAAACCTCTGTGATTTCTCCACTCCTCAGAGACCATGTATATGGACAGCCCAATGCAGAAGTTTATTATACTGACAGCCCATTCAGAAGTTTATTATACTGACAGCCCATTCAGAAGTTTATTATTATTCAGAAGTGTATTATATTGTTTAATAATTTTTCACTTGTGAAACTCAGAAACAAGGACCTTGATAATACCTAATACAAGAATATTGCCTTATAACATGTAAAAGATTTTCATATCTGTTATATCTTTGGAGCTTCACAAACAGCATCACGAGGTGGTTAATATTATCATCACCATCAGAGAATTGAGGAAATGAAGGGTTAGAGAGGCTTTTTGAGCTTGCCTTCAGTAAAACTACCAATAAGTGGCAGAAATAAGAAACTGTGCCCCTGGTAAAAGGAATAGGGGATCCCCCATATGAAAACTTGAAATGTGGGGTGTTCATGAATGGCTCTCTTTGTTGTCTAGACCTGGGGAGGGCTAAGACATCAGGCTTTAAAGAACAGCTGCATTTTGGGGCTGAGCCGGTGTCATCCACAGGCTCAAATGGTCGGTTCGTTATTGCAGCTGTTGCTGCTTTAAGGAGCCAGACAGCTGTCACCAGGAGGTGAATTCAAAGAGAACAGAGGAAATGGAATTCTGTGAAAATAACTGTGCCTGTATGTACGTGCTGGTGTTCTCCCTTCTCGCGGCTCAAAACGTCCTAAAGATTTAATCTAATTACTCCTTGTAGGAAGACCAGGCTTGGCGAGCACAAGTGAGAAAGCCAGGCAGAGAGAAGGTAAGTGTCTTAAACTAGCCTCTCCTGGACATTCGTAGGAACGGAAAGCCGAGGCTTTGAGGACTGCACAACTTTTCAGTCGTCAGCATTTGTGATCAGCTCTGCAGAAGGGTGTTCTTGGCAGAGCCGGGGAGCCCTGGGAGTGTCTGTGCTAAGGAACAGACAGTGGGGTTGGAGATAAATTTCCCACTCCCCCTCTCCCTCCCCTCCCATCCCTTCCCCACGTTGCAAGCTGTTGTCATCTTATGGATCTTAGCAACATTTTCCGATGTTTTGGAGACTGTGCCTCCTGATAAGCCCTTGGTCTGTTTTCTCTTTTGATATTCTTACTACCCAGCTTACTTCTCACTAAAGTTTCTTATTCCCTTCTCACCTGTCTCTTTCCTTCAGTTTGGACTTTCCCTTCTCACTCTCCTTAGAAGACAGGCTGCTCATCCCATTGTTATACGTGGGCTGGTGTAGCTTTCCTGCCTGGGGTGAGTGGGGCCATCCCATTGCCTCTCCAGAGCCGGACTGTTTTTTCTGGTCTACTCTGACTACCAGTCAACCCCGTGGTGGTGGCCTCTATTGTGTTAATAGTGGGTGCTACATGGGCTAACACAAGGCTATCCTCCTGTGGTACAGTCCACTGTACTAGACTGTAAGCTGAACACTAAGAGAACAGGCTTCCTTTCTTCTAATTACCCTCAGATGCCCATCACTTACTGCTGTAATCATATGTATTCAGTGCCCACTTGCTTGAAAATATCTATTTCTCTACTCTTTTAAACTCATTTTTCTACTTTAAACTATCCTGTCTTATGTTGGGTTGAATTTTCAAATCATTATGAAATTTTATGGGGCACTTTCCATACATTTTGACTACTACTTTATCTCCTGGTTTAATCAGTACACAACCCTAGGGGGTAGGGACTGTTAGTACCCATATTTCACAGTGAAAAACCTGTGGCTAAAAGAGGTAAAGTAACCTGCTGGAAGTCACATGCTCATGGTCCAAGATCTTAACCATTTGTTATAGTGCTTTGCATAAAACACCAAAAAGCCCTTCTAGGAAGTATACAAATGAACAGTTCTAATACAATAGATGTTCCAAATAAATGGGTGGGCTGGCATTTGGAGAATGGGGTGTTCCTCTCCAAAGGCCGGGCTCTTGCTACCATATCCCAAGCCTCACCTAGGACCGATATGGTCCAACCAAGTGTTTGTTCTTCCTTAGATGCCTGGTTGAAACTTACTACACTGCTGGTGACAAGCAGCTTGGAGGGAGTGGACGGGTGTACCGAGCTCCTGTCCCTGTACCTCTATACATCGATTATTTGAACTCAGAGGCTCTAGGGAAAGGGGCTTGAACTCTGATTTCCTCAGGAGATATCTGTTTCCTGGGTAGCTATGATCATGTATCTGTAGGCACTGGCTTGGAGGCAATTCTTTTTTGACAAAAGTGGTAGCCTGTTCTCTTAACTGAACCAACTATGAGTGAATTATGAGGTAAGCCAGTGAACTTTCCTGGGAAGCCTGTGGCCAAGGTACAAACGGGCTCAATGTGTTTTCAGAAGTCATCTTTGCTGAGAACACATTCTTGCTGCAGCTCTTTTTTAGAGACTTAACTGACCACATACACCTCAATCAAATCCTCTGGCAGGTGGTGTTCTTCAGGCAGCTCAAGGTAACCTGCAGAAGGAGACTGAACATATGGTTCAGAGCCACCATCGCCCGATTCTGCTAGGTTGGATCCCACAGTGTAGGATGGAGAAGTTACCCTGGTATCTACCCCTTGGGATCCACTGCCTTTTTCTGCTCCCTTTGATGAATAACCTGTTCCCCCAGGTTTCTCCCAATACTCAGTCCTCTTAAATGAAACCTGCTCTGGATTGCTTTCCCCTTTCCGGATGTACCCATTATCCACTCTCATCTACAGAGATACTGTGCCTTAAAACAAACAAACAAACAAACAACCAAACACAAAGCCAAAGGATCTGGTCCAGGAGGAATTTGTATTTGAATGGACTCAGACCCTTTCTAAGCTCCTATACTGGGTCCGGGGAAAGGCTCTGCTTCTGAAGACCCAGAGGCAAAAGTCACAGACTTGCCCTCAAAGAACCAGGACTGTGCTACCCAGTATGGTCTCCACTTGCCACATGTGGCCACATGTAGCACTTGAGATGTAAGCAAAGCTGAAATGAGATCTAAGTGTCATATACACACCAGATTTCAAATACTCAGTGTGATTTTAAAAATCCCGTTGATGATTTTTATATTACTACTTGTTGAAATGACATTTTGGATATATTGAGTTAAATCAAACATGTTATTAAAATTAATTTCACCTATTTATCTCCATTAAACAAAATATGGCTACTAGAAAATTAAAGATTATATATGTGACTGGCATTATATTTTCATTGCACAGCACTGGTGGACAAATGTCATATGAGGAGTGGGTCACGCTATAAAGTGTCATGAAAGACACTGGAAATGTGCCATGGAGGAGAGAGAAGGGGGAAATAATAAATTTCATCTGGACGTTCCAGGAAGGCTTCCTGAAAAAAGTGACATCAGAACTGGGTCTTAAAATGAGATTATAGGGGAAAGGCCTGGAGGCATCCACACCAGATCTAGGATGTGAATCTTTTATCTCAGCTGGCTGGAGGACTGAAACAGATTTTGTGGTGCTACAGTCCTCCTAAAGTTTCCAAATCTCTGGTTGCCCATCCAAAATACCTGGTGGTTTTAAAAGAGCACAGGTTCCTGGGATCACCACAAACCTTCTGAGCCAGAGTTCAAGGGTATGAGGCCCAGACATCCATATTTCACAAAGCTCCATGGGTGCTCCCCCCGCAGCTTAAAGATTCCAGTCCGGGAAGCTGCATTTGGAAATGCCAGGTGCAAATGATCAACTTTGGGCCTCTGGGAGGCCAGCTGTGGTGGGCCTCCCATAATCCATGGTTAGAGGCAGCCTTGGCATCTTCTGTTCTTGTTATATGTCATTCGGGGAGAAGCACCTGAAAAACAGAGCTCAAAAAAACAGCTCATGTCCCGGGTGGGTCTGCTGGTTTCCCCTCGTGGGAGCCAAAGTGGAGGTCTCTGTAGGCTTGTTCTCCTTCCTGTTACCACGTGAGGAACTTGTTGAGAGGCTCCTGCCTGCGCAGTGACCAGCCTCTGTCAGAGCAGTGATTTCAGAAAAAAAAACAACAACTCTGCAGGCTAATATTTGATCACTCTGGGCAATGTGTCATAAACTTTCAAAAGCTCTTTATAGCTGCAGCAGATCAAAAGAAGGAGATAGAATGAGAGTAAAGGAGAGAGAGACAGACAGACAGAAAGAGAGGAGAGAGAGAGAGAGAAATTCATTATCCTTATCGTGCTATGGTGAATGGATCTGTGCCCCAAACAACATTATTTTCCTTCTTTTCTTTCTTCAGCCTCTACATCTTTCTCTGATCTACAGCAGTGTTTCTCTAAGTGTGATCCAAAGACCACCTGACTTGGAATCTATGGTGGTGGGGTCCAACAGCTTGTTCGTATAACAGACTCTTCAGACAAGTCCTAAGAAGGCTGAATTTGAGAACTGTTGGTCTGGAGGTTTGCAATCCCCAGGGTACTCACCTGGCACCTCTTCCAGTCTGTGCCATCCCAAGGTGTTTCCCTTGTCAATGCTGTCAGCCTTGTTTGTCCTGCCCTCTCTCATTTCCACCCAAGTGCAGCCTTGGGGACTACCTTTGAGCTATGCACAGTGTCACTTACTGTCACTCTTACTGGGCCAATAGAACAATGGCCTCCTTCATGGGGTTTATCACCAAGCCAGCGTTGCTCTCACAAACTCACTTCCAGATCAGTTAATTCATGCAACTTGCAACACACATTTCCCAAGTACTGTATCTATTATGCACCAGAAACCCCACTACACTCTGGAGACACACAAGGAACCAGACGAGGTCCCCGGACCAGGGTGCTCTCTCTCTAGAACAGAGGTTCGCAGTGTGATAGACGTCAGAGATGGGCTTCAGGGTGTCAAATATAGCACACAATAATAATCATGTATGTTCTCATGTAAAGTTTACTGGTAGGTAAAAGTTTTCAAAAAGTTTTCAAGGTTTGGCGTAACTGAAAAAGGGCTAAAAGCTACTGGATGGATTGATAACAATGTTGAGTGCTTTCTAAAAAGAGAAGATGTCATCACTGCAACCTAGCAAAATGATGCCAAATCAGGATCATCAGTAACACGGTCATTAGCAGGTCATCTCTTTCCTCCAGAATGGGTGATACCAAGATGCAGAAAAGTTTCCTTATGCACTGAGGTCAAAAGTGTCCCTGGGGTCTTCCCTGGTGGCACAGTGGTTGAGAGTCCGCCTGCCGATGTAGGGGACACGGGTTCATGCCCCAGTCTGGGAAGATCCCACATGCCACGGAGCGACTGGCCCCATGAGCCATGGCCGCTGAGCCTGCGCGTCCGGAGCCTGTGCTCCGCAACGGGAGAGGCCACAACAGTGAGAGGCCTGCGTACCGCAAAAAAAAAAAAGTGTCCCTTGTCAAAGAAAAAAAAAAAAAAAGTCCCTGGTCGCACAACTAAATGCCACCGATGACAGTCTATTTTCCTGATAGTTAACGTGTGGGTGTATCTCATTTCTGAGGAGAATAGAGATTAGCCTGGATGGATGGCCAAGAAAAACGTTTTGGGAGAAATCGGTTGTGAGTTGTACCTTAAGAGCAGCTGGGGCTGAGCCAGGGCTTTGCTGGGTAAGATTTGAAGCCGCTGCACCAGGGTCATCTCCTACCCATGTTGTTCTGGGACCCATAGCTGCAGTCAGTGCGAGTATTCAGAAAAGAGCTCTCTTAGGAGCAGCCCAATCCACACCAGAACCCACCCTGGTGCTCAGGAATGGAGATCTCTGCTTCTGTAGCCATCCTTCCTGGAGAGGAACTGTCCCAAGAGCCTCTGCTATGGTATCTATCTGGAGAGAGCCGAGAGCATGCCTCAGACCCCACCCCACCCCCAGTCTGACCGGCAGCTCAGCACAATCCAGAGGCCTTTACAGGAACTGCAGCGGGGGAAGGGAAGGAGCATCCCCTCTCAGGATGGGAGACAGGATGGGGAGAGAAGGTGGGGAAGCTGCGGCTTGAGCTTTGAACCTGATCTCTCAACCTCAACAGGAAGACTCGGCATTAGCGACAACTGTCTTATGGCTCCCAATTTGGCACTTCTAAGGCCTCCTCTTTGAGGGTGGGGGATGGATTTTCCAAGGAGGAAGGGGACTTGCAGAACCTTCTGATTTGTAGCAGACAGTCTCAGAAAGGCTGGGGAGAGGCTGCAAGTAGGCGAGTGGTCCTTGTTTCCAGGGGAGGCCTTATTGGTCAAAAGACCACCCAGGGGTGGTGGGTGAACACCAGGTAACCTTAGTCTAGACTTGACGTCCCAAGAAATCCACCAAATGATAGCATTCATCTCTTTGTCCTCTTGCTGTTTGCTCTGAATTCAGCACAGCAGCACATTTCACAGGCCAGTCACCCCAGCCAGGATACTGTCTGGGCTCCTCAGCACATCCCACCGCCTGCCATGGAAAGGAAGGCTCTGTACAGTCCTACCATCGCCTGGGTTCAGATCCCAGTTCCAATAGTTACTCGTTGTGGAACCTTGAGTCAGTTATTTCTCTGAGCCAGGGCTCCCCTGTAACATGAGGATAATAATTAATTGTACCTCACTGGGTTGTAGTGGAGATTAAATAAGACAAAGCACCCAGCACGTGGAGGTGTCCATGTGATTTGTCTCTTTTATCTTTCACTTTTAACATAGCAAATACATAGCAGGTATTCTCATAAATCTGACACCAGCTACCTTGCATGAGTTGTTCTCGGAAACTCTGTTTCCTAGATGTTTTCTAGGATCCTTTCCAGCTGCAAAAAAAGTAAGGGTCTGAGATTCTGAGCTTGTTTCCAACAGGCTTTCTTTGAGGCAGAAGGCAGCTCTGTTCAGCAAATCCTATGGACCTGCAGAGGACGGCTCCAAACCAAGCCATGCAGCTGTCGGGCTGCAGAGGCCTGCGTGAAAGACGAGTAGAAGAAGGAAGGGAAAAAACTCAAGAGCCCAAGAAGAGCTGCAAAGGAAGACAGCTGCAAGTTTGTCCCGAGTAAATCAAATTGTGACGTTTATTGGGCTGTTTCCAGAATAACACCAGCAAGAAAACTGGAACGCAGAATAATCTTTTCCAAGAAGGATCTCAGCTAAGTAGCCTACCATAACCAGGCTTTGTGACTGGAGTCGGGCTGGCTTCATGAAAAGGTCATAGGTTTGGAGATACACACCTGAGTTTTAACTCTGTCGCCATTACTTCTTATCCGTGATTTGGGGCAGGTTATTTAACCTCTTTGAGCCTCGTTTTCCTTTTCCCTTCACAACAACAAAAAAGGTAAATAATAAAACTTGCAGGGAGGTTGTGGGGATTAGAAATTAAGAAAAGTACTCAATATATAGCTGGTATTCAATAAATAGGAGCTTTATTTATAATATGAGTATGAGCGTAGCACCCAGGGCACATATCCTAGAAACCTCTGGGCCTGGAGCCATCATTTCTCAAGTTTGTACCTGGGACAGTGTAGAGAACTGAGGGTGGGGAAGGCAGGCAAGGCTGGGGGTGGGTGGGTAGAGGGGAGAAAGGAGATCAAAAGGCCTATAAATATCTGTCAAACTTTAAAATGCAAATCCCTTGTCTGTGGCCCTGTTGGGACCAAATCTTCCATTATCACCTTTCTGGGAAGAGCCTGAGAGAAAAAAACGTGAAGTATAGTTTTTCCCTTCATGAAGTGCTTTGGTTGGGTTTGGCGTGATTTTGTAGCCAAGCCTGGATTTCATTCAACTCTGACCTGAGTAGACAGTTAAGACAGTAACTGCATATGGTTTTCTTTGTGGATAGACCATGAGTTCCTCAAGGGAACTGTCTAACCCTTACTATAGCCCCTGCAATTTGCATGGCACTTGGCATAGAGTACCTGCTTGTTGAATGAATAAGTGGATGGATGGATGGATGGATGTTAATTCTGGGCATAGTAAGTTGTCTTCACCAGCTACTGACCTAGTCCTCAGGGATCTCCTTATCTACACTTCACTGGGAGCCATGGTTGGAGGTGGAGGGGCGTCCCCTCTGGGGGGGAATCCCCATGAGGGGGGCAACTGTGGCACTCTGAGAAACGCTTGGATGCTGCCAGTGGCCAGGGCTCTGTGCATCCCCTACCTGGGCACACATAATGCTGCAGAGTGGCTTTTCCCTCCCATTTGCCCCAAAAATGTTGCTTCCTCATATGAGTCCCTGTTGGTGATTTATTTCTGGAGAAAGTATGGAATTCCAGGTAAATCTTACAGAGGAGAGCTTCAGGGGTAAGAGAGCCAATAATTATGTGACACCAGGTGCCAGGTCCTGGTCCCCCACCACCATCCTAAGTCAGGAACATGGTACCTCACTCCTTTTCTTCCTTTCCTCTTCCCTTGCTGGCCTTGTTTTTCTCATGAAATAGTACTTGTACGTAATGGGTGACTGGGTTTTTTTTAAGATAAAAGAATCTAACAAATGTGTCCAGCCTAGAATGCCCTAAAACACATGTCATTTACGAGACTCTTCCTGGACCAACTCACCTGACTTCATCTTATCCAAGAACCTGACAGCCTTCCTTCCCCAGCTCTAAACTGCATCTGCCATTCAAGCCTCCTATCAAGTCAGTCACCACTAGGGAGCCTCTGAGGATCACCTAGGTCCTTGCTGACCACTCACGTCTGCATTCTGGTGCCACTTCTTTCACCCGGCACTTATCTGTAGAATCTGTTATTTCAAGAACAGAGAGTCTGGTATCACAACTAGGTTATAAACATCTTGAAGAGAAGGACCGAGTATTATTCCTGTGGGCTCTGCACCATGCCTCGCCAGGACTGAATCCATCTCAAGTTCAATCACAAATTGCAGCATTTGCATTTTCAGGTAAATATAAGCAGCGCATCACTTATTTCATATGAAACTTCCAGCTAAAAATGGCAGGTGGAGTGTGTCGATTGGATGAGGACTGTTAGGGGAAAATTATAAGAAGATAAACTCTTGAAATAAAATGATGATATGATAAAAAAAATTGCAGCATGTTGGTGGTCAAAGCTTGAGCTTTGGCTTCAGGAAGATTTGGGTTCAAAGGTTAACTTCATCCACTCATTCATTCAACAAGGATGTATTAAATGTGCGCTACATGTTAGACGCTGCTGCAAGCTCGGGGGATATAAAAAGAACAAGACAAAGTTTCTTCTCTTGTGTTGTTACTCTAATGACATGAGACAAACAAGATCTAATTATTTGTGAAGAAAATAGTGGGGTTGGAGTGGGGAGGTGAGGCCGCTACTCAGCTGGCACGGTCACAGAAGTTCTAGCTGAATGGCGTGGAGGCGCTTACCATCCAGAGCTCTGCCAGAAGTCCAGACAGAGGGAACAGCAGGTTCAGGAGCTGGAATGTAGGATGAGCTTCATGGGTTTAAGAAGCTGGGATGAAGTGAGAGAGTGGCATGGACATATATACACTACCAAATGTAAACTAGATAGCTAGTGGGAAGCAGCCGCGTAGCACAGGGAGATCAGCTCAGTACTTTGTGACCACCTAGAGGGGTGGGATAGGGAGGGTGGGAGGGAGATGCAAGAGGGAGGAGATATGGGGATATATGTATATGTATAGCTGATTCACTTTGTTATACAGCAGAAACTAACACACCATTGTAAAGCAGTTATACTCCAATGAAGATGTTAAAATTAAAAAAAGAAAGAAAGAAAACAAAAGAAAGCCAGTGCCTCTGGAGCCAGGTGAGCTAGGGGAAAGAGGCAGGAGATGAGGCTATAGGGGGCCAAGCAGGGGTCAGCCACAGAGGACTTTACAGGCTCTGTAGAGGACTTTGGAATTTAGACTGAGAGGGATGGGAAGCTTTTGCAGGAGGGCTGTTAGAAAGTGATTTGCATTTTATTTATCTGGCTGATGTGTGCACCACGAAGGAAGGGAGTGAGTGCTTTGAAGCAAAGAGATCAATCAGAAGGCGCTTTTAGGAGTTCCTGCAAGAGATGATGGTACCTGCCCTTTGGAGGCAGCAATACAGCTGGGAGGAGATGTTTGGACTAACAGTGTGACCACAGGCGAGTTGCTTTACTCCCTTAGATTGCTTTCAAGATTAATGACAAATATGCTTAACTGATTTGATTCTTATGGGGCCTCTGGCCTATTTTAGGCACTGTGCAAAGATGATTCAAGTCAGAGATGAATGCTAAAAAGGAGACACTCTTAATTAATGCTCTACTGAGAACTTGCAGACAACCTCGTCTTGAGGATATCTGGCCCTAGTGGTTAGAGCTTTGAAGGAAGGGGACAAAAATTCTGGGATATTTGGTGTCCTGCCTGTCCCTCACATGCTATTCTTTCCTCACACACAAAAATCCCCAACCTCCCCAAGTGTTAACTGTGATAATTATTTTTTAATTCTGAAAATTAAAGTAACTTTTGTGATCATGTCTTGAATGTTCACAATACTGCTTTTCTGGGCTTCTGAACTACTCTTAGTGGCCAGTTGCCTATAAATAAGATTAGTAGAAGTCCTTGCACCTCTCTGATGGGCAGTTTCTTTAAAAGTGACACAGACTTGGGCTTCCCTGGTGGCACAGTGGTTGAGAGTCCGCCTGCCGATGCAGGGGGCACGGGTTCGTGCCCCAGTCTGGGAAGATCCCACATGCCACGGAGCGGCTGGGCCCATGAGCCATGGCCGCTGAGCCTGTGCATCCGGAGCCTGTGCTCCGCAACGGGAGAGGCTACAACAGTGAGAGGCCCACGTACCGCAAAACAAACAAACAAACAAAAAAAGTGACACAGACTTAGATAAATGTGGAGTATACAGAAGCCTTAATTTTTGCCAAAGAAACTTTGGAGTTAGACTAGCTCTGGATTCAAATCCTGGTCCTGCTGTTTAATAGATTTTGACCTCGGATAAATTCCTTAGCTTCTCTTAGCCTCATATATAAACAGGGGATAAAAGTGCCTGCCTTTCAGAGTTTCTGAGGGGCATATAGGAGGAATTTGAAGAATCAGTAAAGTGGGCGGGCATAATAGTAAACAAGCAATCATTTCTCTTTTTCCAAGATTCACTAATACTTTGCATCACTGTGTGAACCTCCTCACACTCTTTACTGCCCAGTATGTTTTGCCTCTCTTTTCTTCATATGTAAACTAGAGACAATTGCCTTCTCAAAAAAAATTATACAGGTTATAGTGGAACACAGTTTAATGACCTCATTTGTGGACCATCAATGGATTTAGCATATCAAAATCATGCTAAATGTATGCTAAATGTATACATTAATATATGTCTCTCAAAAGCCATCTGTCCTCAGTGTATAAATGAGGGCAAAGAGAGGCAGAAACATCATTCTCACTTACAAGAAGAGAAGCAAGCTGAAGGCTGGGGAGGTTTGCCCAAGGCAGCTAGTCTCCTTCAGAACTAGGACAATTACTCAGACCACTGCCTCCCAGGTTAAAGAGAGTGTCCTTTGGTCTGTTTCACAGGATGTCAACCTGGTTGTACTGAGTCCTTTGACACCTCCCGTAGAACTATCCCAGCTGTGAAGTCGTGGGGCCTTCACAGGGCCTGGATGAGAGACGTCTGCCTTTGGACACAGCCCTGTAAAATAAGCCTTCTGGCATCTGGCATCCACAGAATCAGCATTCTCAGTTTAATAAAAATGTAAATGATTTAAGCCATAATAATTACTTTGGAGCAGTTACTGCAACCAGTATTGGTTTAAAACAAAACAAGACAAAAAGGCAAAGGATTTGTAGTCTATCTTCACGTGGATGGTGAATAAACCACTCATTCTCATTTGCAGAGTCAAAGGAGAGCCCTTTTAGACGTTATTCACAGCTGAAAGGCAGGTATCTATTGAGTGGTAAATGAAGAGATTTAAGTTATGATGATGCAAACACTATAGAATTCATTCATTAGGTCTTTGATCAGAGAATTCTAAACATACGGGCACCTTTGGCCATTTGGGAGGTCAATATCTTCCTCTTCAGGTCTTGGCACAGAATAATGCTGAGGAAGCCCAGACACTTAATCCTCACCAAAGAAGTTCTGCTTTAGTGCTTACAAAAAGAATTCTTCCAAATATTCGCAAAATATTCAGTCATTCTGCCCACAGAAGGGTCAGCCTGCCTTGCTGATGACCCTCCCCTCCATTGCCAAACAGACAATTTATTGAATTTATCAGGTCTGGGCCTAAATAAGCTATTTATTCTGGCAATCATCTGCCAAGGTTCCACATTTTGGAGTATTTGGGCTGACTCTGCAGCGTCTCAGGTTAAAGGCAATGTGGCAAGTCCTTGCAAGAGGCTAATGCGAGCTGTTAGCTGAGCCTGATGAAAGCTTTTCCTGGCTAAGAAGGTGATAAACGTTGCCACGTTAATCTGCAGATGAAAGGAGGCTGACTGCAGGAATATTATTTAAGCAGTTTTACCCTAAATGCTACCAGCACAAGAGGAACAGTCCGCAGGTGATTTAGCCCCCCACCTTCAGAAAGCAAGGCATCTCACCATGGCATCTTAAAATGACTAAATGGGACCAGTGATCAAGGAACCATCCAAATGGATTTGATCTTTCTCCACAGTCAGTGGAAGAACTAAGACCCTGAATTCATTACCAGGCAATCAGCACCCATTCACTGAATGCCTTCTATGCCAGCCCCTCTGCTAAGTGCTACAGATTCAGAAATACAAGATGCTCACAGCCTGGTGCCCGAGACAAAGATGCAAATCAATCAACACAAAACTACTTATAGCTAATATCTTAGATATGTATAGGAACTAGTATAGATCCAGAAGAAGCTATATAAACCCTTCTTAGAGAAGACCATGTTTACACTGAGTCTTGATCAGTAAATAAGAATTAGTGAAGTAAAGAATCAAACTCTGTGCAACATTCTGGGGGCACAAAATATTGCAATATAGTCCTTACAGAGTTGTTGAGAGGATAAAAAATCTTGTAAGGAACCTTACTTTGCACATTCATAGTAGGTACTCAAGAAATGTTAGCTTTCCCCTTGCCCAGTGATGTATTTATTTATTTTTATAAATTTTATTTATTTATTTATTTATTTATGTTTTGGCTGCATTGGGTCTTTGTTGCTCCACGTAGGCCTTCTCTGCTCCACGTGGGCTTTCTCTAGTTGCAGTGAGCAGGGGCTACTCTTCTTGCAGAGCACAGGCTCTAGGCGCATGGGCTTCAGTAATTGTGGCACATGGGCTCAGTAGTTGTGGCTTGCGGGCTCTAGAGTGCAGGCTCAGTAGTTGCGGCACACAGGTTTAGCTGCCCCACGGCATGTGGGATCTTCCCGGACCAGGCATCGATCCTGTGTCCCCTGCATTGGCAGGTAGATTCTTAACCACTGCACCACCAGGGAAGTCCCTTGCCCAGTGATTTAAAATTCCTTGTCCTTGTTTTCCTTCCCTTCTATGCAGGTTGGGTGCACCTTTGGTACTTAATGTGTGTGAATTGATGAACTCACACATAAACTTTTTTTTTTCTTTGTGAATAAAAGTGTTAGTTTCTGCTTTATAACAAAGTGAATCAGCTATACATATACATATATCCCCATATCTCCTCCCTCTTGTGTCTCTCTCCCACCTTCCCTATCCCACCCCTCTAGGGGGTCATAAAGCACCGAGTTGATCTCCCTGTGCTATGTGGCTGCTTCCAACTAGCTATCTATTTTACATTTGGTAGTAATTAATATAAGTCCATGCCACTCTCTCACTTTGTCCCAGCTTAACCTTCCCCCTCCCCATGTCCTGAAGTCCATTCTCTATGTCTGCGTCTTTATTCCTATCCTGCCTCTAGGCTCTTCATAACCATTTATTTTTTAGATTCCATATATATGTGTTAGCATACGGTATTTATTTTTCTCTTTCTGACTTACATCACTCTGTATGACAGACTCTAGGTCCATCCACCTCACTACAAATAACTCAGTTTCGTTTCTTTTTATGGTTGAGTAATATTCCATTGTATATATGTGCCACATCTTCTTTACCATTCATCTATTGATGGACACTTAGGTTGCTTCCATATTTTGGCTATTGTAAATAGAGCTGCAATGAACATTGTGGTACATGACTCTTTTTGAATTATGGTTTTCTCAGGGTATATGCCCAGTAGTGGGATTCTGGGTCGTATGGTAGTTCTATTTTTAGTTTTTTGAGGAATCTCCATATTGTTCTCCATAGTGGCTGTATCAATTTGCATTCCCACCAACAGTGCAAGAGGGTTCCATTTTCTCCACACCCTCTCCAGCGTTTATTGTTTGTAGATTTTTTGATGGTGGCCATTCTGACTGGTGTGAGGTGATATCTCATTGTAGTTTTGATTTGCATTTCTCTAATGATTAGTGATGTTGAGCATCCTTTCATGTGTTTGTTGGCAACGTGTATATCTTCTTTGGAGAAATGTCTATTTAGGTCTTCTGCCTATTTTTGGATTGGGTTGTTTGTTTTTTTGATATTGAGCTGCATGAGCTGCTTGTAAATTTTGGAGATTAATCCTTTGTCAGTTGCTTCATTTGCAAATATGTTCTCCCATTCTGAGGGTTGTCTTTTTGTCTTGTTTATGGTTTCCTTTGCTGTGCAAAAGCTTTTAAGTTTCATTAGGTCCCATTTGTTTAGTTTTGTTTTTATTTCCATTTCTCTAGGAGGTGGGTCAAAAAGGACACACATAAACTTTTATATGTGGTTTATACACTCAGAATCCTTTAGCATCCTGGTCAGGTTCTTTGCTATATATCTTTTTTCTCTTTGCCCTAAGATAGCCTAGCTTGCTTTCTGCTCCAGATTCCACATTACTTCTCCTCAGTTCCTGGTGATTCCTTTGCCTGCATAGCAATTTGTTCTCTAGAGATTGGAGTTCCAAATAACTCCTCAATTGAAAGGGATTTTTTCACCATTCCCTAAACATGCCAACTCTCATTCTTTAATCTTTGTCAAGGTTACTTCAAGTTATTCACTCATTCATTGAAATATCTTCTGCTGGTAATGCTGCTCCAATTCTGCCAATCATACTGCTGCCTATACTTCAAAGCCCAAATGCTTTTAGTTTGCTAAAAGAATCTTCCCTCCTCTGAAAGATTCCTGTAATATTGATTGCCTACTGCATTCATTTAACAATTCTGTGCTAGCCAATATAGTTTTTTCTTGGATGCAAATATGCCACACTGCCCTACCTTGCTCTAGCTTGTCAATTCCTTGAAAGTAAAAATTGGGCTTTACTCCACTTTGTCTTTCCTGGCAGCCCTTGGCATTTGATGTGTGTAATACTTATTCATTTGACTCTGAATAAATGTTTCTGGGTTGAATGAATGTACACTACCAAAATGACTTCACTTGCAACTAGGAACCAGTTACAGCAAGGCTTGGAACTACATCCTGGGTTAGGCGTGTCGAGCACCTCAGAGCCTCTGTCATCTCTATTACTATACTCATCCCCGGTGATGTCAGAAATTGGTAAAATGGGCAGATCTATAGAGTAGGAGAGAAGCTTTGGCCAAAGATCTATATCAGAGTCATAAGCACATAAGCAGTTGAAGTCATGAGTATAGAAAACATCTAGAGAGAATAGAGCCAGAGAGAGAACTGAAGGAACACAAGTATTTAATGAGCATGGATATTTAAGCCTATGAGGAGTTTAAAACGATAGCCAAGAATGTGGGAGATAAACCAAGAGGCAGTTTTGACATGGAAAACAAGAGAACATAAATTTTCAAGAAAGAGGGAAGCTCAATAGTCCCAAAGTCTGCAGAAAGTTAAATTTAAGACTGTAAATTGTTTATTAGCTTTAGTAACATGAAGGTCAGTTGGTGATCTTGACAGGAAAATACAAGCATTGAACAAAAATACAGTACTTGATTTCAAGACTTACTGTAAAGCTACAGTAATCAAAACAGTGTGGTATTGGAGTGATGAAAGGCATACAGATCGATGGAAAGAATAGGTCAGCAATAGACCCACTCTTACATGGTCCATTGATTTTCAACAAAGGAGCCAAGGTAATTCAATGAGGGAAATGATGTCTTTTCAACAAATCATGGTGGCACAACTGGATATCTGTATGGGAAAAAAATTTTCCTCAATCCTTACCTCACATTGTACACAAGAATTAACTTGAAATGAACCACAGACCCAAATATAAAAGGTAAACACCATTCAACTTGTAGGAGAAAACAAAAAAATATCTGGGACACTAGGTTAGATAAAGATATCTTAAATAGGCCACTGGAAACAAAAATTAATAAAGTAGACATTAAAATTTTAAATATTTTGCTCTTTGAAAGACACAGTTAAAATGACAGACGCAGGGATACAATTTTTGCAAAACACATCTTGTATCTAGAAAAAAATAAGGAACACTTATAATTGAATAACAAGAAGACAAACTACCCAATTTAAAAATTGGCAAAAAGAATTGAATTTCACAAAAGAAGATATATGAATGACCAATATGCACATGTTAATTAATCCACCAGTTATCAGGAAAAGACAAATATAGCCACAATGAGATGCCACTATACACTAATTAGAATGACTGAAGTGAAAATGATTGACAATATTAAGTTTTGGTGATAATGTAGCATAATTGAAACCCTTATGGTGGGAACACAATGCTTCTTTGGAAGAGTTTGGTAGTATCTTAAAAAATTAAACATATGCTGATCACATGAACCTGCAATCTCACTCTTAGATATTTATCCAAAAGAAATGAAAATGTGTGTCCACCTAAAGACCTAATATCTGAATATTCATGGCTACACTATCCATAATAGCCAAAATGTGAAACAACCTTATTTTTCCATCAACTGATGAAAGAATAAAAAATTATGGTATATTAATATTATGTCATATGATTCTACAATGAAATGGAACAAGATATTAATATAGACAACATAGATAAGTCTTAAAAACATGCTAAGTAGAAAGTCAAATACAGAGACTATATACTATATGGTCCCATGTATATAAATTCTAGAAAAGGCAAACCATAGTGAGAAAAGAGTACCAGTTGTTGTCTGGGATCAAGGCTTGGGAGAGAGGCTTAATTGCAAAGGAACTTAAGGAAACTTAGGGGTGATGGAACTTTTCCATATCTTGATTGTGGTGGAAGTTACACAACTGTATACAATTACCAAAATTCATCAAACTTTACACTTAAAATGAGTGGATTTTGCTGTATGTAAATTAAACTTCAAAAAAGAAAAAAAGTCAGTGAAAAAGGAATTGAGTCTTTAGGTTTATTTCTGAGAACATAAATTGACTGGGTGTGGGATCAGGTGAGCAGTTCAAAACAAAATTAATTACTCCAAAGTAAAATTTCATACTCATCCCCTTCAATGTAGAGTATTGGGTCTTTGTACAACTCTAACCTCAGAACTTAGAGCTGTACACACACCTACGAAGTAATTAATGTCCAATTTATGTCAAAAACATGATTCCTTGAAAAATTAAAAACTTACATTACATGGGCATTTAAAATTGAGATTATTAAAAATATGTGGTACTAGTTCAAAACTGGTCAAACTCTAAAATGTGATTTTACCATGGAAATAACACTCTTGGTAGCCATACTGTCAGCTTTTTCTAATGTCAGGTCTTCAAAGTACATTTATTATTTTCATATGTAAATTCATGTCATTTACAATTATGCTTAACTATTTAAGGGCAAATGGGAAAATTTTAAAAGAGGAAGCTTACAGCAAAGTCAAATATGAGTTTTAAAAGCATTCACATGATTTAGTTCACATATCTGAATTTCAATAGTTTAGTTAGCTCTAGAGATTTAAAAATGTTTCAATTGTACATTTATCAACAGTTAAAATCAAACATGACATTCACATCTACTATATAGCTCTAGGCCTCTGAGCAAAGATATACACATAGGGATATTGATGTCATTAAAGAGTGAGACATCGTATTTACTGATATGGGAAATTTCTAAGATACATTAATATGTTGGTACAGAACACCTCTGGAAGGATCTACAAGAAATTAGAAACTGTGTTTGCCTCTAGATGCAAGAATTGGAGTCTGAGCATTAAAGATGGAAAGGAGATTGACTTTTTCACTCTCTGTAATTAATTAATTAAAAAGGTGTTTCACCTTTTTAATTAACCACACAGAAGTATTACCTTAAAAAGTAAATACAGTTGACCCTTGAACAACACATGCGCAGATCCACTCTTAGGCGAAATTTTTTTCAATAAATAAATACTACAGTACTACATGATCTGTGGATGGTTGAGTCTGGGATGTGTAACTGCAATTACGGAGGACCGACTGTAAAGCTCTGTAAGGATTTTTGACTGTGCAGCGTGGGGGTAAGTGTTGGTGCCCCTAATCCTCCACATTGCTTAAAGGTATACACTTATATCAATATAAATAATCACTAGGTTTTAAAAAATGTATCAGTTCAATTAGAATAGGTGGGTTTCTTGAGAGCAGCAGACTGACTGCCTTTATTTAGTACTCTCCTTGCCCAGTAAGATTTTATATATATTAAGTTCTCTGCAGACAAGACACTTTTCTAAAACAATGTTACACTTGATTCAAAGTATTTTATATATTTTTAGAATTTTCAAAAAAACCCCAAGATCATAACTTCAGAAAAGCACAAAACTTCAAATGTATTCCAAATTTGATCCTAATTTTACAACATGGCATAATGAAATAAATACTAGATAAATAAACACAATTCCATCTCCAGTCTTGGGAAAATAAATCTCTTCACTTTTCTGGACTTATTTTCAAATCTAAACAATAATGATGGCAGTGCATATATGACAGTGAGGTTAGACTATATACATTTTAGATATTAAAGAGTTTGGACAGGTAAAACTCTCCACAATTTCTTTTTGTTTTTAAAACCACTTTATTGTGATATAATTCACATACCACAGAATTTATCAACTTAAATTGCAGAATTCAATGGTTTTAGTATATTCAAACTTTCACAATCATCACAAACAATTCTAGAACATCTTCATCATCACCCACTACCCCCAAAACCCATCTTACAAGCAGTTATTTCCCTTCTCCTTCCTCAACCTCCCCTCCCTGCCAGCCTTTGGCAACCATGAGTCTACTTTGTGTTTCTATATATTATAGATTTGCCTGTTTGGAACACTTTATAAAACTGAATCATATAATATATGGTCTTTTGTGACTGGTCTCTTTCACATAGCATGTTTTCAAACTTCACATTGTAATATGTAACAGCACTTCATTTCTTTTTATTGCCAATATTTCATTGTATTGAAATGCCACACTTTGTATATCCATTAATCAGTTGATGGGCATTTGAATTGTTTCCACCTTTAGACGATTGTGAATAATGCCACTATGGACATTTATTTACAAGTTTGTGTGGGTGTGTCTTCATTTCTCTTGGGTATACACCTGGGAGTGGATTTGCTGGATCATATGCTAACTATGTTTAACCATGTGAGAAACCAACAGTCTTTTTCCATAGTGGTTGACCCATTTTACATTCCTACCAACAGGTTATGAGGGTTCACATCCTCACCAAACACTTTGTCTTTTTGATTCTAGCCATTTTATTTGTTGTAAAGTGGCATTTCTTTGTGGTTTTGATTTGTATTTTTCTGATGACTAATTATGTTGAGAATGTTTTAATCCACTTGTTGGCCATTTGTATATCTTCTTTGAAGAAATATCTATTCAGATATTTTACCCACTTTTGTCTTTTTATTATTGAGTTGTAAGTGTTCTTTACATGAGTCCCTCTAGATATAAGCCCCTTTATTACATTTATGATTTGCAAATAGTTTCTCCCATTTTGTGGGCTGCCTCTTCATTTTCTTGATGATGTCCCCTGAAGCACAAATGTTTCTGGTTTTGATGAAGTTCAATTTATTTTTTCTTGTTGCCTGAGTTTTTGGTGTCATATCTAAGAAACTCTTGCCTAAGTCAAAGTCACAGAGATTTATGTCAATGTTTTCTTCTGAGTTTTATAGTTTTAGATCTGACATTTAGGTCTTTGACCCATTTTTGTGTGTTTCTTTATATTGTATGAGGTGGAGATCAAACTTCATTCTTTTGCATGTGGATACCCAGTTGTACCAGTACAATTTGCTCAAGGACTACTGTTTCCCGATTGAACTGTCCTGGAACTCTGGTTGAAAATCAACTGAACATAAACGTGAGGACATATTTCTGGACCTTCAGTTCTAATCCCACTGATCTGTATGTCTACCTTTATGCCATTCAACACATTCTTCATTACTGTAGCTTTGTGGTAAGTTTTGAAATCAGAATCAGAAAGGGCAAGTCCTGTCCTGCCATTTCTTTTTTTTTTTAAGGATCGTTTTGCCTATTCTGTATCCCTTAATTTTCCGTATATATTTTAGAATCAGCTTATTGGTTTCTGCAAAGAAATTAGCCAGAATTGATGGGGATTGCATTGAATATGCAAATTAGTTTGGGGAGTATTGTCATCTTAATATTAAGTCTTCTGATCCACGAACATAGGATGTCTTTTCATTTATTTAGGTTTTCTTTCATTTCTTTCAATGATATGTTATAGTTTTCAGAGTAAAAATTTTGTACTTATATTGTTAAATTTATTCCAAAGTATTTTATTCTTTTTGTTGTTGTTGTAAAAAAAATTCCTTAATTTCATTTAGTATTATTCATTAGAAGGGTATAGAAATACAACTGATGTTTATATATTGATCCTGTATCCTGCAACCTTGCTGAACTCATTTATCAGTTCTAATAGCTTTTAGTGAATTCCTCAGAATTTCATAAACACAAGATCTTGTCATCTGCAAGTAGCAACGGTTTTACTTTTATCTTTCCAATCTGGTTCCCTCTAGACTTTTTGAATGCTAAATAAATAAATGAATAGCTTAATATTTGGAGGTACTGTAGTTGATATTGTATAGATGCATTGTTAAAACAAAAGGGGAAGAAAAAAGTGCTATCAAAGAAAAATTTTAACAGAAAAAGCAATGAATTGAGAGGCAAGAAATCTGGTTCCCATACCACTATTAATTACATGTATGATCCTGAGCAAGTTCCTAATCCTCTTCTGGTTATACATTCTATTTTCCAAATCTTTTTCCACTTGGCATACCTGTGGACTTCTGGGGATATGTAAGAAGTAGATTTCCTCAGTTTATTCAGCTACCACAACCATGATTTTCACTATATATATTGATCATCATCCTCCTTTTCCATTTTTTTTTGTCCCTCACAAAAGAGAATAAGATTATTGAAACTGGAAGAGCAGCTGAAAGTATCTTCACATTGAAAGCAAATATAACTCTCAGAAAGGCACAACAGAAGATGTTGTGAGAATGCAGGCAATTATAAAGAGTTATCCCTTGGGAACAAGTTGGAATATCAAAAAATGCTTTAGGGGCTTGTGGAAGAAATGAGTAAAAATGAGTAAATGAATGGAGCATTTACTCTGTCTAGTAGTATACAAATATTTTAAGGATATAACTTAAGAATAATCAATAAAGATTTTTTTAATGAAAAAAGTATGTTATAAAAATATACATTATCTGAAGTTTTCACTGCAGAGGATAGTCTTTTAAAACCAAAGTTTTAGGTAACATTTTTTATTACAGTTTTGATTAAAATGTCAAGTATCTCACAACATATAGAATCACATTAAATTTTTCTACTATACATTAACTAGATACCTTCCTTCTGCTTCTGCTAATGCCAACAGTACTAGAATACTAAGTTATACTTGAATATTTTAAATTTAATTTCAGGTGTTTTGGAACCTTAGTTTTAATCTCTGACTTAAAGGAAGAGGACTATCCAAACAGGTACCAGAGACGTCTTTTTCCTTACGACACTGTAGAAAACTCAGAGACCCTTTTGCTGCATCTTGGAAACAGGTTTCTTCATTTCCAGCTGTTTTATAAGGCTGGACACACTGTTCAGTTTCTTTAATATGTGCTTTAGGGTTACTCAATTTTTGGGCATCATTTTTTTTGAACTGGGCTGGGCTATGTTTCTGAGAGCTCTGCTTCATTTTTTGAGTTGTGGCCTTAGCTTTCCCAGACTCTGGAATAATTTCTTCACCAGAGGAATGTTTGTCAAGGGAAACACTCTTCTTCATATCAGTTTTCCGAGTGGTTTGCACATCAACTTTCCTACTATAATCTAAAGCAGTATTTGGTGGTCCAATTCTAACATTGGAGGTCTTTACTATTGGGTTATTGACAGAATAAGGTATAGAAGTATTTGCTTTATAGTTTTCTTGAAACAGCTGGTTTCCTTTTAGGACTTTACAGTTTCTAGATTCATTTTGCACATGAATTCCTAGAAGATCTTTTGAAAGATGTGATAGACATTCAGAACTACTATTAGCAATACAGTGTTCTTGTACAGTAAGTAGGGACAATGTTTTCAGATCATTATCTGGTTGTACATTATTCTGAGGATATGATGATTTTATATGTATTCGTTCCTTTAAAGGTAAATCCTGAAGATGTAAATCAGTAATGCCAGAAAGTAGGTGCTCTTCAGGATCAGTCTTTTGAAGATCCCAATCGAACAGTTTATTAATGTTTGTAGTGCACCATTCTGATTCACATGACAATTGCTCTGTAATATTTTTAAAGCCATCAGGGATAGCTGTTTCAAGTTCTGATTTTACACCATGAGCAAAAGTGTTCCCTGGGATAGCTGAAGAATTACTAAAAGAAGTACCTTCCCAGTCAATGGTGCTCAAGTGCAGATCAGCAATTGCAGATATATTATGGGATGAGGAACTGGGTTGATTAGATTCTGCAATCAGAGACTTACTGATAGCTTTAATTTGCTGCACAGCCAAAGGTCTTGGAGAAGATATTAACTGTTCTTGTGTATTCAAACAGGGAGCATCTTCAGGTAAAAGCAAGGTATTCAATGACACAGAAGTAGATTCCTGGGGTAATGTAGAATCAGGGGAAATTTCCAAATTTAACTTGGAATTCTGCTTAGAAAAGATTTCACATGTGGGTTTTAAAGTCATGTGTGATTGAAAAGTCATCATATCATCTGATTCTGGCAAATTGTTTCCTTTAGACTTAGTTTTCATGCCTGAAAGAAAAAAATATATATAATACAATTAAAATCTATTTTATTCTCCTAATATGGGTAAACAAATTAAAGAGCTCAGATCAAAAATCTTCTGTATGATCAATTTTTGCCTTTTTTGTCTCAGAGCATTCCTGAAAACTGTGTTATACATAATTATAACAAAATAATTATTAATAAAATATTATAAAATATTTTATTTTGGAAACAATGTTATAATTGAGTGGCATGTTATAAAATAATGTGGTAAGTTCCTCACTGAGTTCTTGGAAATAAAGAAAATGTATTTATAATCCAAAATATGTTATATATACTAGTTGCTCAGTAAGTGGTTAGTAATTACTAACAGTTAAGTTAGCAGACTCGGAGCAGAATGGCCTATTCTTGGCTTTTAGATTTTAAAACAAACTGTGTCGAGGCAAAGAAGAAAAAGTACAATCCTTACTCTTGATTTTACAGAACTTTCAGCAAAATTTGGACAAGATAGATTGAAATAAGATGGGTCGCTCTTTTGTAATATTTATGTGCAGACTAAATAGTCATCAAATGTGACACTTACTTTTCTGTTTCTTGCCTTTAATTTGTGACTTTTGTTTTTGGTAAACAGCAACAATCTCAGGATAAGCTGCTTCAAACAATGATTCTTCTTCTATTGTTTGTAAAACCAATTCTCCAGGTTTATCTTCTATAGCGTAATGTTCTAAAGGATTAAAAATACAATAAAACGGCTTTAATTACAGATTTGAAATATTACATTTTTCCAGGTAACTTCAGTTTACCAAGTCAACTAGGTCATTCACAAATGGATAATTCATGCAAATCTTGCTTTACAACAGCTCTATTCTAATAATCTGTTGATACTAGTACAGAAGTGATTTTATTCCACTTGGGAAGAGCTGAAAAGAGGTTCCTTTTAAATTAGAACTTTAAATTTCTCTTGCTTCAGAGATGGTAGGAGCAGCTTAGAGAATAGGAAACTTTATTTAGATAAGGCTAGTTTGTTTTAATTTCATATAATAAGTGTAAAATTTCAGATAAAGAATGGAAACAATTTCCTAAAACTTCCTAAAACACTGGCTTTCTTTAGTGGTAGCTTCTGAAAAGGACAGAATTGAAATGGTCATCAAAACTATCACTATTTTCCAGATTGTTGTTTCAAAGGTTATCAACCTCTTGAGGACACACCCGGGCTTACTGGACTCACAAGCACCTGATAAATGAAAATGAGAATGCTTATATGTAAACTTACAATAAGATATGTAAATAGTAGACTAGATTCTTGTATTTATCTTATATGAGGGCAAAACTCCATAAGAAGCCAAACTGTAATGAAACTATTAGTTGATGAGTTTAAAGCAGAAACAATGGAAACAAGTGAACTTAGAATATTTCTTAGTTAAAGCAGTGTGGGGTACATTTTTTCCCTTAAGGGATGACTCCTACAAGGATAAGTGAAAGTGGGCACCCAATCCTCAGTTCTTAACAAAGGAGATGCACTGCCAAACTGGGTTAATGCCATTGTCTTTCCTGAAAATCTACTACAGTTGGTGGAACTGTTCCTAAACAGTTTTCAAAATTCTTTAGCTATTTTCCTATTATTGCTTAGAACGACTTATCTAATTCTTTATCATTTAGTTCTTCAAAGTTACCTAAAACTTTCGTTTCATTTCATTTCATTTCAAATCTGTTCTCTCACTCATTCACATGTAATTATACAATCTGAATTCAAAGCCAAATAGAAATGAATTTGGTATTATTTTCCACTTTAAATGATCTGTGCTTTCCTTGCCTTCAGTTTTGGAGCTAATTCAGAGTTCACTGTATTTCTGCCTGTAGAAGAGAAGAGTAATTTGATCATTATAAATTCCCACGAAGGGCTTCCCTGGTGGCGCAGTGGTTAAGAATCCGCCTGCCAATGCAGGGGACACGGGTTCAATCCCTGGTCTGGGAAGATTCCACATGCCGTGGAGCAACTAAGCCCGTGTGCCATGACTACTGAGGCTGCACTCTAGAGCCCGCGAGCCTCAACTACTGGAGCCCACACGCCTAGAGCCAGTGCTCCGCGACAAGAGAAGCCACCGCAATGAGAAGCCCGTGAACCACAACGAAGAGTAGCCCCTGCTTGACGCAACTAGAGAAAGCCTGCGCGCAGCAACAAAGACCCAGCTCAGCCAAAAATAAAAAAATTAAAAATTCCCATGAAAACTAAACAGAGTAAAGGAAGGAGAGGAAGAGCACCCCAGGTGCTTTTCAGAAACCCTGATTCCTTTAGACCCAGCTATACAATGAAATCCAATGACTAGACCATTTGTAGCAGTATTTTCTTGAGAAATATAAATCAAAACTATTTCCATATGGTTTTTGTAAACATTAATTACAAAAGAAATATCAATTTAAGACATTGAAATAAAATTACTTAAGTTTTAAATATTTACTATTAGTCAACGGCTGTTTACATAGCACAGGTAAACTATGAAATTAATCCTTGGTGTATATGATATATTTTTGTCTTTACTTTTTATATACATACATATGTTTTACCTATGTATATGATATTTGCTAAACATACATGACCAAATGTTATAAATTTTGCTTAAAGTGTATACATACCAGGCTTTTCCCATTCTATTTCAAAGCAATGAACTCCATTTCTGATTCGGTTTTTAACAATTCTGAAAAAAAAAAAAACTCATATAATGAGGTTTAATTGCATGAGTTATTTGGAAACTTTCAATTTGTAGATTGAATAATTCAATTCCCATTAATTTTTATTCTGTTTTAATAATATTCTAAAAATGTTTTAAGAATTATTGTATGGTGATTCCTTTGATTTGTTTATTTAAAAGGTAGAGTTTATAATTGTTAGATCTTACCAGTAGATTTTTCCTCTCATTATTATTCAGTGTTCCTCTTTTCCATAATAATGATTTTTGTTTTAAAGTCCTTTTTGCTTCTGTTAATTTTGCTACATCATTTTGGTAAATATTTGCCTGGTTAAATCTTTTAAATCTCTTTATTTTCAAACTTAACATAGTCTTATTCTGCACATGCCCTATAAAGCAGAATATTGTTGAATTTTGTTTACTCATCTGATATAATGTCTTTTAATAATGAGTTTAATCCACTTACATTTATTATGATTACTGATATAGTTGGATTCATTCATACATCTTATTTTGTGTTTTTGATTACTAAGATTTTCTATGCTATTTCCACCTTTCACCTTCCTGTATTCTCTCGGTTTGATAGTTTTACTTTCTTATTTTATGTATTGGTTTTAAATATAGAGATTGTATTTCTAATGTTTTAGTGGTTACCCTTAACTGTTTACATGCATACTTTGGGAGTTTTAGTTTATTATCATCATCATATACTAACCATCAAGCATTATTAAGATATTTATATACAAATTTTTTCCATTCCATTTATTAAATTAGCTAAACATGTTTTATCAGTTTCTATGCTGGCCACTGTTTGTTGTTACCCACATCTTCCCCCTGAGTTCATTTTTCTTTTGCTGAAGACATCCTTTAACAGTGCTTTTGATGAGGGTCTGTGAGTGGAAAACTCTTAGTCTTCATATGTCTGAAAATGCCTTGCCAAACAGTGAATAATTTTAATGATGTCTGGGTTGCCAATTATTTTTAGTCAAAGCTTAGAAATATTACTCCATCATCTTCTGGAATCTACTATTGTCATGAAAGATGTATGCTAGCAGACTGTCACTCCTTTGTAGCTTATCTTTTTTCTTTAATACTTTCCCCAAAACTTTGGGGCCCAGCTGCTCAGCGGCATGTGGGATCTTCCCGGACCGGGGCACGAACCCGCATCCCTTGCATCGGCAGGCGGACTCTCAACCACTGCGCCACCAGGGAAGCCCTCCCCAAAACTTTTTGTTTTGAAAATTTTCAAACCTTAAGAAAAGTTTCAAGAAGAGTACAAGGAATAATCATATACCCTTCACTGAGAGCCACCAATTCTCAGTTTCAGTCCCTCCATTCACTTTACATTTCTCTCCCCTTTCTGGTCCACAGAAATAATTATCTAGTTAATCTATATCTTTTTATATTTATTTCTTTTAATAGTCTATTATTACTATATGTTTGAGGCAGAGAAGTGTGTCAAAGCATGAACTTACTATGTTATCTTGACTGTAAGTCCTGAATAAGCTTTTAATATTCCAGGTAGACCTTTTCTCCATTTTTATAAAACACAGAGATATATATCCCACTACTGAAGATATTAAGAAGAATATTTTAGATAAGATATTCCAATGAAAACACAGGGACTTATTCATACAATTCTTTATATTACCGAAGTGGCTGTAGTTGGTTAGGGTTCCTTCTACCGAGCTTTCTTTCTATCATGTCATAGTGGGTCAACAGTACCAACAATTTCTCACATGCATAGTGACTGGGCCACTCCATTTTTTCAAGAGTAAATCTCTGTAAATATAATAAAAATAAAACAAGATTTTGTTATCTCTTGGAGACAAACAGCACTCTCGGGGTGATATTATCTTTTCCTTAAGAGATAACATTAGTTAAAGTTGTATCAACAAGAATATTCCCAGAAAGAACAGTGAGCCTCCTAAGGAGGCAATATGGCACAATGATGTAAGCGTGAGGGTTCTGGGTTTGAAGGCCAGAATATTTCCTAGATTTGGCTAAATTACTTAACCTCTTTTAGCCTCAGGTTTTCCCTCTGTAAAATATAATCTGGCACACACATTATAAAGTTAGGGAAGATTACATGTTATGTGGTAAATATAACAGCAAATTTTAAATGTTCAATGAATGTTGGTTGCCATTATTACTACTGTTGTTGAGCTAAGCAACAAGTAGTTACAATTTATTGAGCCACTCTGTTTCTCTAGTTACTATACTAGGGGTTAATATAAATAATCTCATTTAATCTGCATAGTGACTTCACAAGATAAGTAATATTATTTCTATTTTGAGGAAAACACATATCCAGGGTCACATGGTAAGCAACGGACTGTCCAAATTTAAATTTAGGTCACTGGTTACAAATCCCAATGCATTTGTAAACTATACTGTCTTCCATAACAATATACTGTCTTCCATAACAATATACAACAACAATATATATCTTTACATTCTCTGGTTATTAGCATCTCTCCCCCAACATATCCCTGAATACAATACATCTGTACATGGTCTTTAAGGTGTCTTGTAAAGAACAGCATAATTGTGATTTGTCTTATGGGCTGCAAAGTATAGTTACTGTGTGGCAAAGGAATGAAGATTAGATATAAATGCTGAAAAACACATGTGCACTCAAGAGCCATCTATTTCAAACTCCTCTCAGATCAGTCAAAGTGATTACCCCTTCTTATCTTCCTAGTATCCACCTTCATACTGTAAAATAAGAGTTTATTTTCAGATACCTGAAACAATAATAAATCAGGTCTTTGGTACCTGATTGCCATCACCAGTTTATCCTTGTTCAAAAGGAATTCTTGAATAACCTAGCAAGAGAACAGAAAGTAGCAATTGACATGTCAAACTTTTAAAAAAAGCTTCTGAGATAAACACATGGTTGAATTATTACTCATTACCTCATGGAATGGGAATCCCTCACAACTGCAAGCTTTTCTGAAAATAAGTTATATACATGTTATTAATACAATCAGGGAATTTTAGATATACTCTAAAATCATCCATTTAATCTCTTCTCAGTTAATGGAAAGTGTCCTTGTATAGTATCCTAGTCATCAAGCTTCTCAATGAAACATTATTAAATTACTATCTCCTAAGATAGCCTATTTTTTGAACAGAATCTAGAAAAGGATTTTGTGAAATGTTATTAATCTACATGGGGGAAAGTTATGCGGAAATAATTCAACCACAGGTGTGTGATAGGCCACAGCAGGAAACAATGAGCATAAAAAACTTCTTTTTTTTTTTTTTTTTAGTTTCTGCTTTATAACAAAGTGAATCAGTTATACATATACATCTGTTCCCATATCCCTTTCCTCTTGCGTCTCCCTCCCTCCCACCCTCCCTAAAAAACTTACTTCTTAATACTGTTTTCTACTGCATTTAGTTGTCTCTCATGTTCTGTTCGGTGCCACTCACAAGGACAACAGTATTCATAATCATGTGGCTCACAATATCGATCAGTTTTACATAATTTGCATCCATTACGTTCATGATCCTTACGTGAACCTTCATGGAGACACAAAAAGTATGACTTTCACTGATTTTTAGAATTACCTTCTATGTACATTTTTTTTTTTTGCCCTTATCCAAATGTTCAAAAACAAATACTGCCTAGCACAATGCCTAGCCTATAGAAGGGTTTCAATACATTTAGGCCAAATAGAGTAATGAACACAATAATAATTCTTACGATAAAGTAGATCTTTAGCTATTACTATCACATGGCACTATTTTTTTCTGTAAATTACCCTTCTGTCTGAAAGTGTTCATTTGTAATATGAAATTATACATTTATAATAATCTCAAATGGAAAACTGTGGTGTATGTGGTAGCTACATACAAGAAAAGAAGGACATTACTAGTAAAACATTATTTAGTTAATAGAATAATTCATGAAATGGTTTCTTTAATAAGAATATGAAAAGAATAGAGCAGTTAATTACCTCTGCTAGTGGCTAGCTCTCAGTTACTATATAGCTATTTTTAAACTATGCTTGGAACATAAATTCTGATTGTGGCCTGGGTGTGGGGTCCTAGTGCCCAGTAAAAGGAAAGCATGACTACCTTCAACACTTTTGAGAACACAAAGAACCTACATAACTGATATGACCTAAATCATCATTTATAAGGTACCAAAAAAACTACAGAATGGCATTTTATCTATAAAAACATTGATTTCTTCCATGGTTTCATCCATCATTTTAAAAGGCTAATGAAAACATATTAAGACAAATAGATAAAGTAGAATTTCTTTTAAAAGATGAGCTAACATGATCTCTTAATCTCTCCTGAGAGCAAAAGGTCTTTTTAACCCAGTACATGTCAGGGACATCATTTTTTTTATCAAGACTAATGAACAGGGTCCAAGCTACTTAACAGTGAACATGTATTAGAAATTAGTTTTAAGTCACTATCTTCACACACAATAAAAATGCACTATAGGACAGTTAAGAATTCTTTAAATATATAAATATAAATCACTGATACATAAGCAAATGATTTCACTTCCATTTTTCCCTAAGATTTATCAGTACAATTTTTTTTCTTAAAATGGATTTCTATATTGAAAACATAATTTTAGGATCAAAGTAATCTGATAACATAGTTCGAAACTGCACATATCCTATATTTATCATTTACATCACATTATTTCATTCAATAAATATTTATTGAGTGCCTACTGTGTGTATGTGACACAACTCCTGACACTGAGGGTTCCCAATCTGGTAAGGCAGGTAGGTATGTAAAAAGTACTATAAGAACAGAGATGAAAACATAGGTATCAGACAATAATATTCTAGAGCTATCATTCCCTATGTCTGCTTACCTGGATGGGAACATACAGAGCAATGAGCCAGTTTGCTAACAACTGCTGGTTGTGAATTAGAGTAACAAATTTTTTCATTCCACTGATTAAACCTTTAAAAGAAAATGGTATTAAAAAGAAAAAATAAAGAATAAGGTCACCAAAATGCCATGTTCTCAAATATCAGGCTATTCTATTCCTTTCCACCTGCCTACTTATTTTTCCTTTGGTGGTGAAGTTGCTGTCCCAGTCTGGGGACATAAAAACATAAAAAAATTAAAAATAACTAGGGGGAAGTTTAGTCTAAATTAATAAAAATTGGAATGACAGATAATTATAACAAAGTGTAATCTCATTATTTTCAAGCGTGAAGGCAAACATTTTATAAAATGTTGCCAAAAGTACATATTTGCTGAAGCTGTCTCAATAAGAATGATTTGTAGTTAGCCAAGTGCCATATTTGCTTGCTTTTCCTTTTTTATTTTATTCTTCACAATTCCCAAATGATTCCTTAACTCACCCCCATGCCAAAGTATACCTTTGTTTTTCTGCTTTGGAAAACAGTAATCACTGATGTTAATAATGAGTTTATTAAAGTCTTAGATCTATCCGTAGCTTTACAGCTGAAAGAGAAGCACTAAAAGAAAGAGCATGGCTATTCGAAATCTTTCTCATGGTCACCCCTTCTTCATTTCTACCACTTAATGTTTCCTTTCATGTACTCACTATCTCATAACTACTGGAGGCAAGGACTATTTTAAGTCTCCCAGTGTCCTAGTTCCTTTCCTTTTTATTCATTTTATACTTTATCATCATAAATATTAATTTTTATAAAACATTGCCCTCATCAAGTAAATATAACTGACATGCTTTCAAAACCAAACAGCACAGTTTGTAAACTTTAATATACTCTGTATCCTAACTGTCTTGAATCCTCAGATTGTACAGTTAATTCATTAGAATTAACGTATTACTAAATTTGTGGCTATAGAACAAAGGGCAGTCAAATAAAACTTCTGATCAAGTGTTATTAAATAGTTGCAACATATCAGGCATTTCATTTATAGAAAAATATAGTACCAAAGTATTTATATAAAAAGTAATTTAAAATATAAAATTAATTTAATGTTAGTTTATCTTTATTTGTTGATGAAATAGTCTACAATAGCCTGTGGCAAATACCCATGGTTATAAATAAACGCATTTGACATCTTACTACTTGTGTTTGTAATGAGCTAATAATATTGAAAAAACCAAAATATGGCTTAGGACATATACTTTTCAGCTTCCTTTGGAAAACTTCTGAATAAATAAAATAACTGATTTTAAATAAAAATACAGATCATCTCAAAAATACAAAACCTTTTTTTGGAAAGCACAATACTTTTTGTATTCACTATTAAGTTCAACAAGAATAAAAGACTAATGTCACAAGAAAAAGTAATTTTTAGTTACCTCTGAAGTAAACTTTGCCCTTTCAAAATCTTTATAAGTTTTAATGCTTGCTCTTTTCCAACTCCAGGGACTCCCTTTCAGAAAGTGGGAAAAGAAGTTCAAACGTTAATCACTAGGGAATCGATAAATGAAGGGTGAGACGTCCATTCAATGTAAGATTGTGTAGCTCAAAGAATGAGGTAACTGTGTGCAAGACACATTGTTACGTGTAAAATGAAAATTGCAGAACAGCATACAGTATGATTTAGATTTGTAAGTTAAATAACAATTATATTGTTAACTTATGCAAACAAAAAAGTCAGAGTGTGATATACCAAACCACTGACTGTTTATTTTAGGAGAGGGAGGAACAGAATTTTAGAGGGCTTTCATTTTCTATGTTAATTATTTTGACAGTATTTTAATTTGACCTAACTTTATGTTATATTTGTAATCAGGAAAAGGCATGTTCATTTGATTATATGAACATATAATATTTAAAGATCCAGACAACCAAAGAGAACAAAAGAGAATTCTAAGTTAACTCTTGAAATTAATAACTTAAGAAAATTAAAATAAGCATTGTTTCCTACACAAAAAATATATAAATAAATGTATATTCACATGACAATTTCTGGTTTAAATGGAGTCTTCCAGTTCCTATAAAGGTTTATTAATATGTCTTTGTAAGCAAGGCTGTTCTTTAGCCGATATGCATCAGGAGAGACATACCAGTGTTAAAATACTTCTAAACTGGTTAGTAAATAGCCAATGCCCATGTACCCTGAGTGCCTGCCAGCAAAGGGGTCTCCCCCTTAAAATGAATTCCCTTTCCAATCCACCTACACTCAGGATTCAGCTAAAAGGGTAACATATAGCACAATAGAGGGTATCCAGAAGCATTTTCCATCTCTACAGCCTATGTCTTTAGTAAAACAGTTGCTGGATATTTTGTATGTCACCCTTCATGTGTTAGCGTTTAGTTATATATTAAATTTTTTAGGCAAATCATGATAGTAGAGACTTAAAGATCATTAAGTACAATGATATAAATAGATAGCAGTTTTGGTTGCAAGGAAACAAAAAATCAAAATAGGTAAGGCTAGTGTATAATACCATTGCAGCTAAAATTGGTTTCTGTGAGTTCAAGTTTGCAAATTTTTTCTTATATTCAACACTGAGCTGTTTTTAGATTTTAATTATGATACAATTACATATGGGAAACAAATCTATTTCAGAATGAGAACTATAATAATTATTTTCTGTGTTGTTTAACAGTTCTTTTCCTCCTGTTCTCTTTTCTTACTAGTTAAAAAAAAATTGTTGACTTCTCTATTTGGTCACTGGTGACACAGATTAGAAATTAGAGTTAATAATTTTACTATCCTACTATTTTTTCCTCTCCCAAGCTCTAGTGAAAAAAAATTATATGTCATCCTTCTTTAGACTTCTCTTGGGGATAGAGTCTATAGTATAATGAGGGGTTTAGTAAGGATACAAAGATGATCAGCAGGAACATAATAATGGGACTATATAAAAATAGTAGGAGCTACAGTACAAGTCATTTTATAGTTTTAAACATCATATTTATGAATGTGGTTATCATTGTAATTCTTTTTTTTTTTTTTTTTTTTGTGGTACGCGGGCCTCTCACTGTTGTGGCCTCTCCCGTTGCGGAGCACAGGCTCCAGACACGCAGGCTCAGTGGCCATGGCTCATGGGCCTAGCCGCTCCGCGGCATGTGGGATCTTCCCGGACCAGGGCACGAACCTGTGTCCCCTATATTGGCAGGCGGACTCTCAACCACTGTGCCACCAGGGAATCCCATCATTGTAATTCTTAATTTATCCCTCACCTATTATACCTGTTACAGAGAACTATATTGTGTATCTTAAGATATAAAATAAAAGGTTTTCATGAACAAAACTCAATGCAATGCTAAGAGGCATGGAAGGGTGAATGGCTTAACCCAATAATCATGTTGCCTAGCAACAGTAACAATAACACTGAGCATGTGCACAAAAAGAAAGCTAAAATGGAGACGCAAAACTCAGACAACAGTGATAGAAACTAATATTGGCATGAGACAAGGAAAGAGTAATTCCTACATTTCTCTAAAAAGATAGTCAAACATGAATGTGAATCTCTTAGAGGAATGGTTTACTGAGATTTAAGCTGTGGTACTAGTTATGATTCTATTCTCATTTATAACATTCAGTATAATTCAGTATAATGATGAGCAAGCTGTTTAATGCCACTTGAGATGCTGATTATTTTAGTTACTGAATAGTTTATTACACCTATATTCTAAATTAGGTTCTTAATTATATGATATTATATTCATATTTATGCATCATGTAAGGTATCAAAAAACCCCATTATGAAGAGTAAATAAATATGACAATTTCAGCAGACCTTTGGAAGATAATCACAGCCAAGTAGTATTGCTAGCCCAACCAGAGCATTTCTATCCAAACCTAGTTTACTCTCGATGGTTGACATTGTATAACAGTCAACATGTGGGTCCTAGAAGAAAGAACAGATTCAGTTTCATCTTCAAAAAACTAAACAAAAACAACATTATAAAAAATAATTTGTCAAAGCTGTCTCTAAATGTTTATTCCTAAAAGTTTAAAATTATCCTGATCACCAGAATCTTCATAAAATCTAACACTTCAATATCTGGAAATAAAGTCATAGTTTCAAAAATGGCTTTAAAAAATTAACTATAGTAGTCATTTTTTCCTCTTTATTGTTTTTTGGTGTCTACAAAAGTAGATTTTCATCTTGTACAATTAAGCACTGTAAAATGTATATTATAGAAATTGTATATTATTGTAATTACATCATCAGAAGTTAACTATCATTAACAGCATCAGGCATATTCTTCTAAGAAACATATGCATACACATATTTTGACACATGCATACAAATATTTATTACTCTATTTTTAAGTAAAAATAGGATTATATAAAAATACTATTTTGCAATATTTCTTGCCCACTAATATAACTGGATATCTTTAATATCAATAATACATACCTTTTTAATGATTGCTTACATTAGATGGACTCTAAGGCAGTGTTTCTCAATGGGGATACTGGGAGCATTTTCAGAAAGATAACAGAATTTTTTGGCAAGAGGTTTAGTCTCTCTGGCTCTAATCCACCAAAGGTCCATAGTCTCCCTTGCCCAACCTTGAATAATTACAACGAAAATGTCCCATGTATTACCTCCCTCCATGAGAACCGTGGCTGTATTTAGCCATTCTCTATCAATGGGCATTTGGGTGCTTGCCAAATTTTTGTAATTAGTGACAATGCTGCAGTTAACATCCTTGTATATCTCTCCTTGCATATTTGTAGGTGTTGTTGAGGCTTACTAAAAGTGCAAATTCTGGGTCAAGGCAATACATATTGTATGCAATTTTATAATATATAGTTGAAACTGATTTAGAATTAAACCTTGTGAAAAAAGTCAAGCCCTTAGGAGACAAATCCACATTTCAAAGAGAATGAACTATGTGGCACTGATATTTTTAGTAACAGTAAACATTTTACTTAGCGACTGCTAAGTGCCAAGAATTAATCCCTCTAAAAAAAGTAGTGTGTAAAACAAATGCTGAAAAAGAGAAAGAAAAAATACCTTGGAATTCATAGTGAAATTTCTATAAACAGTTTGGGCCCCATAAAGGAAAGCATCTCCATCATTGGTGAGGCAGCCATCTACATAACCACTGTCATTGAGGTAAGCACACATGGCTTCAGCTTCCCCAGCAGCTTGGACCCAGGGAATTCCTAAGCATTCTAGCATATCAAGACACTGAAAAGAAAAAGTCAGTGCAACAAATCTAAGAACATTTTTTTTTTTTTTTTTTTTTTTTTTTTTTTTTTTGGTGGTACGCGGGCCTCTCACTGTTGTGGCCTCTCCCATTGCGGAGCTCCGGACGCGTAGGCTCAGCGGCCATGGCCCATGGGCCCAGCTGCTCCGCGGCATGTGGGACCCTCCCGGACCGGCACGAACCCACGTCCCCTGCATCCGCAGGCGGACTCTCAACCATTGTGCCACTAGGGAAGCCCTAAGAACATTTTTATTGCTGCTTTTTTCAGTGTTTAACTTACTTCTATATCACAAATATTAATAGTAGTTATTTAGGTATTTTAAAAGTTATTACATTTAAGAAACAACTGGAAACTTGAGCACTGAATACTTAATGGCAAACTATTAGTATTAAACTGTTAGATGCAATAATAAAAATTATATTGTGGTTATGTTTTTATTTTTTAAGAGCCCCTATCTTTTGGAGAAAGGTATTGAAATACTAAAACAATATTATGTCTGGGATTTGCTTCAAAATAACGTGGGACCTCCTAGAGAAATGGAAATAAAAACAAAACTAAACAAATGGGACCTAATGAAACTTAAAAGCTTTTGCAGAGCAAAGGAAACCAAAAACAAGATGAAAAGACAACCCTCAGAATGGGAGAACATATTTGCAAATGAAGCAACTGACAAAGGATTAATCTCCAAAATTTACAAGCAGCTCATGAAAAAAACAAACAATCCAATCCGAAAATGGGCAGAAGACCTAAATAGACATTTCTCCAAAGAAGATATACAGATGGCCAACAAACACATGAAAGGATGCTTAACATCACTAATCATTAGAGAAATGCAAATCAAAACTATAATGAGGTATCACCTCACACCAGTCAGAATGGCCATCATCAAAAAATCTACAAACAATAAATGCTGGAGAGGGTGTGGAGAAAAGGGAACCCTCTTGCACTGTTGGTGGGAATGTAAATTGATACAGCCACTATGGAGAACAGTACGGAGGTTCCTTAAAGAACAGAACTACCATATGACCCAGCAATCCCGCTACTGGGCATATACCCTGAGAAAACCATAATTCAAAAAGAGTCATGTACCACAATGTTCATTGCAGCTCTATTTACAATAGCCAGGACATGGAAGCAACCTAAGTGTCCAATGACAGATGTATGGATAAAGAAGATGTGGCACATATACACAATGGAATATTACTCAGCCATAAAAAGTAACAAAATTGAGTTATTTGTAGTGAGGTGGCTGGACCTAGAGTCTGTCATACAGAGTGAAGTAAGTCAGAAAGAGAAAAACAAACACTGTATGCTAACACATATATATGGAATCTAAAAAAAAGAAATGGTTCTGAAGAACCTAGGGGCAGGACAGGAATAAAGACGCAGACGTAGAGGATGGAGTTGAGCACACGGGGAGGGGGAAGGGTAAGCTGGGACGAAGTGAGAGAGTGGTATGGACATATATACATCACCAAACGTAAAACAGATAGCTAGTGGGAAGCAGCCGCATAGCACAGGGAGATCAGCTCAGTGGTTTGTGACCACCTAGAGGGATGGGATAGGGAGGGTGGGAGGGAGATGGGTGGGATAGGGAGGGTGGGAGGGAGACGCAAGAGGGAGGAGATATGGGGATATATGTATATGTAGAGCTGATTCACTTTGTTATAAAGCAGAAACTAACACACCATTGTAAAGCAACTATACTCCAATACAGATGTTAAAAAAAAAAATGTGGGAGTAAAGGAGTGGGCGGGAGTATAGATGAAACAAAATTGGTCAAGAGTTGATAATTGTTAAAGATTGGTGATGGGCTACTTTTATATTCATTTAAAATTTTCTGTAAGGAAAAGCTAAAAATTTTAATGTCAATTAAAAAGTAATCCATATTTGATTAAAAAATTAATTCAAAAAGTACTTTTAAAAGTAGTGACTATGCAATTTTCATTGTTTTGTTCAATGCTATTATCTCAAGAGTCTGGAAATATCTTGACATAATAATAATTAATCACATTAACATTTACATCTGTAAAACGACAGCAATTCTTCTCACATGATGATCAGCCCAATATGAGCTCTTCCAAAGAAGACGCTACTACGCAATTTTGGCTTGAGACCTTAAAGTGCACTTCTTATCACCTCCCCTGTACGATGAAACTCTCACATTATGGGGAACCACACAGGGGTCCATTGCTGGTGTGCTCCTAGTAAGTCAAATGTCTGTAAAGGATGTTTATATCAATTTGCGGTTTTCTTGGGGTTATGAATTTAACCCAGCTGAGTAGCTTATAGTTTAGCTTTACAGCCTAGTGCATTCTTTCTTGTCGTATGTGACACTCTCATTCTATCACTGAGGAATACTGGATATGGTGAGGAAAAGAGGCTATTTACCTAGTTTCTAGAGACAGAAACAATATCATCTCTTTTGCTTTAACTAATTGTTTGCATGCTATATGATGTAATAAAAACCTCTGCCAGATGTTGCCCAAGGTGGACAAGGTTCAGAAGGACAAAGTACTATGTCAGAAAAAAAGGTGCTTTTCAGAACTCTGGCTGGGTGACTTTAGAGACAGTTTTGTTATAGTTGCTGCTTTACTGCAACACCATAGTTGTTGCTAATTCACCCATACATAAAAAGTATCCTTTCATAAAAAACAACAAGAGTTTAAAAGTCATTTCAGATTCTGTTCCAACTCTTTTCAAAAACCAGCACAGAATTTGTGATGAGGTTGGTTGCAATTTTCTCTCCCCTAAGTCTCTATCACGTGGGGTGGAGGTTGTGTTGGAGGACTAATGTGTGCTTTTCATGCTTGTAACTAAAAATGGCAGTAGATTAGGAGAACGTAAGGCTTAGTAACTGAGTGTACAGAAATATGATAATGATTAATGGTCAGGCAGCATTGAACCAATACAAAATGCCTAAGAACACCAGAGTTAGAGAAATAAAGAAATAGGAATAGAGCAATTTTCTCAAAAGGATATAAACACCTTTTTGCTTTATACTGGGTATTTAATGCCTTAAGTATGTAAACCATAGATATTTCCAGGAACTGATTACATAAGAAATAATTAGAATTCAGTACAGATATTTTTTTCAATTACTGATAGTCATTAAGGTAGAATAGTCACTAACTGAAAATTATTATTTTTAATCACATAAAAATAGAAAATAGAATTTCTGGAGAAAAATGCTTATTAATTTATGCAATACCTTTTAAAAGAAATTAAAATTTTAAACAACATTAAAAAGAAAAACAGGGATAGGAACTCAAAGCAAATATGATAAAAGGTTTATTCCTTAGTATATAAAGAATATGAACAAAAGAAAAAGTAAAACCTCAAAAGGTAAGTGGGGAAAGGATATGATGGTCATTACCCAGAGAGGGACTAAAACTAAGTTAAATGTTTAACCTCACCATTAAAAGAACAATACATATTAAATATGTATTATATGTATTTATACATATTATATAAACAAAGAAATGTCTTCGATTTTCCACACTAAATAGTACAAAGATAAACCTCCTAATATCCAATAATCTTGTGGGTGCAATGAAATTGCCTATCTCATATCTGTACTGGTAGAAAGTAATTGGCAAGTGTTATAAAATCACTCCTAAACTTTGGTCTATCAATCCTACTTTGGGTAATTTTATCTTAAAATCACAAGAAAAAGCTATGCTTACAAAAAATGTTCATCATAATTTCCTGTATAATAGAGAAGAACTAAAAAGCAAACAATATACAATACAATATAAAATCATGGGGAATGATTTCATACCTTCATACATGTTGTACCATCATTAAAGTAATGATTTTGAATAGAATATGGCAACAGGGAAACATGGGTATGTTAAGTGAAAACTCCAGATAAAAATTATTTGTGCATGATTACTGCAAGTTTTAAAAACATATACCCTTAAAAAAGAGACAGGGGACTTCCCTGGTGGCGCAGTGGTTAACAATCCTCCTGCCAATGCAGGGGACACGGGTTTGAGCCCTGGTTGGGGAAGATCTCACATGCCACAGAGCAACTAAGCCCGTGCGCCACAACTACTGAGCCTGTGCTCTAGAGCCCGCGAGCCACAACTACTGAAGCCCGTGTGCCTAGAACTCATGCTCCACAAGAGAAGCCACTGCAATGAGAAGCCCACACACTGCAAGGAAGAGTAGTCCCAGCTTGCAGCAACTAGAGAAAGCCCCCACGCAGCAACGAAGACCCAACGCAGCCAAAAATAAATAAGTAAATTTATAAAAAAATAAATAAAATAAAGAGACAAGATAATAATAGCTTCCTATCATTTTACTTACTTTATCGTATTATAGATTTTTCTTCTTTTTAAATTTTTATAAAAATATATATTTTATAACGTATAAATATATTAAAATATAACTGAGTACTTTTTAAAATTACAAAGCCCTAAAGGAAGCCAAATATGTATTCTGTCTATGAACTCTCATTAATCCTGAATGAGTAAAGTATGAATGAATGAGACCTCTATTCTGGGAATTCTTTAAGTGCTGAAGATGTCATAAAATGTTACATATTAAGTCCTGACTATGTACCGGTTGTTTTAGATATATTTCCTCTCATTTTTACCATATCCCTGTAAAGCATTACTATCCTATTTTACAGAGTAGGAAACGAGGCAGACAGGTTAAAAATCTTGCCCACTGTCTCAGAGTTTCTAATGTCCAGTCAGAATCTGAACGCAGGTGAGTTTCACTCCAAAACTTAAACTCCCTTCTCTATTCACACTGTCCTTCTAGTCACAGTAAAGTTAATAAGTATTAAGGATGCTGAACGAAAAACTTTATCAGAGTAAAATATACTCTATAATTCAAATCAGAATTATTAGATCATATCTGAATGCTCACCTCCTTTAAGACTGATTTAAAATGGGATCTCCCTGTTTTCTGAGACCATGTTTTTCCCGAAGGTCCATACCGAATCTGATTCCTCTTACTTATGACATCAGCTTTCAGCTTTGGGGGTTCCCCTTCCATAACGAACACCAGTTTTACATCCATTAGTGTTAAATATGAGATACGAAAAAATAGGTTCCTGAAATATAAAAGTTAATAATACATGAATCATCATATATTGATAGCAGAAGTCAACATAGCAGTATGACATAATGGCAAGAACATTAGTATCAAAAATGTTATATGCAATAACATTTTATTTGTTAAGATTTTATTTTACATAGACTGGACTGAGAGAGCACTGTGTGTCTTTTAGCAAAGGAGATTTATGATTATTCTAATTGCTATGTGGAAGATGGTTTGGAGGGGGAGGCCAAGAGAGGAGGGAGGGAAACTAGCGAAGATTTCATCTCAGCAGGGCAGATAAGAGACGTTGGCATCCACTGAGGCAGTGCTTCTGGACGTCGAGAGAAGTTTGTGAATGCAGGGTATATTCTGGAAGTAGAACTGGCAAGACATTCTGACGGACTGGATGTGTGGAGGACAAAACAGGGGGAGAATGGCTCCCATATGTCTGGCTTTTAGTCATCGAAGCATCCTTGCGGATATGTTAAATAGGCAGCCAAGTATATGAGTCTGAAGCTCAAAGGGTACGAGGTACAAATGTGTGTTATCAATATGCAGATGGCAGATCGAGACACGTTAATACATTTTAAAATCTCAAAAGGTAAAACAGCAACAACAAAAGAAATGAAGTGGAAACAAAACCAAGACATCCACTGCTTATGCAATCATCTATTTATACTCTGAGCACGTTTACTCTACCTGAGGTGGGGCTTCATGACTGTCCCAATCATTTTTTTGACTGTCTGTGCTTCACATACCCAGAGACTCAGATCAACCGCAATGGTTTTCCCACCAAGACTGTGCAAGTGGACGTGTTGTTTAACAGGCTCCAGAATCTGCCACAAGTCATTCACTCCCATCCTGGTGATTATCTGCAGCACACTTTTCAAAAGATTGTTAAAAGACATAGAAGCTCAGAACAGAAATTCAAACAGTGTATTCTGAGCTAGTGTGGGGTGATTCATAAATAATAGAGTATTCTTATTTCTTCCATTGGTCAGCTCTTCCGAATGAATCAAGAACACCTGAAACGTTAAAAATGGTGGTAATACACTTAGTGGCTTCAAAAATACTGAGACAACTAACAGATGAAAAGTTATTAACAGATTATAGCATGCTGAATTTGTCCTTAAAATCCACTCATGTCACCAAATATGTTTCTCTATAGTACTGAAAAATAGTTATTTTTAAACTTAATGTAACCAATGCCAATGGCTGCCTTGTCCCTCCTCATTCTTTCCTCTTTTCCACGCAGTCTTTAGCAGTGGCTGAGAATAAAATTTTTCACATGGTCACATTAACATTGCATGAAATTTGGAAAATAAAAGGAAAAATTACCCCCATCTCAAAAGGTGGTAATTGGCTTCTCCCACCTAATAAGAGCTAACAAATGCAGAGACGGGTACAAAATCCACAGATGTGGCAATGCATATTTGTCTTCTTGAGAATTCACTCCTTGATTTACATACCGAAAGAGAGAATAGGACTAGTCCTCTATCATAATCAGGAAAAACAAAAAGACAAAAGCAAGGAAGAATGCAAACGCACAAACAAACAAAAAAACACAAAAGATTAATGGAGGAAAACTGATGGAAAAGTGGGGGGGTGGAGATAGAAAAGGAAGAGTTGAAGGAATACATAATTTTTTTTTTTAAGGAGCACTGGCTTTTTAAATTGCAAGGTCATGCATGTTCATTGTGGGAAAATAAAAAATCTTTTAAAAGAAAAATATTTTAAAATCACCTATAGTTCCACTATCCAAAGAAAACTGATGTTAAACTCTTTTCTATGTACATACATTTTAAAAACAAAATTGGCTTAAACCCTGCTATTGTAACCTGCTTTGGTATTTTCTATACGCCAGTTTTTCCTTATTAAACATCTATAGCTGTTTTTCTTTTCCTTTGTTATTATTTGATAAAAAATATTATGTAGCATTTGCATTGAAGATTCAGTCTATTTAAAAGTCTGACTATGTATCATCTGAATAATGACCTTAATTCACTCTATAAACACAAGGTAGGATACAAGACATATTAAGACAAAAAGCTATCACCACAATGTAAAGCCATTCTAAATAAAATGTAACTGTATTGTCTATTCCTTTAACAGGGTCCATAGTAAAAGCATATGTTCTCAAACTGTACATGGCTACAAAGAAAATAAATGTTGGAAATGTGGCTATCTGTCATTTTCTCTGAGCTTTTCTGAATCTTAATTTTAAACGTGGTCAGTGTAACCCTAAGTAGTATTTTGTGCACTCCTTTGTATGAAGAGCTGCACAAATATTTGCCGATACGTCACTTTAGAAGGAAAGTTATAGATTTAAATACAGAGAAGAAAGCATTAGGTAGTAATGGTGATTCCAGTGCTAATATAGTCTATTGCACATCAAGAAGGCCCAAAGATAGAACGTGGGTGGCACTGTGACATGGATTCAGAGTCAAGGTTTTATCTCTTTGTTAGTGAAAAGTTGTAGTAAATTCTGGAAAAAGAGCGGGGGCACATGTATTCCCTAAGGCATTATTATGAAGGGAAACAAGCCTTTTAAAGTGTTAACCACTAGGACTTCTCTGGTGGCGCAGTGGTTAAGAATCCACCTGCCAATGCAGGGGACATGGGTTCGAGCCCTGGTCCGGGAAGATCCCACTTGCCGCGGAGCAACTAAGCCCGTGCTCCGCAACGAGAGAAGCCACCGCAGTGGGAAGCATGTGCACAGCAATGAAGAGTAGCCCCTGCTTGCTGCAACTAGAGAAAGCCTGCGTGCGGGAGCGAAGACCAGCGTCGCCAAAAATAAGTAAATAAATAAATTTAAAAGAAAAGAAAAAAATAAAGTATTAACCACCACAACATGTAAAATTCAGAAATAGAAAGTTTGAGGGGGAAGTTCTTATTGATAATTGTGCTTTCCTTTTATTTATGACTCACGCTGGATACTGGAATGTGTTGCTACTGAAGGAAATTAAGCAACTTCTCTCTGGAGGAACGTTATCATAACTGATCCTAGTTCATTTAAATTTGACCCTGACGCTAGCTGTCAAATTTTTAAATGCAAGTATCTCCTGATTTAGCAATAGCTCTCCTAGGAATCTACTTTAAGATATGCTCTTAAGTGTTTACACATTTATATTCATTGTAACATTGTTTATAATAGACACTGGGAAGAACCAAATGAGCACAGCAGACATATCTTTAAGCAAATTATGGTATATTCAAACAATGGAATAGATGATGCAGCAAATAAAAATGGATACATCTACCTGAACTGCTGAAATAGTCTCCAAGTTTCGAAATGAAAACAGGTACAAAATAGGTTATTTATTAGGGATGACTTAAGTTGAGAGATGTGAAAAATTACTCTGTGTTGTTTTTTTTGCATGTTTATTTTTTAAAATAACTATATGCTTGCATTACTTTTCAAATTTAAAAAAAAAAGCTAAAAAATGTGGCCCTATCTATAAAGGGTTGGGCAAATAAACTAGAAATCTTTAGATGGTTCATGTCTTGCCTAAATATTAAGTAATGAAATATGGACACAGTTCATGGGTCAATTAAAAAGCAATGCTCTACATATTTATGAGTACCTGAATATCAAATACGACTTCAGTATGTCTTTTTAAGGATAAGAGATTCACTTTTCCTGGTTTCCTCCAGAATGCCTAGGAATGAGTTATGTGGTCTTGGGCAAGGCGCATCTTTTCTCTGGCCCTTCCATCTCTAAAGTTCAATCCTTCCTACCATGTCTCTAATGTTTCATTACATAAGCTGACTACACATATATAAATGAATAGTAAGAATAAAGACTGTTGCATGGTGCAGTGTTATCATGGCACACACAAACACATATTTATGTACAGGACTGTGATGTACCTTGTATTCCTTCTGAGGGTGATGGAAAAAAAACTGGAGAAACACTAATGAGGTAGACTCAATCTTAAAAACTGTGGTCCTCTATTTCAAGTACATTTGGAACATTTTTAAGGATCTTAACGGAATATATTATTCACTGGGGCAGCCACGCCTGGAAAAATAAAAATAAACCCAGAACTGATTCTATTAATATTTTAAGATTCCCAGATTGGATTGGATCCCTTAAGCAAGACAAAGAGGGCTGTTAACTAATCCCATAAGTAATGTCTTTAATAGAATATGATCATTACATTTAAAACTTATTCATGTTATTTTAATTTCTTTTGTCAGAAATAAACCTGGTTTAAAGAATGAGCATCCCAGGACTTCCCTGGTGATGCAGTGGTAAAGAATCCACCTGCCAATGCAGGGGACACAGGTTTGAGCTCTGGTCCGGGAAGATCCCGCATGCTGCAGAGCAACTAAGCCTGTGTGCCACAACTACTGAGCCTGCGCTCTAAAGCCCGCAAGCCACAACTACTGAGCCCATGTGCCACAACTACTGAAGCCCGCACACTTAGAGCCCGTGCTCCACAACAAGAGAAGCCACTGTAATGAGAAGCCCACGCACCACAAAGAATAGTCCCTGCTCACTGCAACTAGAGAAAGCCCGCGCGCAGCAACAAAGACCCAATGCAGACAGACAGACAGACAGACAGACAGACAGACATAAATAAATAAAAAGAATGAGCATCTGTGGTTATGTTACGGAACAAGTAGCACTGGCAGCTGAACAGATATGTACCTAGGACATCTATTTTGGCTATTCCTTTGTTATAATATGAGCAAAGACTACAAAGCTGTAACAATGGCTTCGTAAACACAGCTAGTATGAAAAACGCAGGCAAAAAGAAAAAAGGTCTGTAACAAAATTATCATTTAGGCCCCAGAAAGTAAAAATTAAGTTACTATCTCTGAGCTAAGGTTTTCTCTTCTCCACTTTCCTTAGTTATATGACATTTTCTAGGAAGAAAAAGTCTCTTTCATTGCCAGTCTTCCTGGTCACCACATTTTTTTCTTCCAGTTTTAATGAGATACAACTGACATACAGCACTGCGTAAGGTTCAGTTGTACAACATAATGATGTAACTTAAGTACATCATGAAATGATTACAGTAAGTTTACCACATCCATCATCCCATAAAGATACAAAATTAAAAAATGGTTTCCTTGTGTTGAGAACTCGGGATCTGCTCTCCTAACAACTTTCACATATAACATACAGCAATGTTAATGATATTAATCATGCTGTACACGACACCCTTAGTACTTATTTATTTTATAACTGGAAGTTTGTACCTCTGACCACCTTCATCCAATTCCTTTTTAAACTACTTTGGTACCTTGACCTAGAGTCCCAATATATCTACTGAAGTGCATTTGAAAAAGGTTCAAAATCTCTCGTGTCCCCCAAGCATACTCCTATAAAGTAGTAATGCTCTGCTGTTTCTTTCATAACCATGAAATAATTGCTGCTATCGTGAAATGTGCTTTTTTCCACTTTTTTCTCTGAATGATAGGACCCAAGGGGACAATTTTTAGGAGCTAGCCTCTCTCTCTAACATACCCCAATGAGTCTTTTTTTTTTTCTTTCTCTTAGTAACTTACCGTTAATGAATTTCCATTAGACCTTCTTGAATAACTGCAAGACTTTATATAGCCTTCACCACTTTTAACTAAAAAATAATAGATTAGAACTATGCCAAGCAACACTATTTAAAGGATTGGTGGCAGGCATAAGAACTAGAAAGTTAACAGAAAGACTCCCAGGAAGATTATTTTTAGAGTCAGAGAGCTGAGTCTCCTTTGAATACTCTATAATGAAGAAACTTCTCTTCACTTTCCCTCTTTAATATTTATCCCTCATCATCTGACAACTTCTCCGAATTCTTGATAAGAACATCTAATCTCCTACTTTACCTTTACATGGATACATAATATGCATCTAATTCTTGATTCCATCATCTCTCCTCAAAACTGTTCTATCCCTAGTCATTGCCAAATATCCAGTTGCTTAGGCCAAAAACCTAGCAGTCATTCTTGATTGTTCTCTTTACTTCACTCTCTAACAGCCACTTGATCAACAAGTCCCCTGTCTCCAAAACACATCCTAAATCCCCGTTTCTAAAGATACTCTTCTAGTCCCTGAAGTCGGCTAACCGGCCTCTCTGCTTCCACTTTTTACTACCCGCCACCCACGCAATCATCCTCCCCATAGAAGTCACAATGATCTTATTTAAAAACCTAAAACATATTTAAAAATCTTCATCTCTTTGGTAATGGTTAGTGAATTTCCTCAAGGGTGACATAACTTCTCTTTGTTACCAGTTAATTTACTTCATTTGTGGTGCTATCTTATAGCCAGTTGTAAAATGCAAAAAATATTAATGTAAAATTACAAAGCATTCTAAGTGTAATACATTCTTTTAAAATACTATTTTAGGATTATCTTCAATAGATCTACAACCTAAGGTCTTTGTGCTCCTTTTGAAAATCACTTGTAAAACCAGAATATTAAACGAATACCTCAATAGTTCTGAAAGGGTAAAATTATGTGAAATATCTTATGAAAAATTACACCATGTGTGTGTTTGGTTTTTTTGGCTGTGCCGTGTGGCTTGTGGGATCTCAGTTCTCCACTCAAGGACTGAACCTGGGCCACAGCGGTGAAAGCCCAGAATCCTAACTACTAGGCCACCAGGGAACTCCCCATGTTTTAAGAATGCACTTAATCTAAAATGTCTATTTCCACGATCTATTATTTCCCATTCCTTGTCACTTTCTTTGCACTAGCCCTTCCTTTGAAGTGATATTAAGTAGCAATGGTAAGACTGTAAAAGCATTTAAAGTTCCAAAAGGGGACAGAATGCAACAACTTTTAAGATATTCAAGTACAACTACACTCAAAGATAGAACAGATGGTTCTTGCATGAGGTCATGAGCAACCTGAAAAGGTTGCTTGAAAATAGCTCGGCATTAAGTAAAATTTAAAAATGCTACACATAGCAAACTCACCCCAAACTGTGTATAATTTTATCTTCCATTTTTATTTTAATAGGGTGAAATTTGAAATTTCTTATGATGTAAGATTTGATGAGTCTCTACTCCTATCTTTCTTAATGTAATGATTTCATTGACATCAATCTGCTCATGCAATCAATGTATATTACATATATTTTAAAAAGTCTCCTAATATAGTTCTCAAGAACTAATGTGATGCAAGAATACTTATGTGAATCAACGAAGTTAGAACAACCCATAGCAAATAACTTTATAGCCTACTAGTGGCTTCAATTTATATGCTTTAGTGAAAGAGCATTGGACTTGGGATAGAAAACCTAAAATTTTGATCTTGGATATACACTGACTAGCTGTACAACCCTGGGAGGACATTTAACCCATCTACAAAATGAGAGGTATTAAACCAAATGAATTACAAGATTCTGATATCTTTTGAATCTCATCACCAATTCTGATAGCTTGGTATTAAAAACAAATCACTCTATTTCAGATATTATTTTTTGGTAGAAAGAACATGAATTTCTAGTTTAAAAAAAGAGCTTAAGAATCCCCTTCAAGTTAAAACAGAACCAAATCCTTTGATGTAACCATATGGTACCCATAAATCAATTTATGCTCCTAAAACTTCCTTAAAAGCTAATAAGCTTTATTGTTTAATTATAAAACTGAATGAGGTGAGAAAAGCACAGAACCTTGCTAATTCCACTAATGAATCAAATTTAAAGAACATAAAAGAGGTCAATGGTTTGATATGCAAAAATATACATTTTATTAAACTAACAGCTTTCCAGTTTTATTTCAGTTTTAAGCAGAAACATTAGAAACAATTTTTTTTTAACAATAAAGCAGGAACTACTTTAAATTTCCCAATTCCCATGCAGATGACTCTATTTCATATAAAGTTTGGTAAACTGTATAATGCTTATTTCAGTTCAGGATTGTATTGTATAGGACTTAGCACATAATTTCACTAATTAATGCTGTGTTTATTATTTCTTCAGTTTTATTTTCATATGAATTTAGCTTAAACTTTGAATAATAATATAACCCAGGCTTAAATTACTTGTTATTAATAAATATTTATTAAATGCCTACTATTTACCAGAATTCTTCTTGGTGCTGGAGATAAAATATTGAAAGATCAAGCCCTGCATTTAAGGACCGTGGTTAGGTGAGATTAGAGATAAAAAGGGAATTATAACAATGTGACAAGTACAGGCACAGAAGTAAGGCTAGAGAACTATAAGAGTAAACAGAGCTAAAGAAGGTATCCTACCTAGTGCAGGGCAGCTCCGGACGAGCAGGCTCAGCGGCCATGGCTCCAGGGGCCCAGCCGCTCCGCGGCAAGTGGGATCTTCCCGGACCGGGGCACAAACCCGTGTCCCCTGCATCGGCAGGCGGACTCTCAACCACTGCGCCACCAGGGAAGCCAAGGAAGACTTCTTAAAGGAAGTGACATATAAGCAGAGACCTCCCAACTGTGCTTCCCATCTTTTACCCACAAGGACCACCTGGGCCAGATGTCGTAGTGTTTTCACCTATTTTGACTATGTCATATGTGTATCATGGCAAAGGCCAGGATAGGAACATATACTTGATTATCTTTGGAAGTAAAAGGGTAGGAATTTCCTTACTGGAGACCAGAAGTTTGATATCAGTTTCTTCGGGGGTGTTCTGGGTTAGCAGTAAATACCCCGTTTTTCCATCTAGAAAGGAAGATTTTGGGGTATAGAAAGTATATTGCGTAGCTACATCAGCATGCCGCGTGAAGAGCTGTGTAGTAGCTTAATGTCGGGTTGAGAAGGCGCTGAAAGCTAAGCCAAGGAACTTAAACTTCTTTAGTTCCGATGTTTATTGAGAGGGTTTACAATGTAGGCACGCGCCAGCGGAAAGAAAGATTGTAAATAAACAACCACAATGCCTTAAGATAACTGCTATAATGGAAGTATTTCCAAAACACAAAGTTAACACCAAAAAAGAGGAACACCCAAGTGTGCCCACGGGGATCACGGAAGGTTCGCCCAGGATGGCCTTGAACCAGGCGTGGGAGTGTACCCCACGGTGCCCGGGGGAAGGACATTCGGGACCCAGCGGCCTCCGCACGGCCGCCAGAGCGCGGAGCCGCGGCGGACAGCTCCCACGCGCCGGGGCGAACCGCAGGGACGGGGAGACTCCGAGCTCGGAAAGCAGGGCTGAATCCGGCCGGGAGCTTCGGATCGCTGTCCTCCTGGACCCAAAGGGAGCCTCTGACGGTGTTTTGGGAGGAGGGGCGGGTGCGACAGGGACGCGAACACAGAGCTCGCCCCCAACCCAGACTGCAAAGGAGCCAGTGGAAGGACCCGGGCGGTGCCGTCTCTCCACCGTTCTGCGGGACTTACCGGGACAACCCTTCCTCCTTGGTTTTGAAAGACGCCCTTCCGTGATTTACCAGTTTGGCCTGAATCCTAACTACTACTGTCTACAAGTTTCTAAATTTTCTCTTCTCAAAAAATAAGAAAAAGAAAAGGAAAGACTTTCTCTTTCCTTCCCCAAGCAAAGTCGACCGTTTGGCGCTTAGCACCCTGCCCCGGAAAGCTCCTGGGGAGCATTTGAATTCGGCGTCTTCTCGCCCACGGCCCCGCCTCTTCCGGGAAGTGACTGTCCCCTTTCCGCGACCGCGGCCGTACGCTCGGCTTCCCGGGCTCCCAGCCGGTCGCTGTACGCATGGGTGGAACTGAAGTCGGGAGACTCCGAGTTTTTTTCACTTTCACTTAGGCAAATCACCCGCCCCGCCCCCCGCGTCCCGCTATCGCCGAGCTCCGAGCTTCTACAAGCTTTCTCCGTCCGCCCTGGGGCACTTCCGGCCCCTCCTCTTAGACTCCAGTGGCGCGAAAACCCCGAACCGCGCACGCGCGGGCGGAGTCCCCGCGGGAGGTGGGGCGGGGCGCAGGCGCGGAGTGTCCCGCGGTGGGCGCCGGGGCGGCCGCGCTGCTGCCTTCTCCCGCTGTGGGCGCGCGGAACCCCGCGGGCCAACGGCGGTCGGCCGACGCCGAGACGTCCCTAGGGTGCTTTAGCGTCCTGTTGCGCCGCGGCCGCCCCGCCGATCGGGTTCCTTCGGGAGACTTGGACTTGTTCGAGGTAGGGTGAGGGAGCGCGCCGTCGCTCTCCCTTGCTGCGGGTCCATGCCCCTTCACCGCACTCGTAGCTGGCGCCCCCAGCCCACCTGGTGGCAGCCGGGTCAGCGGAGCTGCGGCAGTGTCCAGGGGGCCCGGGCGGCCCGGCCCACGGCCGGCGGGGATCTTCGCGCCCTCTCCGCAGGCGGCACAGGTCCCCTTAGCCGCGGGAAACTTGCCCGTGTGTCCGCTGGGCTCCGCCCTCGAGCGGTTCTGGCGGCGAGGCTTGCCAATCCCGGCTCGGGCTGCGGGACCCGGCGCCCGGCCCCAACGGCCTTTTAGGCTTTGACGAGAGGCTTGGCGGGCATAAGGGTCGGGGGGTGAGGTTGGGCTCGGGAATCGGGCTTTTATCACCCGTTTGATGGTACCTCTCAAGTAGCAACTTAAGTATGTTTAAGAGATGTATGTAAATATTACTTAAATTGGATTTGTTGCTAAATGCCAGTTTCATGAGAACGCAAACTCTTCTGTACCTGGAAGAATTAAATTGTGATGTTTGGAGGTTTTATGATGTTATTTCTTTTCCCTGATTATCTCGTGGAGATGAGCTGGAGAAGAATCACTATTGGGAATTGCGGAACACAGGACTCAAGGGTAGAGAAAGGGCTTGAGAGGATCCTGGGATAATTCCTAGAAAGAGCAACTATTTGCTGTTTAAACCCTGAAGACAGAACTTATGTGAGTGCTTACTACTCTGTATATTTCATGAGGAGACGATTCCAAGCGAGTGTTTTAAAGACAAGCTACTCTGGAATGTATATTCAAAAGAAAAAAAGTCCAAATTCGCTGACGGCTTTTAGACGGCTGCTGTGTAGTCTTTTAAAATGTTCACTGGCACATGCACTTGCTTGCAGGGAGTTCCATGGGTACATGAGTGGAGAGGGACCATATTGAAACTACCTAGATTTACTTTATCTCGTTCTTTTACTGTGTGAAATATGCAGAGTAATAATTTCCTATGAGAATGTGTATTTACAGTTGTGTTGTTGTTTTTTTTTTTTTCCTTGAATGGCTGTAAGTACAAAGAAGTTTGGAGATTACTAGAATATTGCTTTAAAAACATGTTTTTGTGCAAGACAGAACCAGTATTGTGTGACCTCCGACAAGTGGGTACCACCCCTGCAAATTTCAGTTCGTATTCTGTAGTTGGAGAAAAATAACATGGTCCCTAACTCACAGGATTCTTAAACATGTGAGGGCGGGGGGATAGAGAGAGAGAGTTAGAGTTTTATCTCTGTACCTGTCTATAATTAGTATGAAGTATTTAGAATTGAGCCTGGCAAAAAGTCAGCACAAATGGCATATTAAAGTGGTTACCGTGAAAAACCAGTTTCATCCCCCAAAATTTATTTTACTGAGTGCTTGGATGTAGAATTTTGTATAAAACCTGCCTAAATTTTGACTATCATTTTTAGACCTAAGTTAGGAAAATTAATCAAAGCCGTACTTGGCTTACTTTCAGGAATTAATAAATAACTCAAAATTTTACCACAATAGTATGCATTATATTTAAGGCATAATTAAATGTCACAGTTTTTTATACACACACACACACACACACACACAAGTCCAGATGACTGAGGGTCAAGGGTAGATACTTACAGTAATGTTAGCGTTTTGGATTCACTAGTTAATGAGATACATGTTTCTCACTAAACATAGTTTCCCTGGTGACCAAATTCAGAATACTTCCTGTGGCTCTCTTAGCTCGACTCCCAAATCTGCCTCTACTGCAGAGTATATTTTACTGCCTAGTGGCCTCTCTATCTCAGGAGCACTTCAAACTCAGTGTTTTCAAATAACATAAATGTATTATTTATCCTCCTTCCTTTCCAAACCTGCTCAGTCTACTGATAATGGCATTTAGTATTAAGAGTAAAGGTTGTTTCTGAAAATTAAACACAAGGTAAAATTTTATAAAGCAAGCCCAGGTTTTAATTGGCTTGAATAGTAACATTAGAGGGACATACCACATTAGAATCCTTTATGTAGTTTTATACATTAACAAAGGATGGACAAGAAGATGAACAGATTAATATCCAATTTCACTGCCTATAAATAGTCAAACTTGGTTAAACTCAGTTCATACCACGAGGAACCTGGACGTTAAAGAGGTTTGACTTTGGGTTTTGACAACCTGGGTTTGGATCTAGGCTCTGCTAAGTTATAGCTACATAAGTCTGGGTATCTTTTAATTGAGCCTTAATATCCCCTTTTGTAAAATAAGGACAATACTTAGAAGGATGTTGAGGATTAAAGGAAAGGTTTGTACCTCTTAATCCCCTTCACTTACTTCATCCCCGACCTCTCCCTCTGGCAACTATCCATTTGTTCTCTGAATCTGTGAGTCTGTTTTCATTTTGTTTTGTTTCTTTTGTTTTTTAGATTCCACATATAAGTGAGATCATATGGGTATTTGTCTTCCTCTGTCTGACTTATTTCATTTAGCATAATACCCTTTAGATTCACCCATGTTGTTGCAAATGGCAAGATTTCATTTTTAATGGTTGTGTAATATTCCATTGTGTGTGTATGTGTGTATCACACCTTTATCCATTTATCTGCTGATGGACACTTAGGTTCCTTCCATATCTTGCCTATTGTAAATAATGCTGCGGTGAACATTGGTGTGCATGCCACTGCTTTTGTTCAAAAATTTTTTTGTTCAAAAAATCCCTTATCCTTTAGGGACTGGTCTCTTTTGCCCCTGTTCTTACTCTCTCCGTTTTGTTTGTCTTCTGTATTGAGGTCACAGGGATTTTTTTTTTTTTTTTTGCGGTACGCGGGCTTCGCACTGTTGTGGCCTCTCCCGTTGCGGCGCACAGGCTCCGGACGCGCAGGCTCAGCGGCCATGGCTCACGGGCGCAGCCGCTCCGCGGCATGTGGGATCCTCCCAGACCGGGGCACGAACCCGTGTCCCCTGCATCGGCAGGCGGACTCTCAACCACTTGCGCCACCAGGGAAGCCCATCACAGGGATTTTTTAAAACACAAATCTGAGTGTTCACGTTTTATTATCTGAAGTGCTGTGCTTAGTACTTCCTAGTTTTGCTCATCTGGAATTGTTTGATGGATGGCCTAATGAGTTTTTTCACTTATTTATATTATTGATTATCTATTGCATCTCACATTACTTCATGATATATTCCAAGTAGTGTGCTTAGTTAATTCAGTACATTAAAAATGAGGTGGTATAATGCAGAATGAATTTGTCTGTGGTGGTGGGAGAAGTGGAATTGGGAATGAGGTAAATAGTCCATGGCAGATTCAGAAGCAGCAGCAGTTTGCCTTTTTTTAAACCACTGTTTTCTATTAATAATTCCAGTTCTGTTATGACTGTTCTCACTGCTGTTAGCCCCTACTTTGATATGAATAGGAAGTGTGAATTACTACATACTTACAATAAAATTGAAAATTCAGAAATTTATAGTCCTTTGTTAAAATGCTTTTGGTCTCTATCAAATTTCCTATGTACATGCTTGCTGTAATTAACCCTTGGCGACTGATTTTTCTTCTTGAACTTTTTTTTTATTGAGAATCTGCATATTTGTTACTATCCCTGCTCTGATGGAGTTTGCTTTCTGCGAGGGGGAAATGATATGTCCCTTAATTTTAATTTTTTTTATTGTAAATAAACAAATATTAAAGACCATGAAGAGCTTTATGGATATATTGAAAATCCCAGAGGAGCTTTTTTTCTATTTTTATATATTGCAAGATATTAAAAGTATTTTTCTTTGCATCTGTTTATATGTCTCTTTAGCCTATTAGAGACAATTTTACTATTGTAACCTAAAACTAACTCTCAGGACATTCATGTGTGTTTTTAAAAATCCATTATCATTAAATTACAAAGTGATTCCTATTTTAAAGGGTAGGATCCTTCAGTGTCTGTTAGATGCAAGTTACCATGGCAACCTAACAGCAAACTGCAAATCCCAGGCTAAGCAGAGCAAATAAAAAAACATCATTGTCATGTAGCACACTGTCTTCTGTCTTGTATAGAATCTCACATTCGTTTTGAGGAGCTAATCACATTTACCTTCGTGCCCCTTGCTCCCCCCAATTTTACTTGAAAAACTACCATTTTCTAATGGTAAAATACTAAAATCAGTCAGCTGACGTGTCTGCTAACTGCAAGATCGTGTATTAAGCATTAATAAAAACAGTGTCTAAAAGGGCATTTAATGTTGGGAAAAGCAAAAAGTAATGCGTCTTCTTTGCTCTTCTATAATAAATAAATTACTGTAATTGAGAAAGGAATAGAGGTATGGGTGGGAGAGAAGGAAGTGTTGCGAAAATAATAGCCTGGTGGTATTCTAGGGAACTTAAATTAGCAACAGGCTGAAAGTAATATACATTAGTTCTTGCTATTAAATAATTTGATAATTGATTTTCAAGTTCTGACTTGTGTAAGAGATTCAAAGTAAACATTAAATTATTTGTAAAAAAGATGGTGGATATTATGTAATTGTGACTGTAACACTGGTACTGTCTCAAAAGGCATTTGTTAAATGTCCTTCTTTGGATGTTAACTAATACACCTTTTAAGTGGTATTTGATTTATCATGCTAAATTAGGTTCCTTATTGCCTTCAGGATAGGATAAAGTCCCAAGTTTTTTAATGTTGTTTACAACAGTTCTTCTCAGACTTTAATGTGCTTGTGAGTCACCTGAGACCTTGTTAAAATGAAGCTTCAGATTCAGTTGGTTTAAATTGAGGCCTGAGATTCTGGATACCTAATATGTTCCTCGGAGCTGTAGATGGCTGCTTGATGGTCCTTGGACCACATTTTGAATATCAAGTCTACCAGTCATTCTATGGCTGGCTTCTTCTCTGCTGCCCTAACTTTATTACTGGTAGCTATGCCTTGTCATTTATGGCACTGTGTCATGGACATGCTTATAGTATCCCCTCCAGTAGCAGTTTGCCAAGTGTGGTCCAGGGATCCATGAGACTCTTTCAAAGGGTCTACAAGATCAAAATTGTTTTCATAATTATTGTAAGATGTTATTTCCCTGCTTCATTTTCATTCACTTGTGACTGTACAGTGGAGTTTTCCAGAGGTTACAGACATGTGATGATGCCGTCGCTCTGATGACTGATAGACTGTGTACTTGTGTGTTGCTTGTTTTAAAAGTTTTTCCATTTTAATTTATAATATGGTAAATATTGATAGATTTAAACAAAACCTCTTTGAGGTCCTTGGTACTTTTTAAGACACCACAACCTTTGAGAACTGCTGCCCTATGGTTTTTTTAGGCCATGGACACAAAGACTCACAGCTAAAACTTTACCAGAGCTCTTTCCATAGCTTACGGTGGCTGTTCGGCTAGGGTGGGAGTTTCAGCCCCCCACGTGGACACTGCAGTGGGGTGGCCTCCTCACCTTTCTGGGCAGTGGTAAAAGGCCTCCCCGGACACCATCCAAGGGGGAATGGGAGTAAGTAGCATCCTGTTACCCCCTGTTGGGGGTGGACATCTAAGTTCTCCACCTGATGCCATCATCATGGCTCCCTACTTGGCCTACACAGTCTTCTCTGAAACTAGCTTCCCCAGGGTGGAAGTCCAGGCTGCCCACTTGGCCTTTGCTGGTGTTGCGGGGGAAGAGGAAGGGCCGACAGTTCTTTTAGTGATATTTGACTGGAGTAGAGTGATGATTGTCTAAAAGTTTCCTGTCTTGTTAGGCTCCCCTTTTCCTGCTCCTTTGCGGTACGAGGGCCTCTCACTGCTGTGGCCTCTCCCGCTGCAGAGCACAGGCTCCAGACGCGCAGGCTCAGCGGCCATGGTTCACGGGCCCAGCATCAGCTGGGAGGTTGGGAACCGCTTGGGCCTGGCCGGGCATCTCACTCTAAATGTGGCCGCTCCGCATGGGTAACTCAGGCTTCCTCACAGTATGGCAGGGCCGTTGGAGCTCTTACGTGGCAGCTGGCTTTTCTCCGAGGGAACATACTGTGACAGAGGATGAAGAAACTGCCATTTCTCTTAAAGGCTAGGTCCAAAACGGACACAATATTATATCAGCTGTATTCTACTAGTCAAAATAGTCACAGTCTCAGCCCAGGTTTAAGGGAGTAGATAAATAGATCCCACCTCTTGGTAGGGGAATGACAAAGAATTTTTTTTTTTTTTTTTGCGGTACGCAGGCCTCTCACTGTTGTGGCCTCTCCTGTTGCGGAGCACAGGCTCCGGACGCGCAGGCTCAGCGGCCGTGGCTCACGGGCCCAGCCGCTCCGCGGCATGTGGGATCCTCCAGGACCGGGGCATGAACCCGTGTCTCCTGCATCGCCAGGCGGACTCTCAACCACTGCGCCACCAGGGAAGCCCTCGTTAGGCATTTTTGTTTTTACCCTGCACCTGTTGGTGTTTTCCCTGTTGCTGGCTTCTCCAAGTCTGGGATAGTTGAGGCAAAACAAAAACTCAGGGAACCACCACGATGTCATTCCTTGGGTCACGTGGTTCCTAGCCAATCTGCCTCCTTCTTCAGAGTCGTCTTATGTTTGTTTTCTAGTATATAATTTTCAAGGATTTTAGTTTTACTAAGCAAGGGGAATAGGGAAAATTACATCTCTTCCATCTTCCTGGAAGTGGAAGTCTCTGATTGCTTTTATTAACTTGCACTTTGAAATAAAGAATTAGAGACTGAACTCCAGCCCCACTGCATATCTCTTATATTTGGTTGTATAAAAATATATGAATAAACATTAAAATATTTTCATTAAAGAAAAACTAGGTTTGAAAAACACAAGTAACTACTATTGGGAGAAAAAAGTTTAAATTTAATTAAATAGAATTGGTGTGAAAGGAGTCATGACCACAGTTGAGGATTTTACAAAACAAGGTAATTTTGTGTAGTAAATTTGAAGCTTTAAATTATCAGTGTTCTGGGAAATAAAACTATAGCAAACTTGTTCTAGGAAGATATTATGAACCTTTAACAACCAGTGTACAAAAAAGGAATTGAAATGATATCATGAAATTAAAATAGTCTCCAATATCTAATAGCTTTAAGCTTAGTTCTTTCTCACTTTCAAAAAACATTTCAATGTCATGCCAGAGTGGTGATTTCAGAACATTAAAAAGATGGGGAGGGCTTCCCTGGTGGCGCAGTGGTTAAGAATCTGCCTGCCAATGCAGAGGACACGGATTCGAGCCCTGGTCCGGGAAGATCCCACATGCCGCGGAGCAACTAAGCCCGTGTGCCACAACTACTAAGCCTGTGCTCTAGAGCCCACGAGCCACAACTACTGAGCCTGCGCTCTAGAGCCCACAAGCCGTAACTACTGAGCCCGCATGCCACAACTACTGAAGCCCGCACGCCTGGAGCACATGCTCCGCAACAAGAGAATCCACCACAATGAGAAGCCCACGCACCACAACGAAGAGTAGCCCCTGTTCACCCGCGCACAGCAATGAAGACCCAACGCAGCCAAAAATAAATAAGTAAAAATAAATATATTAAAAAAAAAAGATAGGGAAACTACCCAGTTCACTTAATGAAGCATGCATTGTCACAATAAAACCTATCAAAGATAGTTCCCCAAAGCAGTTCCAACACAGTACGTATAGATGTTTGATGCTTCTGCAAAATCGGTTCTGTCAGTGTAACTTAAGAAAGCAGTGGATAAAAATTAAACACTGTACAAATGTGTCTCGCCCACCCTCCTTCTCTCGCATCCCTGCTCTAGGGTGCCTGTTCTCCGTCTACTTCATGCCGTCTTTGTAACACCGCTCCACTAGCCCCCCAGCCTCCCCACACACACACACTTCAGCTTGGCTGTCTTGCCCTGCAGGTACATCAGCAAGTGGAGCTTTCCTTTCTTCTACTGAGAACTGACTTGGCTCTTTCAATCCAAATGCATGAGAGAGAAAATCTCATTTAATCCACTGCTGCCGTGTACCTGGTACAAACAGGGCTGCTGTCGTATAGCACTAGGGGCACCTAAATGGGTTGAGAGGAGAGCTATTTTTCATATTCTTACATCTTAGAAATTTTTTATTACCTATGCTGTGGATTTTTCTTTCCAGTTATTCAGCAAACAGTTATTGGGTACCTATCATTTTAGATCTCTAAGTGAATTTTTAAGAGAAAAATGAAAGCAACATTTGGAGTAGTCAACCATTTAATTTCAATCAAAGACCATCAGCTTTGACTTGAGGTGCAGCATTTATATGTTTAGAAAATCTTGATGATATTCATTTTCTAGGTATAAATTTTATAGTATATCAGTTAAAAAAAAAAAAAAAAACCAGACAATCAGCATGGGCTGTTTCTTTGGAGAAGAGTTAAGGGACACTCTTGATGCTAGGCAACACTGCTCCAAGTATGCTTCTTTGGGAAAATAATTAAAATTAGTTTTATGTGGTTCACTATTTATAACTTATAAAAATTGGATGATTGCTCTGGAATCATTTCAGAGGCATTATGCCATCTCTATCAATAGATCCACAGTTTCACAAATAAGGTCTTTTACCTTTTGTGAGCTTAGGAGTTAAAACACTTAGGTAGGCCCATATGAGTAAAAACCTTGGTCATGAATCATTCTGAAGTAAAATCAACTAGTGTAGCATATGCAGGTTTTTTTTTTTTAACAAAAATTTATTATCTTACACTTCTGTAGGTTAGAAGTCTAACATGTCTGCCTGGACAAAAATCAAGGGAGCAGTAGGACTGCATTCCTTTCTGGAGGTTCTTGACTTATCTGTGTCCTTGCCTTTCCAGCCTCTAGTGACCACCTGTGTTTTTTGGCTCACGGCCCCCTCCCTCCATGCAGATGATAGTTCTACTTTTTCTAAAGTAAAAATGAATGGATATAGTACTAAAACTTAAGCTTTGTCTGTCTTATTTTGTTAAGTTTTTTAATGTATATGGAACAATCTTATGGATGCTATACATGATTTTCTTCATTGTCACTAATATTTGTTTAGACCTGATGGCCAAAAGAAAGGAAGGAAATTTCTTCTCTCCTGGAAATGCCAAAAGACCAAGACATGAAGAGCTGGATGATTTTGATAAAGATGGTGACGAAGATGAATGTACAGTTTCTTTCACTAATGGTACCTCTCCTTTGGTGAGTGCAAAATTACAATATTATGTCTTTTGATTTGCATGTTTCTCATGTCTGGTTTATATGTCATATTCTTAATTCAGTATCAGGAGCTGGGTCTCTGCAGAGGAAAAGTAATATGAATTTTAAAAAGCTGAGATAAAATCATCTCACTAATTTTGAAGTTTATGTTAATGATTAGAAAAAATTAGTAGAGAAAACAGTGAAACAAGGAGCTGGTTCTTTGGAAAGATCAATAAAATTGACAAACCTCTACTAAGATTGCCAAAGGGGAGAAAAGAGAGAAGACACAAATTACTGGTATCAGGAATGAAACAGGATACGACCACAGACTCTGCAAACATCAGAAGGATAATAAGGGAATACTGTTAACAACTCTACACACATAGATTCACAGCTTAGATAGAGTGGACCAGTTCCTCGAAAAGCACAAACTACCACAATTCATTCAATATGAAATAGATCATTTTAATCACTCTGTAACTATAAAGGAAATTTAATTCATCATTTAAAAACTCCCAAAAAAGATATCTTCAGTTCCAGTTGGTTTGATTGGAGAATTGTACCAAATGTTCAGATTCAGGTTCAGGTTCGGGTTAGCATTCAGGAACAATTCTTAGACTTAACATCAAATGTACAGGCCATTAAATGAAAAATTGATAAATTGGACCTCATCAAAATTAAAAACTTTTCTTCTGCAAAAGACCCTGTTATAAGGATGGAAAGTCAAGCCAGGAGAATATTTGCAAATCACGCATCCAACAAAGTTCTAATATCTTGTTTGTATAAAGAACTCTCAAAATTCAGCAGTTAAAAGCAAATAATCCAATTTGAGAATGGGCAGAAGACATAAAGAGACATTTCACGGAAGAAGAGGATATACAGATGCAAATAAGCACATGACATGATGTTCAGCATAATTTGTCATCAGGGAGATGAAAGTTAAGACCACGACGAGATATCACCGCACACCCACCAGAATGGCTAAAAGTTTTTGAAAAGTGACAACACCATATGCTGGCAAAGATGCAGAGATGCTGGATCATTCAGTGGTGGGAATGTAAAATGATATAGTCACTCTGGGAAATAGTTGGGTAGTTTCTCTAAGAAACTTCACATGCAACTCTATCATATAACCCAGCATCTGTCACAGAGAAAAGAAGATTGATCTTCACACAAAAATCTGTACATGAATATTCCTAGCAGCTACATTCGTAATAGCCAAAACCTGACAATCCAGATGTCACACAGTGAGTGAGTAGTTAAACCTGCTGAGGTACATCTATACCCTGAGATACTACTTAGCAATAGAAAGCAGTGAAGTACTGATACAGGCAAAAATGGACAATTATGCTGAGTGAAAGAAAAGCCAGTCTCAAAAGCTTACATTCTGTGTGATTCCACTAATATAACATCTTGAAATGACAGTGTTTCAGAAATTGGAGAACAGATAATTGGGCCAGGGGTTAAGGAGGGGGTGGATTGGGTGGGATGTGGATGGGGCTCTAAAAGGACAACATGAAGGATACTTGTGATGGAAATCTTCTGTATTGTCACTGGATCAATATGAGTATGCTGATTGTGATATTGTACTGTAGTTTTCGAGATGTGACCTTGGGCAGAAACTGGATAAAGGATTCACAGGATCTCTGTATTATTTCTTACAACTGCATCTGAGTCTTCAGTTAGATCAAAATAAAATGTATTTTTAAAAAGTCTTCAACCACGATTTCCAGTATTCTGCTCATACAAGGATGTAAATGTTTTCTGCTTTTTAATAAGCTGGTGTCTAGCAGAAGAGAGCCAGGGATTTTTAAAATAAATGACTAAAAAGGCTGGAGAAGTTAAGTGTTCTTTAAAATAATTTGGAAGGTTTGGTAAAATATGTTTGATTTATTTTCGTATTTTTAACTACGAGGTCTGACCACTGTGTGGCGAACTTCTGCTTGAAACATAAACCTTCTCTAATTTAATTATGACATATATTCACAATATGAGAATTATAATTACATATCCTCCCTGCAGTGGGGGACATTTAGCAGTGTCTGAATATATTTTCGGTTGTCACAGCTAGGGTGGGGGGAGAGGGCTACTGGCATCTGGTGGGTAGCAGCTAGGGATGCTGTTAAACATCCCACAATGCACAGGACAGCCTCTCTCCAACAAAAAAATGCTCTGACTCAAATGTTGGTATTGTCCGTATTAAGAAACCTTGATACACTTATTAGATCCTATAAGGACTTTAGAATGAGTGGTTAATCATATAAGGTCTCCATTTAATATCATTTACTCATTGACTAAAGTTAACATTTAACATTATACTTTCTGGGCTTCCCTGGTGGCACAGTGGTTGAGAGTCTGCCTGCCGATGCAAGAGACGCAGGTTCGTGCCCCGGTCTGGGAAGATCCCACATGCCGGGGAGCGGCTGGGCCCCTGAGCCGTGGCCGCTGAGCCTGTGCGTCCGGAGCCTGTGCTCCGCAGTGGGAGAGGCCACAGCAGTGAGAGGCCCGCGTACCGCAAAAAAAAAAAAAATTATCCTTTCTGTAACTTTTTTCATTGGTAGTACTGCTAATCTTTCTCTTTAGCAAATGATTGGTTGATTGTAGTGAGTGAATTTGATTGTTTTCTCTCGTTTTTTAAATTAATAGACAGCAGCAGAAGTTGGAATAATTGAGAGTATTCAGCTCAGAAACTTCATGTGTCATTCGATGCTTGGACCCTTTAAATTTGGTTCTAATGTCAACTTCGTTGTTGGCAATAATGGAAGTAAGTGCTTTGCCTCCTTCTTATTCGACTTTGAACAGTACGTTGAGATCAGAATGCATTAACTTTTAAAAATAGGTGACTACTAGTGCTGATAAATCTCAGTTTTAGACCTCTGATTTGTGGTCATGAATGTTTTCAGGATTGCCTGCCGGTCTGCCCTTGAAGAAATGAGTTAACTTTAGGCTCATTATGCAACAGGGATAAACATTTCCTGCTTATTCTTCTGAATAATCTATGTACCTTGGAATTCATACCACAGAAGAGCAGGCAAGCTATCCTCATTGCAGCTGAGACAGGCCTGTGTCTTATATCTATTAAATGTTGTAAGAGCGTGCATAAAGTGCCTTGGGAATCCAAACTTGAAAGAAACTAATCCTTCTGGTTGTGGCCAATGAAAGCTTTAAGAAGAGGTGGTATTTGTGGTGGTACTTGAATAAAAATGAAAGATTCTTTAGATCTTATTGGGGAAGAAGAAGCTGAGATGTTCCGGGCAGAGATTCCTCATCACCAAAGGTTGGGAGGGGTAGCAGCAGATGTATACGGAGAGAGGTGAACAGTCTCTTAGGGTTTTGGGTTTTATCATATCATACGTGGTAGGGAGGGGCGGAAGCATACACTGGAGAATCAGCTGTAGGTGATGTTGTAGAGGATACTGACTGCCATGATACATATTTGGGGATTTCGTTCGCAAGTCCGTGGGGAGGCAGTTAAAGTTTTAGAGTATAGGGCTTCCCTGGTGGCGCGGTGGTTGAGAATCTGCCTGCTAATGCAGGGGACACGGGTTCGAGCCCTGGTCTGGGAAGATCCCACATGCCGCGGAGCAACTAGGCCTGTGAGCCACAACTACCGAGCCTGCGCGTCTGGAGCCTGTGCTCCGCAACAAGAGAGGCCGCAATAGTGAGAGGCTCGCGCACCGCAGTGAAGAGTGGCCCCCGCTCGCCACAACTAGAGAAAGCCCTTGCACAGAAACGAAGACCCAAGACAGCCAAAAAAATAAAATAAATAAACAAATGTGGGGTTTAAAAAAAAATAAAGAATTAAAAAAAAATTAGGAAAAACTGAAATTATTAAAAAAAAAAAGTTTCAGAGTGTAGAGGTGACATGGTGAAGATTTGTGAAACAAACTGGCCACATTGTAGAGAGTAGAAGGGGGAAGACATAGGAGTTAGACCAGATAGGTAGCTTTTGTAGTAGACCCCCGCCGGATGTGAGGTGTTGACTGCTTGGCTGAGCCAGTACAGAGGGAGAGGAGCTTGCCAGGGCCACGACTGGTGGCCGTGCTAGGACGTGAAACTAGTACAGGTAGCTCCACAGTCTGTTTAGTTGTTGCTCTTTGTTCTCCCTACTCTGTTCGGTCAAGAGGAAAGTACTTTCAGAAGGAGGGAACAGACAAAGGGACCAGAGCTACGGGGAGGTCAAACAGGACAAGAAGTAAAGACAGACTGGTGGGTTGGTTCCGGGTTAGATCTTCACTCCTGAAATAGCAAAGTTACTAATACAATGCAAGTGGTGGAGGCAGTGAATATGGAAGTGAAGAAAAAGGAGAGAGAGTTAGGATAGGGACTTGAAAGGCATTCTTGAAAGGAACTAAATTGGGCTAACCAGTGTGTACTTTGGTTAATTTGGAGTATATTGTGGAAGATGATGAGCTGATAAGAGTTGATTAATTTGGTTGATTGTGGAGTTGAGAAAACGGTTACCATAATTGTTAAAGATTTTGGGATTCTAGCTTGTGATATTTTACGTCTGTTAGGGTAAAACGAAGTATGCTCTTCAAAGAGCTAACAAATGAATAATATTCAAATTAGGAATAATAATTGTCAAAATATTATATAAAAACATTGTCTATGTGACTGATAATTTTTTCATATTTAAGCTCATTCATTCAATAAATATGTGAGTGCCCATTATGGGCTAATATTGGAGATAAAGCAGTGAATAAAAAACAACAGTCCTGTCCCTCTGGAGCTTGCATTCACGGTTAAAAGCAGTTTCTGGCTTCTGAGAATTTATGGAAAAAGTAAATTTTAATTAAATTAGGATGTAAGGAGAATTAGATGAGTTAAATGTATATGGGTAATTAGAAAGATAAATTCATTTAATAGGCTGATGGGCCAAGATGACACAATGAGAGTTTTAGGTTGGAAAGGTATCAACCATTTTTTCCATTTCCTTATTAGTGGCAAAGATTTGATTCCTGAAATGTACTGATTTTTTTCTAATAGCAGCAGCTAAATATTTCATGATATGTACAACTTTTTGTTTGTTTTTGGCACTGGAAGAAAATTATAATTGAAGTACAATGCTTTATTTCAGTAATTTTTTTACATCAAATTGTAGGAGTCAGACTTCTCTTTTCTCCCTCTAATGAGTGTGATTTCTTCAACACCTCTTTCTTTAGGTGGGAAGAGTGCAGTGCTCACAGCTCTCATAGTTGGTCTTGGTGGAAAAGCAGTTGCTACTAACCGAGGATCTTCTTTGAAAGGTTTTGTGAAAGATGGACAGAAGTAAGTGTTTGTTTTCTACGTGTATTTTTCAGTTTTTTAATAAGAAGCAGCCTCTTTAGAATCCCAATTCATGTAGACATGGTAGGAAATGAATTGGCTTCCCGGAACTGGAGCAGCGATATCATACCTTTTCATTCCTTTCTCTTGCCCCCTGTTGCCAGCATAGCCCACTGTTGCCTGTTCACCTCTCCCGACAGGATGCTTGTGTCAGTTAGTGCCATGTGCCTGCCCACTAACACTCATTTCTGTTACCTTTCTGGAAGAATGAGCAGTGATAAATCTGCGTACTTCTGTTTAAAGGAATATTTATAAATATGGGACTTTGCTGGCTCTTGACCCAAACCCAGCTTCAGCAAGTCCACGTCGGTATGATGTGGGCTAAGGCAGAGTTAGTGACCAGCCCAGATGTCCCTAAACAGAATTTCTGCCTCCAGCTCCAAGAATTTCAAAAAAGTATTCCATCTGTCTCTCACTGTATATCCTTTACTCAGGGCGTTCACCAGTGAGCTTGACTTGAGGACCACAGTCTCAAGTCTCTTTGGGGTCCATCTTGACCCTTGGTGAATGGTCATATAACAACCCTCTGTGGCTTTACATTTGTATTTCTTTCTGTTATAGTTTGCCATCACCTAACTATATATTAATTGCTCAGTTTGCATCATCATAGACTTGTGACCTTTTGCCCATGAGGAAACTCTCTTCAGGCTGATCTCCTTACTCTTTTTAATTCTGCCTCAGAAACCTCTGAGGGATCCTCATCTCTCCTGACAGCTGCACGTCCCAGACTCCATCATACCAGCTCCCAGAGACAGGCTGCTCCCGCTGCCCATTCCTCTTTCACACGCCCAGTGCCCAGAACTTTTGGAACTTTGATAATTAACAGTGATACCTTTTTTTTTTTTTTTTCCCTTCATGTAACAGACTTTCCTCCTGCTCAGTGTTGTATCCACTTAACTTCCCCCATAGTCCATTTTATTTCTAAAAAATAGAACGCGGACGGGATGTGAGTCAGGATTGCGGGTTTTTTATGTATCTGTCAGAAACCTTGGGAATCTTAACCCTAAGCCAGGGTTCCAAGTTGACTAGGGAGAAGGGAAGAAGAGATACAGAAAAAATCATTTTCTGTGCTGTATGGCCTTGAAAAAGAACTGTTTAGTAACAATTCTCCAGCTTATTTTCTGTCTCTCCTTACCTTACTTGGGCGCCAGCCCAGCAAGGTCTTCTCTCCCACAGTCTCCAAACAAAATTATGGCTGAAGTCAAAAATTAGTTATTTTAACACTTTTAAGGTACTGGTCTCAACTCTGCTTCAATTCATTATACTGAACTCTACATTTCTTAGGTGTCCAAATAGTTACCTAGTCTGCCTAGCTAGATAACATATTGATCTTTCAAATAGAAGCCTCAGGAAGAAATTTTTTTTTTTCTGCACCATTAAGTGTTTTATGTCTCAGTTAAAGATTCTAAATGTTTTTTCCATATGGGAAGTAGCTGGATCAAAGCAGAAACTTCTTTCTGAGATGTGTCCTTGGAATAGCATTAAAAAAAGAAAGAAAGATAAAGGCTAGCTTACACAAATCACCAACTTTGAAGGACACAGCTGCCTGTAGACAGGAACATTAAAATATTTTAAACAGAGTTGATAACAGTTCAAAGCTTTAACCTGAGCTCAGCCTCCTTTTTACTGACCTCATCTAAAGAAAGAGCTAAAATGAGCTTTTCCAAACCCATTACTATTCCTCTTGTCCTCCCCTTCCTCAGTTAAAACAATTGGTATCTATAAAATTTCTCTTCTTTTACAGTCTCTGATTCCGTCATCACTTTTTTACAGAATCAGCTCATCGAGCTTTTCGGTTCTATGCTGCATCTAAAATCTGTGAGGCTATCCCGTTTTTCCTGAGGAATGTCTCTCAGTCTGGCAGGGGTTTGAGGTCGTCCTCAGGACTGTGTCCCTCCCGCACATCTGAAACAGTACACTCTCCATGTGTGACGCCTGGGCTCGGGGCTACCTTTGTAGAGGGTTTCAGCTCCTCGCTTAGAGACGCTTGCCGAATATGGTTAGGAGAAGCCAGAGGACTGTGCCTGGAGGCTCTTTCCTTGGCGCTCCAGCCTCTGATTATCCACTGAGGCTTTGCAGTGAGTGGTACAGGGACCGTGATGGAATTCTCCCGTGACCAAGGTCTCAGACCCCTAGCTATTCAGGTTCGTCAACAGGTTCAGTTTACTGTTGCCTCCCTCGGCCTTCCTAATCCTAGTCCTGGTGGCACTGGGCTCTTTGCCGCAGGCCTGGTTTTGACCTCAGCTGCGGCGTTGGGCGTGGGTTATGGGGGGACAAAAGCTCCTGCTCCTGCTGTACGTTCCTGACTTATTGGTCAAGGTTACAGAACTTACTGCAGATGAGCTGGCCACCCAGAGAAGGAACAGATGCATCCTGCTTTTACATGACTTTTCCCCTGTTCCTTGCTCCTCGTGCCCATCAGTGCCTGATGCTACCAGTCACCTCTGTGCAGATAGGCTCTCCTGGAGCCAAGAAAGCAGCCACATCCTTATGGTGGCGCTTCTTGTGTGTGTTGTCGTTCTGAAGGAACTCTCGGTGACAGTCTCTCTTCTCACTAAAGGGTCTCTTTAATTTTTTTTTTTTTTTTTTTTTTTTTTTTTTTTTTTTGCTGTACGCGGGCCTCTCACTGCTGTGGCCTCTCCCGTTGCGGAGCACAGGCTCCGGACACACAGGCTCCGCGGCCATGGCTCGCGGGCCCAGCCGCTCCGCGGCATGTGGGATCTTCCGGGATCGGGGCACGAACCCGTGTCCCCTGCATCGGCAGGCGGACTCTCAACCACTGCGCCACCAGGGAAGCCCGGGTCTCTTTAATTACACACACTGGGCTCTATGGCTGTTGACCCCAGTTCAGCAGCAGTCACATTAGTAGGTGGGGAGACAACAGTTAGTCTCAGCTCGGTTATCCCTGTCTCCTTGTATAGGTTTTTTGAGCAGTTGTTGTGAGGGTTTTTTTTTTTGTAAACTTTATTTTTTTAAATAACTTGCCTTTCTTATATTTACTAAATTCATATGGCAGTAGGATACCAGTGCCTCCAAAGCTCTCACAATACTAAAGATAGCTTTCAAATGCAAGGAGTAGCTAGGAAGGAAAATAACAAAGTAGATGTTTGCTAATCAAGGGAGATGTCACTTTATTTTTAAAATGTTTTCATGAGGTACATTCACTTAATACTAGGTAATCATGCTAGTTAATGCAATAAATATTGTTTGCTCCATGTTGTAGGCCAGCTACCCTTCCCCTATCATATACTTTAGTTAATAGTTTTCAACCTTGGCTGTTCATTAGAATCAACCCAGAGAGCTTTCAAAAATCTCATTGATTACAACTTTTCAGGAGCATATCTGTCTTAATTAGGTATTTCTGATTAAAAACACACACTCCCCCAAACCACTCAGGGTAGCTTTAGAAGAGGAGATTTATCATAAAGATGCAGGGATATATATGTCTTGGAAACTTCAGTGAGGCAGCGTAATTGGATCTCATGAGTGACCAGGACTGAGAGACTCAGAACCAAAGATCTTCGGTCTCTAGGTCTTTCTTTCCTGTGTCTCTGGCTTTCTCTGTGTCTTTGTCTCCAGGCCCCCGTCTCCCTTCCTTCCTTAGCCGGGTGTGTGCTCCAGCTCTTCCGCCACGCCGCCTCCCTGCCGCTCCTCAGTGGCTGCCCTCTGTGCTGTGCCCTCCTCCCTCCCTCTCCTGTGACAGGCATGGAGGTGGGTGAATGTGTTTCCCTCTCACTGCCTCTGGAGCGTGTGTGCTCTTTCTTATTCTTCAGGGCTTTGGTACTCTCTGTCTTCGTGGGCAGGTGTTTACGTCTTACTGTCTTGGTGTGCGGGGCTGCGCGTGGAAGGAAGTGCTCTCAAGTTCTCTGGGTCTCTGATTCACAGCCGGTATCTGTGATTATGTGTCTCTGCCAGTCTGTCCAGGTGGTTTCCCAAGAGCTTATCTGCTCTGTGCTCCTGCTTCTCTCTGTCAACTCTGCAGGCTTTATACTTGTTCATCGGAATATAATGCCCCAAATTGGTTTCTCTAGTCCCAGAGGCCTCAGAACTTTGTATCTCCAAGGAATCACCACCTTTCCACTTGATGTGTCTTGATTTGAGTTTGTTTTAAAAACTTGTAGTTTGGAAATAATTTTAGATTTACATAAGTATTGCAAAGATAGTACAGTTTCCTTACAGCCTTTACCCAGTTTCCCTTAATGTTGACATCTTAAACAACTAAGGTACTTTTATCAGAGCTACGCAGTTAACACCGGTACAATATTATTCACTAAGCTACAGACCTTACTTGGATTTTACTAGTTTTTCTTAATTTGAATTTTTAAAGAAGGGAACGTGGCGCAGTTAGCATTCACTTTCTATATTTAGCCCAATCTGTGGAGGGAGGGATGGGGCTGATAATGGCTGCTAAGCCATCTTTCTGTGAGGGCACTTGCACAGAAGTACGGGGGCGCAAGAGCTGAGCACCCTTCAGGGTGTCTACCAAGTGTAAGTTTATGGTGAAATTCATCTTGAGTATTTTTACCTACATTTCCTGCAAATAGGAACTATTTTGGGGTATGATTACTCCAAATTGATGAAAACAAGTTTATTCTGTTAAATATATCATTTAATCACCAATTAAAGCAATTAAAGGACTTTAGCATTTTTGGCAGATATTTATATTAACCGGAGAAAGTATTATCTGCTTTTATGTTTAAGGAAATTATAAGTACGTATTTATTAATGCCCTTCATTAATTTTTAAAAAATTTTTCTACAAAGTCTTATTTGAACAGAAGTTAGAGTAGAAAAATAAAGATGGATTCCTCCCCCCATAATATGTTAAAATATACATGGCTATAAATGCTTCAGATGTCTTTAAAACTTTAAAAATGTTTATTTTGTAATACCAATAAAACTTTAAGAAGCTTTGAGATTTAGTTTACATCTCTTGATATCAAATACTAAGCTTTTTTTTAATTGCCAAGTAATAGAAGAATTGAAGTTGTTTCCCTTGATCCTAATTTTCTTAGAAAATATATAACTTCACTTTAATTCTTACTGCATCTTTCTTAGAGGCCTGCTGTCAGGATGATGCTTTATCATATAATTTAGCATAGTCAGGCAGTGTAATATTGATTATACATAGCGGTTGGGAAAATGTGTAACTTATCTACATTATGTGAAACAACCAAAACTTAAATGGATTTTGTGCAAATGTATTTCTGTTGTGGATAAAGTAGTCAATTATTTTTTATAAAGTTTCTCTTCTTCTCAACTTTGTTGCTTGGTATCTTTAACATTATTCTGTAGTAGCCTGTCAGCCATCAACTGCTGGTATAAAGCTGCTTTTCAAATGAATTAGCCAAATTTCTTGGAGGTTTTTAAAATTATGGTTACCTAGTGTTGTAATTGCCCTGTACCGTCATGTGCCTTAGCTTAACCTTATTGCTTTAGCTCAGCAGATATCTCAATAACATTAAGGAACAGAGGGGACGATGCCTATAGAGCCAGTGTGTACGGTGACTCTATAATTGTGCAACAGCACATCAGCATGGATGGAAGTCGATCTTATAAACTGAAAAGTGAAACAGGTTTGCTATGAATTTCTCTTTATTTCATATAAAGTATTAGTAAACATCCAGTTAAAAAGAGTTAAGTGATTGTGCTGGTATCATTGAGAGGATACTTCTCATCTCTTGAAACTGCTTTCTTGCAAGAGGATTGGTTGGTTGCATATATGTATACACACACGTATATATCCATACATAGTTGTTTTACCTCAGGACATTCTACAGCAAAAGCATGATTAGCAGAATTTGGGTCTGTTTGAAACAAGCTGTGATAAGTCATTTTGATCTCACTTGCAGACTTCCTTTCACCCCCATAGTTTCTATCACATGTGGAAAGAGAAAGTTAGCTAAAGGTAGAAAAAGGCATAAAGGAAGAGGAGGTGGGTGTGGAGAGTTACTAAAGAGACAGATGAGAAGGAAAAGGAATTGTTTAGCTACAGGAAGAAGAGAAGCACCTGCCACTGCATTTGTGTGTTTCTGCCTCCTGCATACTTGTGTCATAACAAGTGTGTCACCCCAGTTCATTCAAATGTGTGTATGTGCACTGGTACCTTTCTTGATGACATCAGGAAAACTAGTTAACATTTATGTTTATAAATAATTGCTCATTTTAAAAAAACATACTATTGCCCTAGAAACAGTCTGGTCATTTTGTGTTTCTCATAACTAGGCGCCGTGGTTTCCACTAGGAAAGAAGAACTGATTGGAATTCTTGATCATTTTAACATACAGGTAATTGCTAAATTTGCGTTTCAGATTAATAAATACAACTGGTTACTTTTTTGTGTGGTTTCATTTGTGGTGTGGAAAGAATTTAAATGGCCTCATATAAGTAAATTGACCATAGGACAAATATATTTAACTATGGTTAGTGAAGTTCCTTAAGGCTTCCTAATTCAACAGGAACCTTCAATATATAATATAACGTCTTTAATTTGACAGAACACACAAGAATATCTTGTCTATACTAGTATGTGCCAAAAGTTATGTTAATAAAATTTATGTTATAAAGTTTCTTTGCTTTCTGCTGTCCAAGTCAGAATAGCATCATAGTTTCCTAAACTCAGTTGCTAAATGTTTGTAGAAAGGAAGTTTGCTCTAGCCATATAAAGAAAGCATCTCTTTATGTATTTTGGAGTTATTTCATCATACCTATAGGAGACAAGACTTGAGTCCATTCTGCTAAGATACTTTGACTGAATAATTGGAAATGGGGCTCATAGAGTCCTATAACATTAGCACTGGAATTGTCTTTGGAGGTCATCTAATCTGGACCCTTTATTTTGAAGGTGAGAAACTGGGAGCCAGCAAAAGTAAACTTGCACTTACAGTTGTCCAGGCGTGGGTACTGGTTGAGCCTGCCTTGGGATCCAGACATCCCTTTCCATTCTAATGCTCTATCCAGTATCACCCTGCCTTATTCCAGGATTAAGAACACCAAGGGTAGTCACCAAGGAAAAAGAATAATTATGAGTATGGGTCTCTTTCCCAGTTTGGTTTAGAACAAGTTGTCCAGAAAAACTTCCTGTAATGGTACAAATATTCTGTATTATGGTGTCCGATGGGGTGGCCACTAGCTCCTTGAGCACCTGAAATGTGTGACTGAGAAATCAAATGTTTTATTGTATTTTACTTAAGTGTCAAATGCTGCATGTGGCTAGTAGCTTGCATACTGGGCAGCACAGGTTCAGAAAAATAATTAGTAAAATCTGGAGAAAAGCAGATACAGCAAATAAATTTGAGACTAGAACACAGGTCAATTTGTTAAGCAAAATCAGGAAAACCAAAAGTTAGAGCGTATGGATTCACAGGTGTTGGGAAAGTCTCGAAGGGCATCCAGTGTAGTATCACACTGCATGCTTACCCTGTGCGCAGTCTCCACCAGATGTTCCTTCAGCGGGTACTTGAGTGGGTAGTAGTGGGGAAATGACCTCTGCCTGAGGCTGCTGATTCTGTCTGTAGGTGGCTATATTTATTAGAAAGTTGTTGTTAATGGGAAAAGAATAAAGTCAGTTTCTCTAAGCTCCCACTTCCTTGGGGAATATAAAATATGTTTCTTTTCTTTTGAAATAGTTAAAGATTGTTATAACTCCATTAGTCCTCTTCTTGTACAATTCAGTTAACTAAAGGTTCAAGTTCATTGATCAAAATACGAAAGGTCTAGAGCTATACTTACTGAGTAACCACTAACCACGTGTGATGGATATTGAGCCCTCAAAATGTGGGTAGTCCAAATGGAGATGTGCTCTAGTATAAAGTACACACTGGAGGTTGAAGACTTAATGCAAAGGAATAACTCAGTTTTCATACTGATTGCATGTTAAAATGATAATATTTTAGATATATTAGATTAAAAATATACTAAAATTAATTTCACCTGTCTCTTTCTATCTTTTTCATGTAGCTACTAGAAAACTTAATTATATGTGTGGTTTGCATTATATTTCCATTGGACAGTGCTGGCCTAGAATTACCAGGAGGAAGGAGAGTGTTTAATGTCTTTAAGTACCTGATTATATTTGTCCCCTGTGCCTCTTCTTACTTTTTCTCTGAAGTTTACCTGTGTGTGCTTGCCTTTTGCTTACTCCAGGGTCTTGATGGGTAAAGCTGCCAGATTTTTAAATAATCTCTGGAGTAGTATAGAAACTAGGAACCCCATTTCAGAGGATGTAGAAAAAAGAATATGAACTTTGGTGAAGCTGTTAATCCAAAGCTGGTGATAAAATGTCTGTCATTAAAGCTAGTGCATTATGTCTTAGTTTTCAGAAGTCAGATACTGTGTGAAATTAAGATACCACCAGACCTTGTTAAAAAAAATACGTGGCAATCAGCGTCTGGTCTACCTATATAATGAGAAAAAGGTGATATGTAGAGGTTTCTTTATAACTGCATAAAAGTTTTTTATCATCTTAGAAGATGAGACCCAAAATCTTGCTTAACAGGAAGGTTTTCACCAGTGGTATACTAAATAAAGTACAATCAGTATTTTACAGATGGTAAAATGAAGGAGTTAAGCATTTTTTTCCTTTATAGTGGTGCTTCATGTTCTATACCTTTATAAACAAGATTATTTTCTAACATATAAATTACTTTGTTATTAACACCAAAGATGTAAATGAGAAATGAACTTGAATCTTTTTGAAACAAGTTGAATTAAAAAAATTTTTTTTTCAACTCCACTTTGAACTGTTACTATATTGTTATTTTAACTGTACTTTAATTTGTTAGCCAGAGGTAGTTTAATTCAAGTAATGGCTTATTTACAATGACTTCTTCAAAAGATAGAAATGATCCCAGTATTTCCATTTGTTTTACAATATCCTCATGAAGAAATGACAGGATATAGGAAATCTGAAGAACTGCTGTACAAAAAATAAACAATACTTGTCATTATAGTTCTGATTAGAAGTAACTGAGTTGGACTTCTTGTCTTTAGTTGGAGGAAACAACTAACTCGCCTGCGGCTACATAGGAGGTTCAGACAGAGCCAAATAAGAACCCGAGTCAGCTGACTCTCATGCTAGAGCTCTTCCAGCTCTGTGGTCTGATGGTTAACCAGTAGCATAGGAGTGGTACTCTACAAAACCAGTGAAAGGAATGAAAGCTTTCTAAAAAAACACACTTCTTTAGAAAGTTCTTGTGCTTGTGCCCTCATGTAATGGCAGAATATTTAATTTTGGCTGTATTATTGATATTTATTTTAATATAATGAAATTTTGAAATATTTTCTCTCTTAGATCACTTGTAATGGATGTTTTAGTTCATTTCTCTTTAAGGAATTAAAATGAAACATTTAAAGATAATCGTTTGTTTGTTTGTTTGTTTCAGGTAGATAATCCAGTTTCTGTCTTAACGCAAGAGATGAGCAAGCAGTTCTTGCAGTCTAAAAATGAGGGAGACAAATACAAAGTAAGATGCACCGAAGTGAACATAAACCTCACCGAAAAGAATACATTTATAGATTAAGCATCTATACTGAACATTAATCTTGGTCACATAGTAAATATCGAGGATTTTTTTAAGTCACTATTTAGAGTCATATTGTAGGACTAATTTAGGAACTTGTTAAGTAAGATGGAAGTATAATTTTTTTGGTAAATCCTTGCTTTAACTTCTTTGCTTTAATTCTGAAAGAGAATGAATTCTAAAATTTATCTTTATGGAAATACAAGGGAATGATTGCCCAAACATACATAATAACTTTTAAACATTAGATTATTTTAAACTTTTTAAAAAATTTATTTATTTATTTATTTATTTTTGGCTGCGTTGGGTCTTTGTTGCTGCACGTGGGCTTTCTCTAGTTGTGGCGAGTGAGGGGCTACTCTTTGTTGTGGTGCATGGGCTTCTCATTGCAGTGGCTTCTCTTGTTGCAGAGCACGGGCTCTAGGCTCGTGGGCTTCAGTAGTTCTGGCACACGGGCTCAGTACTTGTGGCGTACGGGCTTAGTTGCTGTGCGGCATGTGGGATCTTCCTGGACCAGGGCTCGAACCCGTGTTCCCTGCATTGGCAGGCGGATTCTTAACCACTGCGCCACCAGGGAAGCCCCTATTTAAAACTTTTTAAAAAGCCAACAAAATATATGACTACTACTACAGCTTACAGTGTGACTTTTAAATGGGTTTTCGTATTCCCTATGCTAAAAATTATGATGCATTAAGATCAAGGATACTGGGACATCCCTGGTGGCACAGTGGTTAAGAATCCACCTGCCAATGCAGGGGATATGGGTTCGAGCCCTGGTCCGGGAAGATCCCACATGCCACGGAGCAACTAAGCCCATGTGCCACAACTACTGAGCCCGCGTGCCAGAACTACTGAAGTCCGTGTGCCTAGAGCCCATGCTCTGCAACAAGAGAAGCCACCATAATGAGAAACCTGCACACTGCAACGAAGAGTAGCCCCCGCTCTCCACAATTAGAGAAAGCCCGCGTGCAGCAATGGAGACCCAATGTATTTACTTGCTTAAGTATGTTTTTAATGTCTTTTTACATAATTGGTCTAAAAGTTTTTAGAGACCAAATTCTTCTTTTTTTCATAGTCCCATGGAAGTTTACCAACTCCTAATTGTGTTTTTCTTGTTGTTATAGTTCTTTATGAAAGCAACCCAACTGGAACAAATGAAGGAAGATTATTCATACATCATGGAAACCAAAGAAAGAACAAAGGAGCAGATAAATCAAGGAGAAGAGGTTTGTAAACACTTAATGCAATTATTTTAGAGATCAGTCAAATTCCTATAGTACTTATCGGGTAAATGGTATTGTAAAATTATATACCTACATATCTATATATGTATATCTATATAAAACTAATAACATTTTTATAGTACTCTATCAACTATAACAAGTGTGGTTTTTTTACATTCAGGGTATTTATTAGCCTTTACTTTTTTGTTTTATATTAATGGGTATGTCCATGTCTTAATTCTTCTATGAGGCTATAAAGTAGAGGACAGGGCAGTATCTAACATACTTATCCCTTAGTTCCACAATAAGATATCACTGATTCCCACTCGGAAGTAGTTTAAAAGCTATATTTCTTTTGATGGGAAAATAAGCACAAGCCTCAAGTTGGTATTAAACATAATATGCATTTATCATTATATACAATAGATAACTCTTTCATTACACTGGTAAAATGTTAACATTCTTTAAGCACTGATAGCTTGGTAGCAGCTGTCACATCAGTATTCACCAGCTTGGCAGCCATGTGAATGTGCTTGAATTTGAAATCACACAAGCCAATGTGACTTTTTTACTTAGGTTTGTTTTTACATCTGCTATAGTTTGTTCTTGTACTTTCTTCTTCTGATTCTTGAAGAGCAAACCTTTGTTTGATAATCAGAGATCTCAGAGTTATAAGGCTTATGTTTCAGCTGTTCATCCAGTACATTGAGTCCCACCAATTTTTGTATGATTCTGTATCCTTTTCTTTTGTCCCTTAGTCAGTTTTATACAGTCAGTTGCTTTCAGCAACTTTTTAGCATGTTCTTTTGAGATAGAATTGTATTAATGATTGACCTAAGTCAACTTTATTAGATGTTACACTGACTTTTTTTTTTTTTTTTGCGGTACACGGGCCTCTCACTGTTGTGGCCTCTCCCGTTGCGGAGCACAGGCTCCGGACGCGCAGGCTCAGCGGCCATGGCTCACGGGCCTAGCCGTTCCACGGTATGTGGGATCTTCCCGGACCGGGGCATGAACCCGTGTCCCCTGCATTGGCAGGCGGACTCTCAACCACTGCGCCACCAGGGAAGCCCATACACTGACCTTTTTTACTTCAAGTCTTTGAGGCATACATATTTAAAATTGGGTTTATAGTTGTATGGTTCATTAAGTGAAAACTGAAAAAGCAAAGATGAGTGTATTTATTTTTATTCCCCATATTATTTCTTCAAACCTGGGGTATGTGATAGTGTGCAAGGTTGTACTATAAACCACAGAATTGATAATGGAGTATCAGTGTTATTGGAGTGTCAGTGTTATTATTGGGGAAAGGAAATATTGTATATTCAAGCAAATGTACATAGTATATACTAATATCTATTATTCTAAAAACAATAAATCAGGACTTTGAAGGAATTTGTTTGCTTCAAACAGCTTGGTGTTTAAATACCCACTTTCTTCATGGTATACTTTGTCATAAGCGATTGAAGATACTTTGTTTATGAAGTTTAAAAAGCGCATCCCTATATCATGTATCAGAGTTGCTTATGCATAATATGCACTTCATAGGAAATTTTTTCCTAATTAATTAAATGCACTGTATTCTCAAAATAAGCTCTGGATTTGAATAGTTTAATCTTTAAGAAGTAGAATGTGGCCTAACACAACATTGTAAATCAACAATACTTCAATAAAAATTTAAAAAACAAACAAAAAAACCCCAAGCCAACAAAAAAGGCTACAGTGGGACATACAAATGAACAAGTCAAAAAAAGAAATAGAATGTGAAGATTAGAAACTGGAAGTCATTCAGCCATCAAATATTAAGTTCCTACCATGTGCCTGCTAGCATTGTGCTTTGGCCGTGACCATATAATGGCAAATACATAGCAGGATTCTTGGGGTCATACACCTAACTATTCAGCAGAAAGCAGATGGTAGATAATTGACTATGGTGAGCACTACTAAAGGAGTTAAAGATTAGTTTGTGCAAAAGCACTTAATAGGATACTGGCAACAGGGTTTAGGGACAAGGCAGGGGCAGTGGGAGAGGTATAGTTGTTAAGTAAGTAATATCTAAGGTAAGAACTGAAGGGTGAATAATACCAGGCAAAGGATGGTGAGAGTGAGGAAGTGTGTTCCAAGAAATAAGCATGAATGGAGTCTTGGGCAAGAGATCACGTGGTGGTTTTAAACAGCTGAAAGAATTCTACATTGTCTAAAGTGGAGAACACGAGCATGAGAGTTAAGAGGCCAGATTGTGGAAGACCTTGTAAAACTTAAGGGCAGTACAACATATGGAAGTGGATGGCTTGATTAAATGTATATTTTCAGTAGATCACTCTACTGCAGAAGAGAGTGAACTGCTGTAAGGAAAGAATAAACAGATCAATAAGGAAGGTATTACCGTTGTTCAAACAGATGATAAGGATGTAAGTTAGGGTAGTGGCAGTGGTAGTGTAGAGAAGAGCTTTGAAATGGTTTGGGCCAATGTTCTGTGGACATGTAGGGTAGTGGTGAAAACAGAAGCCAGATTTGTGGGGCTGAAAACCAGAGAGAGAACTGAAGAGCTAGAGATAATTTTCATGAAACTTGGATGGAAAGGGAAAACAGCTTTTAGAGGAAGAGGTGGCATCCAGGGGTGGATATTGGTGGTTTTGTTTGTAAATTGGAAAGATAAGTAAGTAAAGTTTTAAATGTGATCATGGAAAGGAGTCAGTGAGGAGGATTAAGTGGAAAAAAGATGAAAAAGATGGGATGAAAAATCAACTAATTTAGACCTCTTGAGAAGGCAGAAGGGGAGTGAGTAGGATCTAAGTAAGAGATAGGGACTGGACTTAAGTATAATGAAGCCACCTCTTCCGTTTTAGCAGGAGGAAAAGACTGCTTTAGGTTTATATATAAGGTTGTTGAACACTGGAGACGGTTTCTTTCTGATAGCTTCTGAATTCTGTGAAATAGGCATCAGGGAGAAGGAGTAAGGGATTAGGGTGGCAGTTATCATGAGGTTTGAAGAGTGATGATGGATTGAAATAATCCTGAAGAATGGGAAAGTGACTTGGATAGGGAAACACACTAAGATCCATAGTGAAGACCTTAGTTGAACATGGAAACCATGAATGAAGAGGAGAGGCTGTCTACCCAGGTGTGCAGCTTTAGAAGCTGTTCATACGTCACTATAGTTTTTGCTTTATTGATTAATTATTAAGAGAAAGCTTGGATAAGAAAAAATGTAACATTTGATTTTTAGAAATAAATTCCTTTTGAGCCTTCCATTATCATTGGAATGGATCCTGGGTATACTTCGCCCAGGAGAACAGTCCCGTCTGTCTATCAGGTAGGGAACTGATAGAAACTGAGTTTTGTCTATACTTGTGTGGTCTTGAAACTTTTATTCCTTTGCTCTTCTTCATTTGAAGAGTATCTGGTCATTTTTATAGTGCAGAAATTAACAAAATGATTGTACTTAGTAAAAGTATACCAAAGAACCAAAAATATTTTTTATTTTTGCTTTAATTAAAGAAGTCATTTCCTAGCACATCTTTTTCAGTACTTGTTTATGCAGTATTCAAATGAAATACATTTGCAGAAAGTCTTGTCTCTTCAATGTTGTTAAGAAATATATTCTTTTTTCTTTTTTTAAGCGACTTACTGAACTAAAGCGCCAGTGTTTGGAGAAAGAAGAACGTTTTCAAAGTATTGCTGGCTTAAGTACAATGAAGACCAATCTGGAATGCTTGAAACATGAAATGGCTTGGGCAGTGGTAATTTTCACTTAATTACCTATTCACACATATTTGTAAGATACAGAATATACTTGGTTGTAGTTAGTCTTATATGTGACTTGCTATATAATTTCTTTTTAGGTCAATGAAATTGAAAAACAACTGAATGCTATCAGAGATAACATTAAAATTGGAGAAGATCGTGCTGCTAGACTTGAGAGGAAAATGGAAGAACAGCAGGTAATTATATTTTTTTTATACAAAGGTAGAAGTTGGTTGAGGGGTAAATAAAGGGAGTAATTTTCTGTTGAGGGTTTCCACATGGACCTTTGTACCACAGAGCAGACCTGCTCTTTATATTTACCTTGCCATTCTCTTGTTAACAGCTTTATTAAGATATGATTCATATACCATACAATCCACCCATTTAAAATTTACAGTTCAGTGTTTTTTTTGTATATTCCAGGGTTGTACAGCCACCACTGTGGAATTTCTCTGCCGTCGTGCTGGAAGTAGATCTCCTAGCCTTTTATTTCCTTATAGGAGCCCTGGTGTACTCAGTGTGACTGACTTACATCTTAGTATTTTGTTCTACTTAGCTTACGAGCTTCTGGCTCCCAGGCTTAGTTGTAGTACAGGGTGTAATCTTTCCCACCTTACTTTTTCCTGTCTACCCCTAAGATAATAAGCAGGTCAGTCTTTTTCCTTTTAAGGGTTATAACATTAATCCGTGAAAGGTAATAGATGAATGTGTAAAAGTAACAGAAATGGTGAAGACAGTACATTTACTTAGTGATCTCTGGGCTGAATTTCTTATTCCCTCTTCAGGTAGTAAATGGAAATTCAACCCCATCCACCTCTCTCACCTTAGATTTTCATATCTGAGAGAATATTCTGAAATTTTCATTCAATTCTTCTCAGCTTCATTTCTTAGCTTGTCATAGGGGAAGACCTTGTTGCTTTCCTCTTTAGATATTCCCCAGTCTAAAAGTGAAATCCAGTCTTAGTAATAAACACTCATTTTTTTTTTCAAGTGGGGAAAGGAAAATCTTGAGGTTGGATGATATTTAGTTCTGTGGCTATTTGCTCTACTTAAGTATTTGGCCATGCTATGTAGTAACTGGTAAATTTCTGGAGGGTTTGGACTATCTAATATTTATATCCTTCCTACCATGTCTTACATAAAACCTTTCACATAGTATATGCTTGTTTATTGATTATAGAATAACTATTGAAGGGAAGGTTTCTGAAGAAATAGTGTCTAAAGCAGACTTTAAACTTGTATTAACCTAATTTAAACTGAAGATAGATGAATTATATTTAGCTTGTATAACACCTAGACCAACTTCAATTTTTATAAAAAACATAGAGATTATACTACTGATGTCTTAATAACAGAACTACACTACCATTCTATATAATGTTTCCTAAATAGCCTACATATTGACAATTCCCTAATCTGTATCTCCTAATCAAACTTTTATCCTGAGCCCTTGGTTCAAATATTTGTCTTCCCATCTTTACCTACATGTTCCAGACACTTCAAACTTAGCATTTCTAGTTGAATAGCTGTGACAGAGACTTTATAGCCCACAAACCCTGAAGTATACACTATCGGGCTCTTTCTAGAAAAAATTTGCTGATCTCTGATCCAAATAGTTCTCATATTTGTCCCTTCTAATCTATTCCTATTTTCAGTGTGACATTTTGGTCCCTAATTATTTTTGTCCCAGAACATTACATTAACTTCTGACTGACATCATTTCCTTTAATTTTTCCCTTTCCCTTGCCTTCCATGAGCTTCCAAAGTGATTGTACGTATAGATTTACATATAGTTCCGTATCTTGTTTCCCTGTTACTTAGAGGATTCAGTTGTAAAAGCTGATCATGGAGTTCAAAGCCCTCCCACCCTTCATCTCATCTCCCACCACTACCCCCTCAGTTCAAGCTCCAGAAATAATTTTAATTCCTAAAATGGTTTTAATGCCTTTCCACATGCTTTTCCAACTCCCCGTAACACCTTTCCCTAGCTTTTTTCCTGGTACATTTTGATTAATCTTCCAAATTTCAGCTCACATGCTTCTTTGAAGGCATTCCTAACTCTTTCTGACAGACCTATGAATTCTTCCTCGTGCTTTCACAATTACAAATATACATACCCTACTTAAGCATTATTGCATCCAAACTGCATGATCTATTTTCATGTTTGTTCCTCTGCTAAATTGTGTCCGTCTCCCTTTAATTGTGTTACTTGAAGACAGTTGTTACTATATCTTTGCATCCCCAGAATATAGCACATTTATTGGAAAGCTAGATGTGGAATTAAAATATATGTTAGCATTTCAAATTATTCGAGAAATGCAAATCAAAACTACAGTGAGGTATCGCCTCACACCAGTCAGAATGGCCATCCTCAAAAAGTCTACAAATAATAGATGCTGGAGAAGGTGTGGAGAAAAGGGAACCCTCCTGCACTGTTGGTGGGAATGTAAATTGGTGCAGCCACTATGGAGAACAGTATGGAGGTTCCTTAAAAAACTAAAAGTAGAGTTACCATATGACCCAGCAATCCCATTCCTAGGCATATATCCAAAAAAGATGAAAACTCTAATTAAAAAAGATACATGCACCTCAGTGTTCATAGCAGCACTATTTATAATAGCCAAGACATGGAAGCAGCCTAAGTGTCTATCAACAGATGAATGGATAAAGAAGATGTGGTACACACACACACACACACACACACACACAGGAATATTACTCTGCCATAAAAAATAATGAGATACTGCCATTTGCAGCAACATCGGTGGACCTAGAGATTATCGTACTAAGTGAAGTAAGTCAGACAGAGAAAGACAAATATTACATGATATCACTTATATGTGGAATCTAAAAAGTGATACAAATGAACTTATTAACAAAACAGAAACAGCCTCACAGACATAGAAGGCAAATTTATGGTTACCAAAGGGGCAAGGGGTGAAGGGTAAATTAGGAGTATGGGATTAATGTATACATACCACTAGATATAAAATAAACAACAAGGGCTTACTGTATAGTACAGGGAACCTATATTCAATATCTTGTACTAACCTATAATGGAAAAGAATCTGAAAAAGAATAGATAGATAGATATGTACCTATCTATATATATCTATGTATATGTATAACTGAATCACTTTGCTATACACCTGAAACTAACATAATATTGCAAATCAACAATATTTCCATTAAAAAAATACCTATTTAACACTTTATATAATTATGTTTGTTTACCTAATTAATGTCTCGAGTTTAGTTAGAGCAAAATTAAGTTTATTTGAAATGTGAACCATATATAATTATTTTTTTATTTTTTCTGTTTATTGGAGAAAAATAAAATATACTCCAACAATGTTATTTTCTTAAAGGTCAAACTTAATGAAGCAGAAAAAAAATACAAGGATATTCAAGATAAACTAGAAAAGATTAGTCAAGAGACAAATGCACGAGCACCAGAATGTATGGCATTGAAAGCAGATCTTACTTCTAAGAAAAGGGCCTATAATGAAGCTGAGGTGAGAGAAATTTTCCAGTATTAAAAATTGCATATCAACTATAAATACTGTTCATTTATTTTTAAAAGTAGAGGTTTTTGTAATTGTGTTGCTTTCAGACTTTAAAAAATGTAATGATTTCATATGGCCATATATGTATGTTGTTTTAAAAATATATTTCTGCATATATTCAACCTCTGATTTGACGATTTGGCAAAAGTGGTCTTGAATGGGGTGTTTGTTTTTTCATTTTACCAAAGAATGTCTAATTTTTTTTAGGTTTTATACAACCATTCCCTAAACGAGTATAGAGCATTAAAGAAAGATGATGAGCAGCTCTGCAAAAGAATTGAAGAACTGAGAAAAAGGTAAGATAGTTACTTTACAATTTTCATAGTTATCTCATTTTGTAATAACGTAATCCAGGTGAAATAGAATATTTTATTTTCTGTATTATTGCTAAAGGAATTTTATCACATTGCTTTATGTTTTTTCAATGTTAGGTTTTTCATTGAACATTTTCCACTTTGTATTATTTACCATTAGTGCTGATCAGTCTTTGGAACCTGAACGGTTGGAAAGGCAAAAAAAAATATCTTGCTTAAAAGAAAAAGTAAAGGTCTTACAGGATCAAGAAAGTTCAGTCAATCAAGAGATCGAACAATTTCAGCAAGCCATAGAAAAGGACAAAGAAGAACATACCAGAATTAAGTAAGTGTCCACATTCTTATACTTTTTTCAATTATTTGAAAATCATCTAGTTTTCCTCTTTATATGAAAAGAGAATACATGTTTTTGTTGTTGTTGTTCTTCTTCTTCCTCATAATAAAGTATCTTTTAAAATCACTTTCCTAATAAGACTTCTTAAACTTGTAGAATTGGACAGTTTCTGGGATTTCTAGTCCTCGTCACGATTGCATTTTTTTTTTTTTCCATGCTAAGTTTTGAGGTCTTCTGACTGTTTTTTCCTGGTAGCACAGTTGTTTTCAAGTGAAGAAATCCGCTTTTAGTTTTTAGGGCAGCTGTGTCATTCACTGGTATGCAGGTATTAGGGGAAAAGACTGAGTATTTCTATTTAACTGTATCACATATCTGTTTTGTTTTTCCACTTGTATTTTTGTAGGAGAGAAGAGTTAGATGTGAAGAATACACTGAACTATAATCAGAGGCAACTGAAAGAATTGAAAGATAGTAAAACTGATCGACTGAAAAGATTTGGCCCTCATGTTCCAGCTCTTCTGGAAGCCATAGATGATGCTTACAGACGGAGGCATTTTACCTATAAACCTGTAGGCCCTTTAGGTATTTGTCACCAATTAGTCAGTATATAATAAAAATTAGAAGTACATTTTTATTTTCTGGAAGGAGTCTGTTGAATATAATTTTAAACGCTGTTATCGAAGAACCGTGTAGTTATATGTAGACTTTGTACATATTTTAAGAAATAATGATAAAATCACTTTAAACTTTGTAACTTTCCTTTTGTATATTTTAAGCATAAAAAAGCCAAAAGAAAGAGAACTTAGGAAAAGGAAAAGTAATTATAGAGTTGAATAATCTGCTTTTGGTTTTTTTTTGAATGAATAAATCAATGAACTAATTTGCATGTAATTGATTAGTAGGAAAATTCAGTGATATCAAGATATAGTTAAAAGGCCAATCACCTGAGTTTTGTGTAAAACTTGATAAAATGACTTGTCTTTTTAAGTTTCTATTTAGGTTTGGACAATATTACTTCTAAGTCCTCTTTCAACTATAAGCCTGAGGTTATTTAGTTATCCTCATATATACACGAGAAAAAAAAATCAATTGAGTTCTGAGGAGTTATCTCTAATTCTGTACATCATTAGGTGAAAATGATGCTATAAATATAAATATACTTTTTTAGTAAAGTACTGTATAAATACAGGATTATGTACTGTATTAAGTATTGTAGTAATGTCTCTTCATTTAAATGATATGTACCTCTATACCAGGATCCATTTCAATAGATGAGGTATTTTTTTCCTTCTCTAAATCTAAAATTTCAATATTAATCAGTTTTACAGAAAATAGTGAACAGTCTATAACCCTTTTGGCTTGATTTTCAAAACACCATTCAGAGGCTGGAAGAGTATTATATATATATATATTATATATATATATATATATAATATATATATATATATATATATATATATATATATATATACATACATACACATAGGAGAAATACTGTTGATTTACATTAGAGTGAGACAGCTTTTTACAGGATTTGGTGGGTTTTCTCCCCAGTGTATCCAGTGGGATGGGGTATTTCCCATTTGGTTAAAATAAGATCTATAATATCATTTAAATTGCTTCATATGAAAATATTTTAAAGTCATTTATGAACTATTATAAAGATAGTTACATTAATATTTCAAGTATTTATGGGCTTTTTAATAATTTTCTCTCACTTTTAGGAGCTTGCATTCATCTTCGGGACCCTGAGCTTGCTTTGGCTATTGAATCTTGCTTAAAAGGACTTCTGCAAGCCTATTGTTGTCATAATCATGCTGATGAAAGAGTGCTTCAGGCACTGATGAAAAGGTTTTACTCACCAGGGACGTCACGGCCACAGATAATAGTTTCTGAGTTTCGGAATGAGGTGTATGATGTAAGACACAGGTAAGGCATCAGTAATTAAATACTGTTTCTGGTTTTGCTTAGTTACGTGCAAGCTCAGAAAGAGTTAAAACATTTTTAATGTTAACCATACCTACACTACTGATTTGTAAAATTCCATCAAGCCACGTCTTTAATTTGAATCTTAGGCATTGGAGATACATAGATAAATGAGAGATACTCCCTGCCTTTGAGGTCCTTACATGAGATCTGTTTTGGGAGACATACTGGGAAGTAGATGTTGTGTGGCTTAGAAATTGTACTGAAGAGGGAAATGGTGCAGACCTGGCCACGTTAAGAGGGAGGGTGTACAGAAGAACTTTGGCACTCATTACTCACAGTTCAACTCTAGGTGGTTTACAGATTCCATAAAGAGCTGTGATTGTTTTCTTTAATGACCCTAACAAACCTCAAGGGCACCATACCCAAACTGCCTTCTTTGTTAGCCGCTGGCTCGCTAATCACTTTACTTTTAAAGATATACGTGTATGTGTGTGTGTGTATTCCTACATATATATAGTCCTCTCTATATATCCCTGTATATATATTCCTATGTGTATATATATTCCTATATATATATATTCCTATATATTTATATTCCTATTAACAGATTGTTTTAAAATTTATCTCTCCCACTCCACTTTTTCTTATAAATCCAATTTTTGCTTTTTTCAATTGCCTTATATTTGGAAACATTTAAAATGCCCTTCATTTTAAGCATGTTTTTTCTGTGTTTAATTTGATTGTGGTATTTTTCCTTTTACTTGGTTTTAGAAATCACGTTTTTATTAAAGCTTTCTTCTAAGCTTAATTAGGATCATCAAATCATTTTGTCCTATAATTCCTCTTACCAGTGAGGCTCCCCGTGCTCACCTAGAATTGATGCGTGGTTTTTCCTTTGTCCCTCTCGTCCTCTTTAGGCTTTCTACATTATGTTGTTTAGTGAGCCTATTCCATACTTGTCCTTTCCTTGTCTCATCACTGACACATTATTGCTACTATTCCTTCCTACTTTTAGTTTTCCTCGACTGATTTTACAGCATCTCTCAGCGGGCAACTAATTGTGATATAAACTAAATATGAAGTGCATCCCAGGGAAGTAGAGCAAAAGGAAGGGGTGGTTGTGACTGGGTGCTTTAGAGCAAGCTGGTGGGAGCAGCCCTGTCTAGCAGTGGCATGTGCCTGCTCCAAAATACTTGCTCCTTCCTAGCATAGAATCCTGTGCTTTCAGTGGACTGGCCAGAGCCTATGTTTCACCACCATCCCCTCCCACATCCCCTCCCTCTTAGACTCGGGCTCCCTATCCCCTTTCCCCTCACTCCCTGCGTTGTTTCATTGACACTGCTTGATGTTTCTAGAGCGCCCACCCCCTGTTCTTTCCTATCTTTGTTTTTACTTCCACTTGAACTCTGTCCTAAGGTTACTATCCTATTTCTCTGCCTCTTTTTAACAGGAAAAACTTCTCAGAAGAGTTGTTTGTGTCACTAATTTCTCTCTTCCCCTTCTTTCTTGAACCTACTCCAGTCAAGTTTTTATAGCTTCATCATGTACCAGAGCAGCTCTGGTCCAGGCGCCAGTAAGCCTTGCGTGGCTTGGTCCTGTCGACCTTCCTTCCTACCCGCTGACTTGACCTACCAGCAGTATTTGATTCAGTTGATCGTTTAATTCTTCCTGAAACACTTTTTTTTACTTGGTCCCTAGGATGTCACTCTTCTTGTTTTCCCAAATCTCTAGGTATTCTTTTCTAATGTCTTCTGCTTATTTCTCCTCACTTGGGAACCTCCAGTATCAGTGTTCCAGACCTCTTCTCCATGTGCACCTACTCCCAGCACTTACTTCCTGGGTGAACTCATCCAGTTTCATGGCTTTAAATATAGTCCATACACTGATGATCACCACATTATGTTTCTAGCTGGGCTCTTTCCTCTGAACTCCAGAATATAATACATTCAATTTATATTTTCCACTTTCATGTCCAAAAGACATTTGAAACTTAACATATCTAAAAGCCAAACTCCTGAGATCCACCCTAAAAACTGCTCTTCCTATAGTCATCCCCATCTCCATTTTTCAGTTGCTCAAGCCAAAACCTCAGTCATCCTTGACTTCTTTCTGCCATCCCACGTCCTACTAGCTATACTTTATAAATGTATCCAGGATCTAAACACTTCTGCAGTGCCACCCTGGTTCACGCCATTATCATATCTCAAGTGAGTTTTGCTTCTGGTTCCCTTCCATCCATACTCTCAATATCACAGCCAGAGTAGAGTCAGACCATGTCATTCCTCTGCTCAAGTCGTCCTGTACGTTCTCATCCTCTTTAGGCCTAACTGCGACCTCTCAGGCCCACACGACCCGTCCTCTTGCCATCTCTCCTGTCCTTGTGTCCAGTAGCACTCCCAGCACTCTCATCCACCACAGCACACTGGCCTCCCGGCTTCTCCAACAGCCCTCGTAGGGCCTTTGCAAATGCTGCTCCCTGGGCACAAAATGCTCTTCTTCAGTATGCTCATGTAACTCCCATTTCCTCAGCTGTCTGCCTGTTGACACCTTGGTGAGGCTCTTCCTGACTGTTTCTGTGGGAAAAAGCACAGTATACCACTTCTTCTTGATTTTTCTGGCTCCCTTCAGTAGAATGTAAGCTCCATGGGGAGAAGGATCTAGTCTGTTTTGTTAACTGCTATCTCCTTATCCTCTGAACAGCATCTTGCACATAGTAGGTGCTCAGTAAATACATGTTGAATTAATGAATGAATAAGTGGAAAACATATATATGCAAAGATATTTCTTTGTTTTGGAATTTTAGAACTAAGAAAGCAGTAAGAATGCCATTGCCTTTTCCCAGTGTGTTTTAATTAAATGACTTTTATGTTGGTATGATAGAGTATAAGATTTAAGAAAACTGTAATGATTAAGTATAACAGGCAATAGGACATAATGATTGAGAATCTGGGTTCTAGAGCTGAGCTGCCTGGTTTAAATCCTAGCCTGACCTCTTACCTCTATGACATTGGGGAACTTATTAAACTCTCTGCAGCTCATTTGGGGAAAAAAAAAATAGAGCGAATAATATTATCTATCTCATATAGTTGTTTTGAGGAGTAAATGAGCTAATATAGGTTTCCACAGGGATATCCCTCTGTGGGTATAAAAATCTGTGGATGCTCAAGCCCCATACTTGGTCCTCTGAAGCCACAGTCCGCATCTGCTGATTCTGACAACCACAGATACTGCAGTGCATACTGTATTCGTTGACAAAGAATCCACATCTAAGTGGACCTATGCAGTTCAAACTCGTGTTGTTCACGGGTCAACTGTATTTATGATATGCTTAGAACAGTGCCCAGCACATAGTAATATATAAATGTTTGCTAATAAAATAAAATAAACCTAATACAGATGTTTTCAAACGTTATCACATATTTTCCATGTCTTGTTACTATCCATCATCTCATCACCCATTTAAAAAATATACATATATAATTACCGTTTGGTAAGTTAATCCTTATATATTTTTGTCTCCTAGAGCTGCTTATCATCCAGAGTTCCCAACGGTTCTGACAGCTTTAGAAATAGATAATGCAGTTGTCACAAATAGCCTAATTGACATGAGAAGCATAGAGACAGTGCTGCTGATCAAAGTAAGACCAGATGCTTGCTGTATTTTATATTATTCTGAATTTCCTAAACTGAGGTTGGTTATATAAATTCCTATTCTGCTTAAGTACTTGATATTTTATGAATTCTTTTTCTTAGAAAAACTTTGAGTTCTGTAAAATAAATCAGTGTTTATTGTTCATCAGTATACATATTTCTATTGATATGTACTTGTTAGATTAGATCACCAATATTGTGTGTCATCTATTGGCATAAATTTGCTGAGAAGGGACAAGGGAATTCAAAACAAATCTGTAATTAATACAGAGTCTCTTTTTCTCATTAATGGAACCTGAGAGGCAATGACATCAGTCATCCAAATGTGTATATGTGAATTGCAAGTTCATATTGTAATTATTTGTGGGCTTGGCCCTCTCATATTTTAGACAGATACTTGAAAGAAAATAATGAAGTCCTCTTGTAAAGGTCTGTTCCAAGGAAGGTTGATTAGGCCTCAGTTAAGCCTAATCCTCTTTTTACTTCCTCTAGGAAGTAAAATACTAAATATTTCCAGGCTTTCCCTACATAATTCAGTGTACTAATCTTTTATTGGAATTTGCTGTTCACTCATCTTTTCTAGGGTGTAAAAGACATTTAGAAAAAATAAGATTTCATTTTTCTATGAAAAATAATATTTCGAAGGTAAATATTTTCATGTGAAAAAGTACTTAAAATTTTTAACTTTAGTGGATAGCAATATCAGAATTTAAAAATAAAATCTATCAGGGAGATTGGTTCAAGATGGCGGAGTAGAAGGACGTGTGCTCACTCCCTCTTGGAAGAGCACCGGAATTACAACTAACTGCCGAGCAATCATCGACAGGAAGACACTGGAACTCACCAGTATCTGGTACCTTCCAAAAAAGATACCCCACATCCAAAAACAAAGGAGAAGCTGCAATGAGATGGTAGGAGGGGCGCAATCACGATAAAATCAAATCCCATAACGGCTGGGTGGGTGACTCACAAACTGGAGAACACTTATATCACAGAAGTCCACCCGCTGGAGTGAAGGTTCTGAGCCCCATGTCAGGCTTCCCAACGTGGGGTTCTGGCAATGGGAGGAGGAATTCCTAGAGAACCAGACTTTGAAGGCTAGCAGGATTTGATTGCAGGACTTCGACAAGACTGGGGGAAACAGAGACTCCACTCTTAGAGGGCACGCACAAAGTAGTGTGCACATCGGGACCCCGGGGAAGGAGCAGTGACTCCATAGGAGACTGAACCAGACCTACCTGCTAGTGTGGGAGGCTCTCCTGCAGAGGTGGGGGGTGGCTGTGGCTCACCGTGGGGACAAGGACACTGGCAGCAGAAGTTCTGGGAAGTACTCCTTGGCGTGAGCCCTCCCAGAGTCAGCCATTAGCCCCACCAAAGAGCCGGGAAGACTCCAGTGCTGGGTCACCACAGGGCAAACAACCAACGGGTGGGGGCGGGGAGGCAGGGAACCCAGCCCCACCCATCAGCAGAAAACGGGATTAAAGTTTTACTGAGCTCTGCCCACCAGAGCAACACCCAGTTCTACCCACCACCAGTCCCTCCCATCAGGAAACCTGCACAAGCCTCTTAGATAGCCTCATCCACCAAAGGGCAGACAGCAGAAGCAAGAAGAACTACAGTTCTGCAGCCTGTGGAAGGAAAACCATGTTCTTGGATTGGAAGAATCAATATTGTGAAAATGACTATACTATCCAAAGCAATCTACAGATTCAGTGCAATCCCTATCAAATTAACAGTGGCATTTTTTACAGAACTAGAACAAAAAATCTTAACATTTGTATGGAGACACAAAAGACCCCGAATAGCCACAGCAATCTTGAGGGAAAAGAAACGGAGCTGGAAGAATCAGACTCCCTTACTTCAGACTATACTACAAAGCTACAGTCATCAAGACAATATGGTACTGGTACAAAAACAGAAATATAGATCAATGGAACAGGATAGGAAGCCCAGAGATAAACCCATGCACCTATGGTCAACTAATCTATGACAAAGGAGGCAAGGATATACAATGGAGAAAAGACAGTCTCTTCAATTAGTGGCGCTGGGAAAACTGGACAGCTACATGTAAAAGAATGAAATTAGAACACTCCATAACACCATACACAAAAATAAACTCAAAATGGTTTAGAGACCTAAATGTAAGACCGCACGCTGTAAAACTCTTAGAGGAAAACATAGGAAGAGCACTCTTTGACATAAATCACAGCAAGATATATTTTTATCCACCTCCTAGAGTAATGGAAATAAAAATAAACAAATGGGACCTAATGAAACTTAAAAGCTTTTGCACAGCAAAGGAAACTACAAACAAGACGAAAAGACAACCCTCAGAATGGGAGATAATATTTGCAAATGAATCAACGGACAAGGGATTAATCTCCAAAATACATAAACAGCTCACGCAGCTCAATATTAAAAAAAAAATCAAAAAATGGGCAGAAGACCTAAACACACATTTCTACAAAGAAGACATACAGATGGCCAAGACGCACATGAAAAGCTGCTCAACATCACTAAATATTAGAGAAATGCAAAGCAAAACTACAATGAGGTATCACCTCACACCAGTTAGAATAGGCATCATCAGAAGATGTACAAACAGCAAATGCTGGAGAGGGTGTGGAGAAAATGGAACCCTCTTGCACTCTTGGTGGGAATGTAAATTGATACAGCCACTATGGAGAACAGTATGGAGGTTCCTTGAAAAACTAAAAATAGAATTACTGGATTACCCAGCAATCCCACTACTGGGCATATACCCAGAGAAAACCATGATTCAAAAAGACACATGCCCTCCATTGTTCATTGCAGCACTATTTACACCAGCCAGGTCATGGAAGCAACCTAAATGCCCATTGACAGATGAATGGATAAAGAAGATGTGGTACATATATACAGTGGGATATTACTCAGCCATAGAAAGGAACGAAATTGGGTCATTTGTAGAGATGTAGATTGATCTAGAGACTGTCATACAGAGTGAAGTAAGTCAGAAAGAGAAAAACAAATATGGTATATTAACGCATATATGTGGAACCTAGAAAAATGGTACAGATGAACCGACTTGCAGGGCAGAAATAAGAGACACAGATGTAGAGAACAAAGGTATGGACACCAATGTGGGAGAGTGGTGGGGGGGGTTGTGTGATGAATTGAGAGATTGGGATTGACATGTATACACTGATATGTATAAAATGGATGACTAATAAAAACGTGCTGTATAAAAAATAAATAAAATTCAAAAAAATATGTATCAGTTTGTCATAAAACATTATTTCTTATGTTTTTAAGACTCTTAATAGTTTAATTCTTTGAATCTTGAAAGTTGTTTTTTAAATTATTTTATTTTTCTCATGGAATTATTTCATTTGAATGTTTAAATAAAAATACTTGAATCTTAAAGTGATAATAGGTAATATTTTGAAATTATATACAACAGAAATGCTTCGGCATATTTTTAAAATGTATTTTCCCCTCTATTTTTTTAGAATAATTCTGTAGCTCGTGCAGTAATGCAGTCCCAAAAGCCACCCAAGAATTGTAGAGAAGCTTTTACTGCTGATGGTGATCAAGTTTTTGCAGGGCGTTATTATTCATCTGAATATAGAAGACCTAAGTTTCTCAGCAGAGATGTGGATTCTGAAATAAGGTTAGTGTCCAGTGTAGCTTTACTGTATTATTCCCACTAGTTCTTTGGGGTTCATTTCTTTTCATATTACTCTATTAGTAGTTATGTCAGTGAAGAATTGTGAGTAATCTGTTTGGTCTTAAAAGATCATTTAGCTGGATGTAGAATTCTAGATTGATGGTTATTTTCCATCATGACTTTGATGACAGTATTCTGGGCTTGATGAGCTGGTCTGCACATTGATTATTACCTGTCTGCAAGGAGGTAAGGAGCTTAACTCAGAATGTAAATCAGCTACATCACTATACCATTGTTTAGTTTTGCTGATTTTTCTCAGTGAGAGTACAAGTGTGCTGGGTATACATTCTGGCTCAAGGTCCTTGCTGTGTCTCTGCCTGTTACTTTGAGTCGCACTGTTCTAGAAGAAAAATCAGTTGGCACCGTTAAATCAAATGCTTAGGGAGACAGAGCTGCTAGAGGAGACGCAGTGAGAAGCCAAACAAAAAACTAAAGGTACTTAATAAGATTCAAACACGTGCAAAAAGAACTTTTGGTACGAGAAAAGCATGATTTTCCCAACTGAACTGTCAGTTGATGAATTGATAGGGTGGAGCTGAATTAATGACCTAGAAGACCTCAAGCAGAAGAACATAGAACTTAGGTAAAAGCACTATCTAAGAAAACTGAGTAAAAGTGAAAGTATTCTAAATGGGTTTTATATATAGGGGGAAATGAGGTTTTTTTAAAATAGATATCTGATTTTCAAATTATATTAGTTATTTTTGTATGATTATGAGAGCAGCATAAAGCAAAATAACCATAGTGGATATTGGGAAATTTAGTAAAAATTTCTTTTTTAGCAACAGAAAACTGTTGAATGACCTGCAACTTGTTATTACAGCACTCAACACACATTTTAAATTGACACTGAATCTTTGTGATAGGATAGATGAAAATTCATCAGTGTCTGAACGTACCTGTATAAAATTGACCTGTAAAGTGATAAATTTTTGTCCGCTGTGCCATGACACTTAAATCAGGCCATTCTAATTCTTAACTGGGTAAGACTAAATTATATAGTACTCAAGCAAACATGAATGCAAATGTATAAACAATATTGTGGTAGTGTTACGTAATTCATGCTTTTTCTTTCAACAAAAAATGCCTTGTGCATTTGTGTTCCACATCTTTAAAAAAAGTATGACATTCTTGGAAAAGGTAGTAAGTGTATCAGCAGCAAATCAGGATCCCTGATCCTAGCACTTTAGTAGTAATGGTTTAAGACTTATTTATGAAGTTAATAATTGGCTTCATTTTTAGCTAAAATATTTGCATCAATGTGTAGTGGACAGAGCTTTTGTTTTAAAAGCCAGGTGAACATTGGTTTTTTAAAAATTGTTTCTCACCTTGATAAACTTTATTGATTGAAAATATACTAAGTTATCATGATACTTAAATGATATTTGTGTCATCTGTTTTGACCTGAACCAATATGATAGTTGTCTGATATTTGGAAATTTAAAAAAATTCACTGGTGTTTTTTAAATACGGAAAATATAAATTGGAAAACAAAAGTAGCTCATAATTCCATCTCTCCACAGTCCCTGTTGACATTTTTAAAATGATTAAAAGTAATATAGGCATATAGTGAGAAAATTCAAACGGTACAGAAATGAATGCAATGAAAAGTGAAGCCCGGGCTTCCCTGGTGGCGCAGTGGTTGAGAATCCGCCTGCCGATGCAGGGGACACGGGTTCGTGCCCCGGTCCGGGAAGATCCCACATGCCGCGGAGCAGCTAGGCCCGTGAGCCATGGCCGCTGAGCCTGCGCGTCCGGAGCCTGTGCTCCGCAACGGGAGAGGCCACAACAGTGAGAGGCCCGCGTACCGCAAAAAAAAAAAAAAAAAAAAAAAAAAAAAAAAAAGTGAAGCCCTTTGCCCCCACTTAGGTATACTGTTTTCAAGGTTCATCCATTTGTGCTGTGTATAAGTACGCATGTGGTTTCTGTGTCTTGCTTTTTGTCTCTCAATATTATATCTTGGAGATTGTTCCATATCAGGACACTTAGAGCTGCCCCTTGGTATGGCTGTTCCATAATCTGCCTGACCAGTTCCTGCTGGTGGACATGCGTGTTACCTGAAGTCTGCTCCTACTATAGCGGTGCTGCAATGAGAACGCACATGTGTATCTTGGCATACTTCTGAAAGTATATGCATAGGTTAAATTCTGAATGGTGAGAATGCTGAGCCAAAGGATACGTGAGGTTTAAAATTGTTTAATAGCTGTTGCCAAATGACTGTCATTGATTGATTAACATACAATTTATGGCCTGAGTTTAAATATTTAATAACATTAAACAATTACTAATATTTTTAATACTTAATAATATTAAATGAGCCTAAATAAATAAATAAATATTTAAATTTTATTTTATTATTATATAAGTTGATCATTTAATAGCAAGTGCTATTTATTTATTAAAATAAATATTTATTAATACTTATTAAAATAAGTATTTAAATTTTACTTTGTTCTTATATAAGTTGATCATTTAATAGCAATTGCCAAATGACTACAGAACAATTGATTCCCTAATCCCCTCTCACACTATGAGTATATGAAGTATGCTTTTCTGTACCCTCATTAACTCAGCACTGGCAGGTTCCTGTTGATGAAAGATGGCTCTGAAAACGTTTTTGCATCTGGCTCCATTTTTACCAGAAATACCACACTTTCTCTCCCCTTTTTCTCATTTTATCATTTGTTTATCATTCATTCAGCTAACGTCATTGGTTTTTGTTTTTAATTTTGAGAATTCCACAAGGTAGCACAGTGCTAATAGTTCATCAAATTTAAGAGGTTCTATTATTTTATATACCAGTAAAAACGAAAAGTATTGATAGTTGAACCATTGACTGGAAGATGATTTCAGAATTCAGAGATGTTAAAATGTGGAAAAATGTGCATCTTAGTGAAATCTGGCATACACTCTTTATCAGAGAAAAGTTGTGCTTAATTGCACAGGTGGTTCTCTTCCACCAGGCACAGAGTTTTAGAAGACAGAGTCAGTGAGACAGGAAAAGATCACTTCTGAAGACAGTTGCCTCTGCTGGCATAGAGACCCTCTATGGCTTTGGCATCTGCCGACCTTATCCTCCACCTCTTTTCATTGTCCTCCTCTCCTTCCCTTTCACTCCCCACACATTCATAGCATTTATTCGCCACAGAAAATGTTGAGCTGACCTTCAGTTTTACTGACCTTCAGTCTTATTCGTTTTTCACCTCTTTGTGCCTTCGTGTATTTCTTTCCATCTTCTCCTCTAGATGGTCCATCTGGTGAAAACTTAAGAGAACACAAGTCAGTTGTCACTTCTCCCAGACTTACTCTTAGGTTCCCGTGGTATTGTGGACATATAGTGCAGTGTCCTGTTCACATTTCAATGTTATGGTTTATTTCCTGATGTTTTGCCTTTTTGTTTGATTCCTTTATGCCTTAATTTTTTTTTCTACCTCTGCCTATCACTGTGCACAGTGCCTACCACAGATAAATCATAAATACTTACCAATGAAGTAAGTAAAATTTAATTCCAGTTTAGAAGATGTTTTTTTTTTTTCTTTTTTTTTTTTTTTTTTTTTTGCTGTATGCGGGCCTCTCACTGTTGTGGCCCCTCCCGTTGCGGAGCACAGGCTCCGGACACGCAGGCCCAGCGGCCATGGCTCACGGGCCCAGCCGCTCCGCGGCATATGGGATCCTCCCAGACCGGGGCACGAACCCGTATCCCCTGCATCGGCAGGCGGACTCTCAACCACTGCGCCACAAGGGAGGCCCCTAGAAGATGTTTTTTGAAACCTCTGTATTTTCATGTTATGAATTACTTGGTAGGAATACAGAACTGGTTTAACTGCATAGGTTTTGCAAAAAAGCTATTAAAAATAGGGCTTTCTTTGTAAAGATCTAAATATTTGTAATATTCAGAAGTAAATTTAAAGTATTTTTGTACCCTCTCTCTCTATTAAGTGACTTGGAGAATGAGGTTGAAAATAAGAAAGCCCAGATATCAAATCTTCAGCAACATTTGTCTGCCCTTGAAAAGGATATTAAACAGAATGAAGAACTTCTTAGACGGTGCCAACTACATTATAAAGAGTTAAAGGTAAAAAACATCATTTCTTTTCTCAACTTAAACATTTCCAAGTTATTTTTAAGGTCTTAACATTCACTTAGTTAGACGAATAGTTCTCAACTATTTTGGCCTCAAGCCCCTTTACAATCTTAAAAGAGCTTTTGCTTGTTTGGGTTTTATCTATCAGTATTCATACTATTAAAACTTAAAGCAAAATTTAAGAATGTTTATTAATTCATTTAAAAATAATAAGTACATTATGTGTTAACGTAAATAACATTTTTATGAAAAATAACTATTTTCCAAAACCAAAAAGATATAGTAAAAAGATTGATGTTTTTTATATTTTTTTAAATCTCTAACATCTGGCTTAATAAAATTCACCTGAACTGTCATATCAGCTTCTATAATCAGTCTGTTGCAATATTACACATCATAGCTATAAACCTCCTGTACACCTGTAAGAAATAGATAGTAAAATTGGTCTTAAAAAAAATAATGCCGGGCTTCCCTGGTGGCGCAGGCATTAAGAATCTGCCTGCCAATGCAGGGGACACGGGTTCGAGCCCTGGTCCGGGAAGATCCCACGTGCCAGAGAGCAGCTAAGCCTGTGCGCCACAACTACTGAGCCTGCGCTCTAGAGCCCGCGAACCCCAGCTACTGACCCCGCATGCCACAACTACTGAAGCCTGCGCGCCTAGAGCCCGTGCTCTGCAACAGGAGAAGCCACCACAATGAGAAGCCTGAGCACAGCAACAAAGACCCAACACAGCCAAAAATAAATAAAATAAAATAAATTTTTTTTAAAAAGGCTTTTAAATAAATAAATAATAATGCCTTAGTGTTTTTATGAAAATAGTGTTGACTTCATGGACCCTCTGAAAGAGTCTCAGAGACACCCAGGAGATAGTGGGATTGGACTTTAAGAACCACTGGAGTAATCTTTCCATAACTTGAGACTGGATGTTTCAGGAAAGTACTTTCTCTGTGGACTCAACACTGTCATCATTTTAAATGCTAAGGTGGAGTACTTATATCTGCTTTGCATGAGAGTGGATTAGCAATAATGGTGATCAAGGCAGACTTTATACATACATTTCTTTGGTTCATTTAATACTAATGTGTCTCTTTCATTAACTATGGAATCCTTCTGTAACATAAAGCAGAGTAGAACTTTGTTGATTAATACATCCTTCCCCAGGGTTTTTGTTTTTATTTTTCATTTATTTCTAATTACTAAAATCTAAATACTGTTTTTCAAAAGATGAAAATAAGAAGAAGTATTTCTGAAATTCGGGAACTTGAGAATATAGAAGAACACCAGTCTGTAGATATTGCAACCTTGGTAAGATTCTTTTCCTCAATTTAAATGTAATGTTAAAGGACAAATCTGTCATTTAATTTAAGAGTATCTACTCTCAGCTTTATAAAACAATCCTTTTTTGAGGCTACTTTTTATGATTGCTATATCCATTTACAAATAAGGTAGAAACTACCTGGTGTATGGCCTTCAAGTTCCTTAATATTTTGTATATGTAACTTGCATGCATTGTAATTGGTTTTGTCTTCTTCTGTTGATACATAAATTAAAACTTTATCAGAGTTTATTATGTAAATAGTGCCCTTTCAAACCAAACTACCTAGCATAGTTTTTTTCAGAATTAATCAGTATCAATATTAGTGATATCTTTTAGTCAGTTGAAGTTGGTCTCTTTGCATTGTTTTCTCTTTTCCAAGTTAATGGTTTTAACTTACCGCATATTTGTTAGTCTATTTTAATTTCTCTTAGACATCTTTTTATGGCATTCAGCTTAGCTCTCTGGGTTACCATCAGTAGTGAATTAGATAGATTGCAGAGTCTTGTTAAAATGAATCAGTTTTTACCAATTGTCTACTCTCTACCAGGCATCATGTTAAATGCTGAGGGACACAACAGTGGACAAAACAGATCAAGTCCCTGCACTGATAGAGCTTTACTCTAATAAGAATTTGTCTTCATTTTTTATTAGTAATCTGGTTTTCCACTTAGTGTTTTTCTGCTTTCATTACTTTTATTGATAGACTAAATTTCTTAAAGGTACGGACTGTGTCTTGTTTATTTTTGTTTACTCAGCATCTAACACATTGTCTGGCATAAGATATATATTTATATACATTATATTTTGAAAGAAAAAGTGAGTAGATAAGAATAAAAGTTGCCCCTTTTGATTATGACCTCGAGCACAATGTAGTTTGTCTTCTAAATGTAATCCTTTTCTATTTTTGAACCTATTTCTTCTACCTCCTAATTTACCATTAAGAGTATGAAAATAGCATAACTTGTTCTTTGTATTTGTCTTTAATCTGATTTACTTGTAGCCTATAGTTTCTCCTCTTCTGGAATTGTTTGTACTGTTTTTCCATTTGATTACTTAAAAGTGTTTTAATTAATTCTATATGCTCTGTAAATGTTGCCAGGAAGACGAAGCTCAAGAAAATAAAATCAAAATGAAAATGGTTGAGAAAAACATGGAACAACAAAAAGAGAATATGGAACATTTTAAAAGTCTGAAAATAGAAGTGGAAAACAAGTATGATGCAATTAAACAGAAAATTAATCAGCTATCAGAGCTAGCAGATCCACTTAAGGTATGTATTATTGTTACTCTACTATATATATTTTTTATGTTTCAGTTTTATATACGCGGTATACCGACTAGATATTACCTCAACAGAATTTATGGCTAAATGTAAATGTAACTGTATAAAACCGGGCTGTAAACCAACTTTTCATCATTAGATCAATTAGAATTAAACACTCTGCTCACGCCTTTAAAGAGAATAAATTGCCAAATTTCTGACCCCCCAGAAGATTACAGCTTTTGTTACCTTTTTATTTTGTGAGATTTTTTCTTCTTTTAGAACTAGAGGCCGGACATCTTATCTGTCTATACTGTTTCTGTGCTTATCTGTTCTCTTGTCCCACTTTTCCTCAATAGCTGAAGAATTAGTTGATATAAAAGCCAGCTTGAAATAAAATGCTACCCAATTCCCATTTATTAACATATCTGCATTATATTCCAACTAGAATTCAATCGGCTTTTTTTTTTTTTTAAAGCACATACTTTTTGGAACCAAATTAGGGAAATAAAGTTATTTAACAATTAAATTCTGTAAATTTCATCATGTTTAATAGCTTTGTTGTCAAGTAGCTTATTATCATTCTCATTTTTATGAATAGCTCAATTATTCTCGAAACCTCAAATTTTATTTATAAGACATTGAGAAGAATTAATAGTATGTTTTAAGAGGAGAAAGGTTTATTGATGATATAACCCCCTTTTTTTGCAGGAAAACTACCCCTTTGAATCAAAATGTATTTAGATATTTAAAAATTTTTAAAGAATTTGTATGCATATGAGCTTTACTGTAATTGTCTCCATTGACAATTTTAGAAAACATAATTTATTAAAGGAAGTTAGAGGAGGAGCCGAGCAGAAACAACTTTTCTCTGTTTGCGGTGGCCTCTCTATAGCTGCTTTCCATAGAGCTGTGATTCCTGCCTGCTGTTGTAATGCAAGGTGGTTTACTTTTTTTCTGTTTGAGATAAGAATAAAAAATGGGAAAATAGAGTGATAAATTACTGATTAAGAGAATAAAAAATTTTAATAATAAAGTTGTGAGGAAGGAAAAAAGTATTAAGGATACTATTGAAAAGACAAATAGTAGTTACTACAGGAAATTAGAATTAAAAACACAAAAAGTCCAAGATAAAAAAGAAGACAAAATTAGTTTTTAAAAGAAAATAGAATAAGAAGAAATAAAATAAGTATGAAAACTGTCAAGAATAGGAGAGAGAGAATTCAAAACTCAGAAATTAGAGCAGTGAAGTTAAAACAAGGATGAGGTAATAGAAAATTTTAAATGGGTGAAGGATTGAGCAGGGAAACTTAAAATGATAAAGTATGCTAAAACAATATAGGAAAAGAAATAATTAGCACCCAAATTGTCCCAGATAGCTTAAAATTAAAAACAAACAATGAAAGATAAGCTGTGTTCTGTTCTTTTAGGGATGTGTAGGCTAACGCAACTCCTGGAATTGGGAGTGCGTAGATAAGTTCAAGAGCAGAAAATATGGGCAGAAGGCAGTAAGAATTCTTGGTCTTAAGTTCTTTGCCTTGGTTGCAAATAAGTGAAAGCTAGATGAGTCCTTCAGTAAACCTGCATGCAGTCAGCCAGTAGCCAAGAGGGTTTTTCCTTTGCAATATCACATCCCAACAGCCATCCCAATAGGTAACAACAGGAGCAAGAATATTTGGCTAACAAGAGAATTTAATTCCTCAGAAACTGTCTTTGTGATATATTGGCAGCTTCTAAATATAATCTGTTTGCTATCAGGATGTTTGTTCATTTTGTGTCAGAAGAGTGGTGAGGAGTGGAATACTCTGTTCAAATATGTAGTCATTGAAATCTTCGCATAAGATTTCAACATTTTTCTCCCTTTGAACAGTTTATTTTGATTTACACTGCAAACTTAATGCTTTAGTTACAAATTAAGTTTTTTGTACACGGAGCATGACCTACATCAAAAATGATGGTCTGCATTTTGGAGTAGGAGGGCCTCTCAGTTTCTGATAGAGATAATGAGTGTTTATTTGGATTGAGTCTGACTATGCTTTTGAAAATTCCAAGATCTAATGATCTATAGCTTTTTAAAACCTCATAATTGATGTAGAGTTATATGAAGCAAGTGGCTATAATACATACTGTAGCAATTTATCTAATGTTGTCGGGTAACTAAAATTGGTTATTTAGGCATCAAAGAGAATAAAATTTTTCAGTGATTCTTTCCCTTCTAGCATCTCAGCCTGTCTTTTTAAAGGCTGAACTTTCTAGGGCTACATCAGAATTAATATTAGATCTAATCCAACCTAGTCCTCACCCCAAAACCAGGATGAGTGTCACTAACTGGCTTTTAATATCTCTAAGTCTCTGTTTCACCATGAACAAAATGAAATTAAAAGAAATACTCTCTTGATTCCTTTTTAGTTTTAAATTTGATGCTACCTATGATATAAATTTATTAAATATATAAGGACAAGTCAAAAGCCATGATAAACGTGGAGAAAAGAACATTAAATTCTTTTCATCCTATTTTATAAGCCAAGTCTTTCCCTTTCTAAAGTTGCTAGGAGAAAAGATTAAGCAGCACAAATCTGCCCTGATATAATTGACCCCTTTGGCTCTAGAAAGCTGATTTGGTTCCCTAAAGCAAATGTGGACATACTTATTTTGAAAGTTTCTACCAAAAATGATTCGAAAATTTAGTGTTCAACCATTCTGTTTCATAAGGTATTGCAATTTCTAACTGTAGTATCTCCTACTATGTAAATTGCACCCATTTTCTTTTATTCTCCTCAAAGTAAAGGAACAGAGTATCTCCCTACTCCATATAACAATGTTTTTATTTTTAATAGAACTCTGCTATAAAAGCTGTATATTATTAAGCGTCCACCTTGGGTGATAGTTATTTTTTAGCAGTACGAACAAGATGCAGTAAATTGTAGCCTTAGGTCAGCAAATAGCCTAAATCTATTCTTTTATATGAGGTAAATCCTTGAAATGCTTAGATACTTCACATGTTCTTTTTCTTTTCGGGATATCTCCAAATATTCTGCCTTCCTTGGTGCTGTTGTTTTGGTTTGTGTTAGTTTCTTTTTCCTTATAACTGTGATTCCTGAGGCTGAACATGACCATCATAGTGTGTACGTCCAGTACTAGGCTCAAAAAACAAACGGACTAAAATTTAATTCGGTGGTTATTAAATCAAGAGCCATTTTAAAAATTGAGGTTCAGGGATTCTCAGCCTACTAAAACAGAATCTCCAAAGGTGGAGTTTGGAAATCTGTATATTTTTTAAAACATCCAAATTGATGATAAAGAAGTCAATCTGTATATCAGTATTTGAGAAAGCTGCCGCAATTGCTGGCTATGTATATATATATATACCATCTTCTAAATAAAATCTTTTCACTAGGCTATGCCTCCTTTAAAGAAATTTGTTTACTGCATGTACTCAAATAGAAGGCAGATTCCCATAACAAGGGAAAAATCCAGTAACAAAGGAAAATATATTTTAGTCGCCATTCATATATGAAATTATTAGGCAAAATAATCAAGATGTGTACTTGACATTAGGTCTACTAATTTAATTATACATGAACACAAAATCACAGGTACAAAGTGATATATTTAACATTTAGAAATACTTCTTTGTTTCCATTTACATTTCATGAATTAATTTTTTTAACCTTTCTCATGTGTCTTCAGCGTTGGCATCTTTACGGTGATTAGAGCTATATTTTGAGTAATTAGTAGAGTTGAGTGATGGATTTTTCCAGAGCTCTTGATCTTCTCTTTCATCTATATTATTTTAAATATAGCACTTTTAATAAATCATCTTTTGGGCTTCCCTGGTGGCGCAGTGGTTGAGAGTCCACCTCCCACTGCAGGGGACACGGGTTCGTGCCCTGGCCGGGAGGATCCCACATGCCGCGGAGTGGCTGGGCCCGTGAGCCATGGCCGCTGAGCCTGTGCATCCGGAACCTGTGCTCTGCAACGGGAGAGGCCACAACAGTGAGAGGCCCGCGTACCGCAAAAAAAAAAAAAAAAAAGAGAGAAAGCACTTGATATTTCGTCTTAAAAGTAATGGTTAGCTGTTATTTGTTCTTGTTTGTATTTCTTCTCTTTATTTCTTTCTTTTGGGATTAGCCAAGTAATTTTTAGTGTTCCTTTTTAAAATTTCCTCTACTAGTTTGTTTAGCTACAATTTTTGTTTTTTTTGTTTTTTTCCCAGTGGTTGCTGTGCGTTACAGTATGCATCTTTACCTTATAGTTTACTACTGTTTCCCTTTAAAGTGATCTTTGGATAGCTTCTTTACAATTATATTTTGTTCTCAAAATTATGAGGTTACACCTCCAGAAATGATGACCAAATAAGTCAGTGTTAAATTTCTTCACATCTTTTCCTCCTCCACCCCAATTCACCTTTTTTTAAAACCAGGTTTCGCCTGTCAGATACCTCTGTAATATACAACACTTACATTGTTTTAAGTCTTTTCAGGCTAACATAGCTTCCCAGGAAACCGCCTTGTTTACCAAAATAAAGTTGAGATCACCATAAGGTATGGAGACTTCATACAAGAACTTTAATATGATAATGTGACTTCTCAATTTGGGAAACTCCTCACTTCTCTTCAGAAACATATGGATATGAACTTAATAACACTTGCCTCTTAAAGCAGCATAATCCTGTCCACTTTATTGAGTTGTCAATTAGTTTATGCCTATGCTGATAATTTTTTAAAGTAATCTTTATAGATTATTTTGGTTTTATTTAAACAGGATGAATTAAACCTTGCTGATTCCGAAGTGGATAACCAAAAACGAGGGAAACGGCATTATGAAGACAAGCAAAAAGAACACTTGGATACTTTAAATAAAAAGAAACGAGAATTAGATATGAAAGAAAAAGAACTAGAGGTTATCCATCATTTTTTTAAATGTTTTGTTTACACCCTTAATCATGATTATTAAAGTGTGTTTTCCTAATGCCATGTTTTCCAAACAGAGACATGTTGTCTGATGACTGTTTCGTATGAAGTAACAGCTGTTTCAGTGAATCAACAGAGGAGAAGACTGAGGGACTCTCAGAGTGTGGGGACTTCTTAGATCAACACGAAGAGGACTTTAGGCAGCACTGTAACAGCCCCATGTAGTGTCACTGAGTGATTTGGAAAATGGCTCTCCCTCTGCTGAAATAGTTCCTTAAATGCCCAGCTTGGCAAGTGCATACAGCTTCATGTCAGAAAAATGCTCCCCTGCCTCTGAGTAACTTGGGTGTGAGCTGGGTTGCAGTTCAGCTCCCACTTACTAGATAACCTTTGTTGACAACTGAAAGCAGCAGCCCTGTTTTTAGAGGAGAGTAAGTTGAGGGCAACCGTGGTTTAACCTAAAAGAGACGAATTCCAGCTTTGCTTTTACATGTCTTAGGAAAATGATTTAAACTCTGTAATTCATTTCCCTACTTGCTTAAAACTTACTGCACTACAAATGTCGTGAATATAAATACTATGTTTAATACGTTACAAACACGAGGGTCTTTGTGTTTTCAGTACTACTTGATGTTCAGAATCCATGTCTGACCTCAGCACCCTGGGTGCCAAACCTTTCATAACTGCTACTTGGAATTTGTTTCACTGGGAAGTTATGGAGCTCTTACAAATTATTAAAGTTGCGTACACCAATGCAATTTTCTCTTAAAGGTTATGACAACTCTGGACCGTATTCTCAGTATAAAGCTTAGAACAATAGTGGTATTAAACGTAATTAAAGTGCATGTCTTAAACGTAAGTTCAGAATTCTGTTTTGCATACTTTGGCACAAGTGGTACAGTGAATTGTTATATCAAAGAAGAGTTTTAAAGTTAAACATCTGTTATCTTAGGAGAAAATGTCACAAGCAAGACAAATCTGCCCAGAGCGGATAGAAGTAAAAAAATCTGCATCAATTCTGGACAAAGAAATTAATAGATTAAGACAAAAGATACAGGCAGAACATGCTAGTCATGGAGATCGAGAGGAAATAATGAGGTAAGTGATTGCTCGCTTTTCTACTTTATGATATCATCCATAGATATATAATAGTGAGAAAAAAATAACATTTATATGTAAATCTTAAATTTGGGTAAAGTGTTGCTATGGCGTATAGTTATAGCTAAACTAGCCTTTCATACATGTATTATTAATAATAAACTTTTTTCCTTCGGAATTGTTACAGAACTCATTACAGAATGACATCTTAACATAGTTGCCATTTTTATACCTGTAAGATTCATATAGACATGAGGATATTCAGCTTCAGAAGTAATCAAAGAAATGCAAAGCAAAACAATTAGAAGCCATTTTCATATATATCAAGATGAAAAGAACACATATTTCATGTCAGTGAGATTTCAGTGAAATGGATATTTTTATATTACTTGTGAAAATGGAAGCTCTAGCTTAGTTAGAGCACGGGTTCTGAAGCAAGAGTACCTCAGTTTGAATTGCAATTCTGTTACCTACTAAACTGACTTTGGAAAGTTATCTAATTGCTCTGAACCTCAAATTTCTCATCTATAAAATGGGTATAATTATAGTACTTACCTTATAGAGTTGTTATGAAGATTAAATGAGGTAACCCATAATAAACGATGTATAGGATACACAATATGTTAGATGTTATTGTTATTAGTCTTTCTGAAAAGTTTTAAGGTAGTTTATGTTAAACACCTTTAAAAATTTCAATTTGGCCAAGTAATTTTGTTGTTATAATCCAAAATGAAAAAAACAATTTGTACTTGGATGTTTATTGCAGCAGTAGTATTTTTTTTTTAGTTGAGATATGGTTGATTTATAATATTATATTTCAGGTGTACAACATGGTGATTCAGAATTTTTATAGATTGTAGTCCCTTTATAGTTATTATAAAATATTGGCTATATTCCCTGTGCTGTACAATATATTCCTGTAACTTATTTATTTTATACATAGTAGTTTGTATAACACTAAAAAATTAGAAATATTGTGTAACTGGATGATAATGATTGAATTACAGTAGAAAATTATAGCTATTAAACTTTATGAAGAATTTTTCATATTAAAAAAGGCAGGGAACAGGAGTGATCTCAATTCTGTTTTCACAAACTGGGGAAAAAGGGGAAGAAACAAAAATAGTAACAGAAGTTTTTCTTTAAAATAGGTAATACCTTACATGTTTTAAAAATATAATGTGAAAGGGCAGACAATGAATTTTTCACGTTTATTAAATTAATTTATTAAATATGCTTTCAGTGTTTCTGTATGCAAAGTCAAGATGATATGAGTATGTGTTTTTATCCTTGCAGATACAAAAAGTAGTACACTAAACTGTTTTAGGTTGCTTTCTTTGATTTAATGATATATTTTGTAGATCTTTCCATATCAGTACATAGGCATTTTCTCATTGTGTTTTTATGTTTCACAGTATTTAGTCATCTCCTACTGATGGATAGTTGAGTTTTAACTTGATTTTTTGCTATTATAAATGGTGGTACACAACAAATAATTTTATACATGCACTATTTTGTATAAATTCGGGTTTTTGGTTTTTGTTTTTTTAATAGGATAAACTCCATTTTGGTGGAGTCCCCTTTCTAGGGATTGTACTCTTTTTTCACTCCTATCAGCAATGAGTGCTTGTTTCCCCACAGCCTAAACAATGTGTGATTATCTTAGATTCTTTTTGCTGATAGATATATTTCCTAAAAATATATGTATACACCTCAGTGTAATTTTAATTTGCATTTCACTTCTATTAAATGTGGTTAACATCTTTTCATGTCTTAAGGACCGTTTATTTATATTTCTTTTCCTGTGATTTTTTTTTTTTTTTTTTTGCGGTACGCAGGCCTCTCACTGTTGTGGCCTCTCCAGCTGCAGAGCACAGGCTTCGGACGCTCAGGCCTAGCGTCCATGGCTCACGGGCCTAGCTGCTCCGCGGCATGTGGGACCTTCCTGGACCGGGGCACGAACCCGCGTCCCCTGCATTGGCAGGCGGACTCTCAACCACTGAGCCACCAGGGAAGCCCATCTGTGAATATTTTTGATGTGAGGAATGTATTTTATCTTTTTCCAAATGGCTGTTTAGCCATTTGAAAAGTTATTGGTCCTCTAATTGTTTCCTTTAGAATGGCCACAGGAGTAATATTTTTTGTATTTTTGCAAGTTTAAAACTATTTGTCTCTAGCTTTTGAGTTTGAAAGAGTTTAGCCTAGTGTAAAATCCTCATTCTCCTGAGTACCTGTGTTTGACGATGCTCATCTGTTAAGTTCTATAACTTATCCAGAATGTCAAATTCTGTGATCCTTTCCTTGGTATACACAGTGCTTTTTTTTTTAAATATATCGATTTAAGTCTTACTTCTTAAAAGTTTTCTGGTATTTTACTTTTAAGTATTTTCTGTTGTCTAGTGTTCTTTTTTAGAGGTCTTCAGTTATACATATGTTGCATGTACTTTTTCTTCTCTAGTTAACCATTCTTCTCTAGTCTAACCATTTTATCTGGGTTTTTTTCCTGTTTTGTTTGTTTTTCTCATTTCTCATCTGTCTGTTGATGTTTTCTGTGTTGTCTGTTTGTTTCTATGCATCATCTCATTTTGTCTCATGTCTTTGTTTTTTTTTTCTTTTTGTCTACACTCCCTTGCCCCACCTTGGGTTCTGCAAGTTCATGCTTCTCCTCCTCTTGTCTGTTTGTAACCTGTTGTTGTTTACCTGTCGGTTAGCTTTGAATTCTTTGATTTATCTTTTCCTTCAGTTCTTTCATTTCTGCTTTGAGGTATTCCTTCCTGGTAGCACTTGTGTCTTGTTTTGTTTTCTTTTGTTTTAATTTATCGTGTTCAATTACAGTTTTAATCTGCTTTGTGACAACATTGTTGTAATGAGTTTTCTTTGTCTGTAGAGAGAGTTTTGCTGCTCTTTCCCAGTGCTTTTCCCCCCCATAAATATCTTTGTATGTGTGCTTTGTTTGTGCTTTTTTCGTTATTCGTTATTTAATTGGTTGGATTTTCTGGGAGTGGACATTTGAAGGAGGATGGGACGGATCACTGAGAGCCTTGGCCAGGGTTCACCCTTCATCCTTTGTCAGGATCTTTCTCTCCCTCACTACAGCAATGAGCTGTTGCCTCCACAGTAGCACTCTGAGAAGCCATGTCTTCCCGGCCTCTTTGACCTTGTCTTGTTCAGGCTGGGGCTGGGGGGATCCTAATGCCCAACCTGTGTTCTTCTGTTCCTGCACTGGCATCTGTCACTAAGGGGAACATTTCTTGCCTTCCGGTGTGATTCCTTCCTTGCTAGAAGATCTGTATTTGCTGGTATTCTCTTACGATCTGCCACTCTGGGCCCCACTTGAGCACTGTCTTCACTCACTTTCTCTGCCTTCTCTAGGGCTTGCACTTTGTTTCTGCCCAGCCCTGCTAGCAGCTCTGCCCAGTGAGGGCAGCACGCTCGCATTCTGCCAGTGTATTTGTCTGGAGATTTATGAAACCTGCTACTGCTGGGCCCTCTCAGCACTCCCTGTGCTCCCAGTTCTTCCTATTAAATATATTTGAGATTTTACTTTATGTTTCATTGAATGGCATTTATTTACTTAACATTTTTTTCATAAAATAGGCAATATCAAGAGGCAAGAGAAACCTATCTTGATCTGGATAACAAAGTAAGGACTTTAAAAAGGTTTATTAAATTACTGGAAGAAATAATGACCCATAGATATAAAACATATCAACAATTTAGAAGGTAAGTGAATTAAAAAATATTACCACATATTGTACATTTTTGTTTTTTCTTTGTTTTCACATTCTCCCTTATAAATAATAAAATTAAATTAAAAGAACTTGCATGATTTATTCAGAAAAGAAATGGTGGTAGTGCTTGGGATCCTGGATTTGAAGGGACTTCTATAGTGAGCTTTTTCAACTTAAACTGCATTAGATATGCTTTACTGGGTAACTCATAGCTGGCTGTTCAGACTGTGCTTAAATGGGTCATTTGGAAGCTCATTGGTTCTGTTAACAGACTGTTTCACTCTTGGACATTGCATGTTCTTAAGGCATACGAGCTTTGATGGGACATGTTAAGGCAGTTTCTCAGTTGATTACCATGATCTACTAGAATGGTGTAGCTCCATGGATGCAGAATCTATGTTTTGTTTGCTGTTGTATCCCCAGTACCTACTACTGTGCCTGAAATATAGTAGAAACTTGATATATATTGGTTGAATGAATGAATACAGGATCAGCAAAACTGGATGTCATTAATATACCCAGAAATGTGCAGACTGACAGAGATAAGTTAACCTCAGCTAAAATCACAAGCAACAGAAATAAAGGACAGTTTATAGGGTAGGGTTGCCCTCTGATATACTTGGATCCAAGGCAGCCCTAGTCTTTCCACCTAACCTCTATTTTCCCCATGACATTCCCTCAGTAACATGCATTTTAACTGTACTTATACCAAAAACTATAATCTTAGGACTATAGAAATTTTTTTAAAATTTAGCTCTAGTACGTATGGGGAAATTCAAATAAAGCCGTAATGAGAAACAGGCTTTGCACGTTTGACCATATTCCTTAACTAAACTATAGCTTAGTTCTTGAAATGTGTATTTCAGTTTTATATGCATGTTATTAGGACTTGACTTAAAGAGTTTTTAATTTTATCCTCTTGAAGCTGCCCTGCAGTTTTGTTAGGTGGGACCAGAGCAGGCTTTGGTGAAGGACTGATTTTTTTCCAACCTGTGAAGCTGCGTTCTTCTGGGTCCTCTATTGATATGTTGTGAGGTTATTCCACTCGTGCCTTTGGGAATATGAACTATTCCTGGCTCTGGGTGACCTCGGGGGTTGTTTCTGCTTCTGTTGGGTGTTTCTCTCACCAGCCTCGGGCAGTATCCTCACACTGACACTGATGAGGAGGCTACTCAGCCTGAGGCTCTCCCACCCGCCTCTGTGGTCCTCTAGAACTCTCTCTGTGCTGCCCTCTTTCCCGCACTCTGCTTCGTGAACTGGAGGTGCCCTGGCCACCGCAGACTCCTAAACAGGAAGACTTCTGGACTCTGCTTGGGTTTCCACTCCCCTTTTCTCTCAACATAAAAGTAATTTGGGGCATTCACAGGGCTCAATTTGTTTGTTTCCCATCTTTCAGAGATTGTTTTGACTGGAACTGTCTGCGATGTCTGATGTCCAGAGTCCAAAAACTCTTGTTTCATAGATTTTGTCCAGTTTTCTAGTTGTTTCACGCAGAAGAATAAATCTAATGCCTATTACTGTGTCTTTTCCAGAAGCAGTAAGGTTCGTTTTCATATTGTTATTCAGAAAATTTTAGAATATTTTCTGTAAAGGTATTGGTCTTACTTATTTTATTATCTTGATATGTTTCTTCACCACTGACATGTTTTATATTGTTTATCCAATCTTGGGAGGACAATAAAAATGGTCACGTTTTTAAAATTGTTTATCCCTTTACACTGGAGAACCTTGCCATTTTATGAGGACAGTCTCTTTTAGTCATCCCATGAGTGGAAGCAATTGAAGAATACATATCAGTATTGAAAGAAAGAAAAGTTAACAGAAAATTCTGAAAACCAGCTAGCAATAGTTGCGGCAGCAGAAGAAAACTCAGACTACCAGTATTTTCTAATGTGGAGATTTAATACAGTTTGGGAAGGGAATTGGGAGGGAAAAGAATAAAGCGATAGTTATTCTGAAGAAAGGAGCCTTAGACTCATTAAGGAGCAAAGATGTTAAGAAAAATAGCCAGTCACCTGTCACCTAGATCTTATTTTCTAAATACCATTCCCCAACAAAAGGAATCAAGGCTCCTTTGAGAAATGGCTGATGATACCAGAGCAGAGCAGGAAGGGTATAGATGGGCCTCTTGCTATGCCGGAACATAAGGAAGTGCCCCCCCCAGAAACGTGGAGTCGTGATAAAAGGACGCAGGCAGCTTGGAGGGGCTCCATTGGCAAAATCTGGGACCATTTGAAGACCAAAATAAATAAGAACAGTAATGGATGATAACCCAGTGAATAAAATAAGAATCTGTGACTGCATCCTTATAAATAGAAAGGTGGTAAGTAAATAAGTGAGGAAGAAGGGAACGCTCTTCCTTACAGCAGAATGCCATATGACAAATAAGTGAAGTTCACGTTGTGCTAGACAGTGCGTAAGGTCTTACAGATACAACATGATTAAGAGATTGCCTTTGCCCTTTTTGCTACTGTAAAGTTAGGAGGAGACAGGCAAATGAATAGGCAGTTTACCATTATCTTAACACTACTAGAGTTGAATCCTCTCAAGGACAAGATTCATGTCTTCTGTATTAGGGTGATATATAAATTAGTTGAATGATCGATACATTCATATGGACTGACTGTCGTATAATGGGTTTCATTGTATGTGGGATGACATCTTTATTCATTTTATAGATGTTTGTTTATTATAAAAGGAAATGAAGTGGTAAAAATGTGGAGACATGAATGAAATATAAAGACACAGGCAAAAATCATCTAAAATTTTACCTATTAAATGGGCACCAGTGTTAACATCTTGGCATATTTTCATCTGGCCTTACATGCTGGTGTGAAGATCATGCTGAATATACAGTTCTGTATCTCTGTAATCTTTTTTGTTTTTCTCTCTGCAATCTTTTTAATATGCCCAATTTCTTTTTTCAAGGTGTTTGACTTTACGATGCAAACTGTACTTTGACAACTTACTGTCTCAGCGGGCCTATTGTGGAAAAATGAATTTTGACCACAAGAATGAAACTCTTACTATATCTGTAAGTATCTTAACTCTTTGCATGTTAGTCATTAGGAGAATTAGCTGCTTCGTTTCTTTTGATGATATTTTGATCTGTTGTCATTGGAAAACAAAATAACTTACTTTGAAGTTAAAGAGAGTCTTTGCCAAAGTGTTGAAAATTAAATTGATTTTACTGACTAAAGCCATTACTTTAGCTTTTTTTTTTTTTTTTTCCCCAGACAGCCACATTATTCTCTTATGGTGATAATTAGGAATTTTATTTTCAGTGATAAATATTTACCTTCTCTTTTCACTCCACTGGTTCCTTTTTAAAATTCATATAGCATTTTAAATTACCTGGGACATTATAGAAAGTCTGTATTCTCTGGCCCCACTATAAGAAGCCAGAAAAGAATTTCTCAAAGAATGTTCAACCCCATGTAATTGTCTTTGTGCTACTTATTTTGGAAGGTATCCCTAGATCTAGCCTCTTTTGTATAAAGGAAGCCACCACTTTCAAATTGTGGAGTCTGTGTGTCTGGATTCTATCATAGTCACATGCATTAAAGGAGGAGTGTGGGATATAGCATTAAAAATAGTGTAGTCAGGGGCTTCCCTGGTGGCGCAGTAGTTGAGAGTCCACCTGCTGATGCAGAGGACACGGGTTCGTGCCCCGGTCCGGGAAGATCCCACATGCCGCGGAGCGGCTAGGCCCATGAGCCATGGCCGCTGAGCCTGCGCGTCCAGAGCCTGTGCTCCACAACGGGAGAGGCCACAACAGTGAGAGGCCCGCGTACCGTAAAAAAAAAAAAAAAAAATAGTGTAGTCAGGAGGTCAAAAGCAACTACTCGCTCTAAATAATTGGGGCAAACTTTTCAAATATTTGCATACTATTCTTAGTAGCCATAAATTTTATACTTCCATTTTAATACTTAGAATAAGTAATAATTTGCCATACAGATATGCAACTAAGAACCCATCTAAAAATTTTTAAGAATAATAATAATTGAGAAAAAGAATGACCATACATTTAAAAATGGTTAAAAGTCATTAATTCGCCAAGTGGTGAATAAGCACATGAAAAAGTGCTCAGTATCGCTAGTCATCAGAGAAATACAAGTTTATACCATAATAAGTTACTATCCCACTCCTATTATTGTGATTAAAATGAACAAGACTGATAATACCTTGTGTGGGTGAGGTTGTGGACTTAGAACCCTTATACCTTGCTAGTGGGAATATAATTTGGTAGAACTAATTTAGAAACCTGTCTTGCAGGGTCTATTAAAGCAATTCCACTTTTCAGAACTCTTCAAAAACCAGTAAAATTTATCTACAGTAATTAAAGTCAAACTAGTGGTTACCTTTTAGGGGTTGGTAGTTGACGGGAGAGGACACAGGGAATCTGCTGAGATGCTAGAAATGTCCTGTCTTGATCTGAGCAGTGGTTCCCCAGGTGTGTGTGCATATGTGTACGTATATGTCAGAATTATTTGAGCTAAACACTTAAGCTTTGTGTTCTTTACTGTATATAAATTATACTCTAGTAAAAGTGAAAAAAAAGAACATATTAGGTGTTTGGATAATTTATCCCCAGAGCCATAACTGTTCAAGACAACTGAAACTAGATTTTCTGACATTATCATCCCTGTTATTCAACAGAATATTATTGCTTTAAGAATCTTCAAGTGTTCTAGTCTTCATTTTACAAATAAGAAAACTGAGGCAGAAGTCCCATGATAGGTTTACTAATAGGCCAGGGATAAAATTTAGATCTCCGTAATTTATCTGGGGCTTCATTCATTAGAATGATACAAGATGCAGTTTGGGAGCCAAAGACCGCATCCTGTTTCTTAGTTCTTACTGTTCTGTGTGTGTGTGTGTGTGTGTGTGTGTGTGTGTGTGTTTGGTTGGTTTTGTTTGGCTTTTTACTGCTTATGTTAATGTTGCTTTTGTGTTTGGATTTTCATAGAGAATTCAGACTTCAGATGATAAATATAAAATTTCAGTGTATGTTTAAATTCAGAATTTTTTATAACCCTTAGAAGATTAAAATATAAGTGAATGCTCGCTTGAGAACCAAATAATTTTTCAAATAGTGTTTTGGAAAATACGTGAAGCTGTGTATCTGTTAAAACACATATGATAAAACTGGTTGGTGCTCTATTTTTTCAACTTGAGTGCATATATGTATATCTGGAATTCTCTTAAAATGAAATCAAGTGCCTTCAAATGTTACTTATACTGTCTTCTTAGGAAATTATATGAAAATGTTATCTCACTAATTACTTTTATATTGTTCCCGTGAACACTTACTAAGAGAAATTTTTAAAAGAGAGTTATGTATTTCAATTGATTGCTGCTGTTACTCTTTGGCCAGTGTGAGCCTCTTTAAGTTGGTCCTGTGTCCTTTTGACATTCAGTAATTACTCTGAAAGCAGTTTAACCACTAGAGGTCACTAGAATTCAAGTAACAAAAGATTAACTTGGCACTTAAAATGTTTGACAAAAAGACATAAAGAAACCAATCCCACTTACAATAGCATCAAAAACGATAAAATACTTAGGAAATTTAACCGAGGAAGTGAAAGATCTGTACACTGAAAACTATTAAGACATTGATGAAAGAAATTGAAGAAGACACAAATAAATGGAAAGATAACCCTTGTACATGAATCAGAAGAATTAATATTGTTAAAATGTCCATACTATCCAAAGCTATCTATAGATTCAGTGCAGTCCCTATCGAGATTCCAAAGGCATTGTCCACAAAAAGAAAAACCAATCCTAAAATTTGTATGGAACCACAAAAGACCCCTAATAGCTAAAGCAATCTTGAGAAAAAAGAACAAGCTGGAGGCATCACATTTCCTGATTTGAAGCTATGTTGCAAAGCTATAGCGATCAAAACAGTATGCTATTGGCATAAAAATAGACACAATAGACCAATGGAACAGAATAGAGAGCCCAGAAATAAACCCAGGCATATATGGCCAACTAATATTTGACAAAAGAGCCAAGAATATACAATGGGGAAAGGATAGTCTCTGATAAGTCGTGTTGGGAAAACTGGATAACTACATGCAAAAAATGAAACTGGACTAACGTTGGTACTTTTATTATTAAGCCTTTGGACTTTTGGTATGTTAGATCTGGTTATGGCAAGAAAATGTTTTCAGTTTGATTCTCTCACAGTAAAACAGAAACTACCGTCACACAGCTCACTGTTTTACTCTAAAGTATTTTGGATAGAATAGATGTCATTTCTAAGTCACTAAATGATTTTTTTTAAATCTTCTTTTTTACTATAAACTCATCCTTTCTAACGGTAGCCAATCTTTTTTGTAAAGAAATTAATCTGTTTTTTTCCTATACTTTGTTTTTTGTCAACTCTTTCAAGGTTCAGCCTGGAGAGGGAAACAAAACCGCTTTCAATGACATGAGGGCCTTATCTGGCGGTGAACGTTCTTTTTCCACAGTTTGCTTCATCCTGTCTCTGTGGTCCATTGCTGAATCTCCTTTCAGATGCCTGGATGAGTTTGATGTCTACATGGTAGTGTTGACTTTTAAATTCTCTAATTTTTTGGTTGTTTGAAATGTATATTTTCAAAGGAAGCAATTCATTCTTTAGTTTTACCCATAACAGAAAAGATCCTGCTCTGACAGTTTTGTCTGTGATAAGTGATAGAGGAGAACCAAAGAATTCCAGTTCTCTCCCTTGCTAACATACCACACTGGCAGGGACCCTGGATTTGCAGCCTTTTCCCCAGTTTGCTTCCATCTTCCGTTTTTACACAGAATTATAAGCAGTTCCCCACATGTGCTTTCCCTGACTCTCGCCACTGTTCTCTCCCTTCCTGCACAGCCACACTTTTCAAAACAGCAGTGTGTGTAACATGAGGGAGCGAGAACACTGGACTCCAAGGTTAAAAAACCAAAGATTGAGACCTACCTCTGTCACCAGTTATCCAGCTGACTTTGGGCAAGATCTCTATCTTCTTTGGGCCTCAGTTTCTTCATCTATAAAATAGGTTATTAACCTTTCCTACCTCGTAGGGTTAGAGCAAGGCTCCAGTGAGGTCCTATCTGTAATGTGCTCACTGTGGTGCAGGCGCATAGTAGGGCCTCCCAAATCAGCTGTTAATCATTCTCTTTACTGCTTCATGCCTCCTTCTTTACTAAATCCACCGTAATCTGGGTTTAGACGACAATACTCCAGCAAAACTTGTTTAGCAAAAATCATAAGAACTTTAATTTGGTGAAGTATATGGCACCACAGACTGACCTTCCATCTCTTAAACTCTGTGTCTTCTTACCTCCTCTTTGTTCTCCGTGTGCCAGTCTGCCTCCCCTAATTCGGGTGCCCTTAAAAGTTTGAGGTCTTCTTTGTTTTCCATAGTGGTGTTAATTTTCCTGGATATCATGTTCTACCTACCCCCGGCCCCCCCGCACACAGACACACACAGTCCCACAGGCTGCTGTCTACGTTTGGGTCCCTCCCAAAGCTAAGCCTCTCATTCTGACATCTCTCTTGTTCTCTGGACCCGTGTGCCTGACTGCCTGGGAGACCTCCTCTAGTGAACAACCCACATCTCAAACTCAGTGTGTCTGAGTCTGAATTTTTCTACTCCAGACCTTCCTTTTCCTGAATTCTTTTCCTTGATTAGTTGCAAATTGCCATTTCCAACCCAACACCTAACTGCAAAACCAGTGATTTATCTGTGATTCTTCTTCCCTCGTTGCACATGACGTCGGACCTCTGTCTGACCTCTGACGTCTTCCTCTTCTCAAGTATCTCCGTGGCCCCCGCCTCTTCTCCTTCCTGTTGCCTCTCCTGTCCTCGCCTCTCGCCTGTTGTCATCACTTCCTGTCCACACTCTCAGACTTTAATCCGGCCCCTTCTCAGTTCCTCCTTCACTGTCTTGCCAGGTTTATATTTCTAAAATAAATCTAATTGTAGTCACTCACTTGCTGGAAAATCCTTGGTTTAATTCCGAAGGGTGACTTTGAAACCCTTCATGATACAGTAGCCGCTGACTTTTTCAGCTGGACTGAGCTGTTTGTGATTTTCCAGACTCTGCGCCTCTGCCCGTTGTGCTCTTCTTCGTTGTATGTCACACTCCGACTCATCTTTCAGGACTCGGTTCAGATGTCCCCTTTATGTAGCCTCCATGACCACCCCCCTGCCAGGCAGGATTAGGGACTTCTCAGAGCTCCCTCAGCACCACCTGACATCAACTCGTGCAATTATATCATTTTTATATTTTATAGTATCTCCTATTATATATTATACACATTTTATTATTATATATATTTATATATTTTGCGTTCTATTGCAATCCCCTATTTTCATGTCTGAGTCACCCACCAAATTTTCAGTTTTGAAGTTATCAACTCTGTCTTAATCATATTTCTAACTCCTAATGCCTAGCCCATAATTAGGATTTAGAAAATGCTTATTTACGAATCAGAATTCATATTTGTAAGTGCTATATAATCCTTCAGTGGTTTTTTTTCCTGTGCTGTCACTGCTGAAGATTAGTTAGAAATTCCTCTGAGATTTGGCTTCAAAGCTGATTCACAAATCATAGAAGATGATTGCTCTTTCCATATAAGGTTTTTGTCCAAAATGCTATTATTTAGACTTATCACCCATCTTATAAGTCAAATTTAATCCTGAGCAATTTCTTTCTCTTTCAGAAACTTACAGGTTCTTAGTCAGAATGACATTTTGCCTCATTGAAATTATTCAGAAAAATGTACCCAAGTTCTGAGAACCAATCCAGTGGAAATGAATAAATATTTCTTGGTGCATTGGCAGCTTTGTTATTAAATGATGGGCTTCCCCAAGGCATTGTTTTGAAAGGACAGTTTTCACTTTGGTCAAGCTCCGGTCACTTCTGTTAACGTTAAGTTAGATTACTTTAGGGATATGCCTGATGGAAGAATTTATAGAGTAAGAGCCACTGAGCAGTGTAGCTGGGACGCAGGGCCCCTGTCTGTCTCCAGAGCCCAGGTTCTAAACCGCCACGCCGTACAGTACGGCCACATGTGGTTTCATTTGTCTGTGTTTTCAAATTTCAGGAGTTTTCAAGGGAGGAGAGAGGTACTTTGATTTTTGTTTTTTCTGTTATTTAACTCAGAAAATGTAAGCACACAGTTTAATTCCTGTAGTCAAAACCTGTTATAACCAAGCATTTTTTCCCTATACGTGGATGTGCCGTTTAACGTATTTTAAAGATTCAGCTGAGAAATTAGTCTGTAAATTCAAATTGATTCACATTGTACAAATTGTAGAAGGTGACGGGGACAGAGTTTTTAGAACACCTTAATCATTGAGGGAAAACTTGAGAGACTTAGTAAGTTTGAATCTGGTCACCTTTGACACTGTTCTCCTGAGTAATTAAATATTACTGTAGAAATTAGCTTCACTCTGCAACATCTAGTTGTATCTTTTGACTATTTTCTGATTATTTTAATTGTTAAGTATTTTTTGAGGCAAGGGGCTATACTTTGACTATAGAAATTCCTGGAAGATACATGTTATTCAGTTATTTTCCCCTAATAATTTTAGATACTGTCTTTCACAGTATGTATGAATTGCTTGGCATCATAGATAAGATAATGGATGATCCTTGGATAAAAATCCAGGGGTTCGTAGCAACCAGTAGAATGCTCCTTTCACAGGAACATGATTGACACAGCAGCAACTCTGACTTCTGCCTCTGTTCTCCAGGATATGGTTAACCGGAGAATTGCGATGGATATGATACTCAAGATGGCAGATTCCCAGCGCTTCAGACAGTTTATCCTGCTTACCCCTCAAAGCATGAGGTAACTTTTTAAAACTCTTCTATGAATTATATATATATCAAGTATATAAAAGGGGGTGAGAAATCTTTTATATTCTTAATTTTAAAATGCAAATGCATAAATGACCAGTCAAAAGAAAAATTAACCCCTAAACTAGTTCCAGAGATCGAACGTAGTTTTCCCGTATTAGATATTTAAAATTTTGTTTGTGTTATCTCCCATTAACAGAGGCAATTTAATTGAATATGATTATTGACTTGTTAATATTTCTGTTTTGAATCTGCTCTTCTGTGGTTATCATGACCCAACTAACATAAAGTAATTTTAGTAATTCTGCTTAGACTGAAGAAGCAATTCATGATTTCCCTAGTCTTGATTCTTTTCCTGGTGACTTAAAAGTAGCAGTCTTCCTAAATGGAGAATGCTGCTCTGCTGTCAATCAGTATTTATTAGGTACCTCCATAGTGTCAGGCTCTGTGTCACTTAAAAGTTGATATTCTTTCTCTAAAGTGGTCACTCGATCGTATGGGGACTCAAGTTTATGACTGGAAATATTCAGGTGACTCCTTCCTGACTAGACAAGAAGAATAAGAGTTAGAGATAGTTGATACATAAATCTCCTTCATTTTCTTTTTCCTCCAAACTGAAAACCCATGGCATTTAGCAGGAAGTTAATTTTTAAAAATGAAAATTTATTTCCCTGTTGCAAGTTATATTTCTCCTAGAATTCCAGATATCAGACATACCCCCCATTAGCAGCCATTTAGACTTATATTTTCATGAGGTAGTATTAGAATTTTTTTTTAATGAAAAAATTTTCTTGGAAATTGGAATAATTAATTTTGCTTCCTCTAGTTCACTTCCACCAAGTAAACTGATTAGAATTCTTCGAATGTCTGATCCTGAAAGAGGACAAACTACGTTGCCTTTCCGACCTGTGTCTCAAGGAGAAGAAGAAGACCGGGGTTGATTTACTGTGGCTGACTGTGCCACACCCTCATGTTGAAAGACGTGTAAGGGGAGACGCCCGGGACTATGGGAAATAAAATGAAACTGAAGACATTCTGCGGTGAAGGAAACTCACTCATGTATCTGACATAATAAGCCTAGAAGACCGGCCACAGCCCGCAATTTAAAATTATAATTACTTTGCTTTGAGAAAATCAGCTTCATAGTACTGGTTTTAAATCTTTTTAAGTTTGTTTGTTTTTCATTTTAACCATCTACTTTTATAGATTCTTTTTCAGAAGTTTAAAATTTTGTACATATGTACATGTACATATCTGTTTAGTTTGGGTTCATTTCTATAGTATTTTGTAAGAATTAAAATAAACATTTGATCACCCGGTTATATTTAGTTTTGCTTTTCCAGAATATTACATTATTCTCATTGCAGGGGTGGGGCAGCGCCCAGGCGGGCTGTGAACAGGGACCAGTTTACAATAGATTCATTGTCTGTTTTGCGCTTATTAATGAGGAGGGACCCACCCAGGACTGTAGGAACTTTGGTCACAATCCCTGCACAGGTGATTTTTAACCCTAGAGATACAATTGCAGATTTGGACGGTAGTTTTAATTATTGTGTTTCATCACATTTAAGATGCTCTCTATTAAGGCACATTCTCGGAGCTTTACTAAAGCACCGCCAGTCCTGACACGGTGCCTTTCTCTGAGTCCCTTAACCATCATCCACCCTACTAAGTGTCCAGCCTGTGTCGGAACTGGGTTATGACCCACTGGGGCACCCTGACCTGCAGCCTGATTGCTTGCTTGCTTTAAAGTCCCGCAGTTTGCAGTCCAAAGCGTCTCAAGCTCTGGCTCAGCCGAGAGGACGCAGACCAGAGGGACTGTGCAGACCAGGCTGAGGAGAGGGCTGGGGAAATTGGGGCAGAGGACAGCTCCCCCTGGAGCAGAGAAGTAGCTGGAGCCAAAGGCCCAGCTGCTGATAGGGAGCTGATGTCAGTTATAAGACACACCCTGATTTCAGAGTTGTTAAAAAGTGTGCTTCTTAGAATGATGAGATATAGCCTGTTGTAAGCAATGGTATTTATGAACTGTTTTTTAAAGAAAACATGAGTAGAACTCCTGCTTGCATTCTCTATGTTTGATACCAGGATTAGTGCAAACCTTTTTAAAAAGACGTGGATACCAACAAGAAGAATTCCCTATATTGCTAGCGATAAATATTTGTGAAATTGAGAGGAAGTATTTTAAGAAAAAGACAGTATTTTAAAAGCAGCGACACTTCTGTAGTTTCTGAGAAAAACTGGATTTTGTTTTTGGTGAGGGGAGAGAGTCTGATTTAATCTTAAGTTGAGATCCATTGGTAAATGAGAAGTCCAGAAACTGTGCTTTTCTAATCTAAGAATTTACAGAGAGAGAAAACGTGTGCCGCATGTTTTAAACACCGTCCACTAACAAAACAAAGTCTGATTTTTTTAAAGGTACATTTATAATTCATTTGTATCAAAACTATTTTAACATACATGTGCTTTTTCAAATAAAAAAATGAAGTAGCATATACCAAATGCATAAACTTTTATTCGCTAAATGATTTCAGTGTCTGAATTTTTGTGGTAGTTTTTTAATGTTGTGCTTCTTAACACAGAATGGGAAGTAGAATCCTCAGGTATCCAGGCATCTCTTGTTGAGTTGAAGATTATTCATTGCTTTGGCCTCACAAAGTTTGGGTTTTAACTATCATAAGTGAAAATATTTTCAATTAATATTCTAATTAATGGTAATATTAATTAGAATAAAAAGAAATTGCTTTTTTGAAATATGTGTAACTTCTAAAAATAAAACTTTAAATTTACCTGTAGTTAAAGTCATCCTTTTGTGAATTGGGGAGGATATTATAATTGACAGAATCAACCTCTTCATGAATAGTGACTTGAATACTTCATAGAGATGACTCTTCCACCCCTGGTTTTATCAGCAGGGCAGGTATGACTGAAATGAGTCATGAAGTCCTGGGAAACAAAGAAGAAATGCTTCCTTGGGCTTTTAAATCCTACCTTCTCATAACTTTGGGTTAGACATGATTAAAATCGTTCTCAAAAATAACAAATGTGGGGCTTCCCTGCTGGCGCAGTGGTTGAGAGTCCGCCTGCCAATGCAGCGGACGCGGGTTCGTACCCCGGTCCGGGAAGATCCCACATGCCGCGGAGCGGCTGGGCCCGTGAGCCATGGTCGCTCAGCCTGCGTGTCCGAAGCCTGTGCTCTGCAACGGGAGAGGCCACAACAGTGAGAGGCCCGTGTACCGCAAAAAAAAAAAAAAAAAAAAAATGTGATTAGTTTTAATAAACCAACATTTAAGTAATATTGTTACTCATACTGATCATCAACACTACAGATTCAGGCATTGCATTCTTCTGAAGTATTTTCCAAATTTTCCCTTCTCCCTTCCTCCCACTCCCTGGTGCCTTTTTTTTGTTTGTTTGTGGGTTTTTTTGCCGTACGCGGGCCTCTCACTGTTGTGGCCTCTCCCGTTGCAGAGCACAGGCTCAGCGGCCATGGCTCACGGGCCCAGCCACTCCGCGGCATGTGGGATCTTCCCAGACTGGGGCACGAACCTGTGTCCCCTGCATCGGCAGGCAGACTCTCAACCACTGCGCCACCAGGAAAGCCCCCTGGTGCCTTTCTGCATGTCTTCAAAGTGTCTGGGCTGTTGATATATGGAGACCAAAATGCTTCAATTCTGCATAAGAAACTATTGCCTGGGACTCACAAACTGGATCAGAATTGTTGCTGACTATGATGAAAACCAAGTGATCCAGAGTGTCTGATTAAAAGTTTCCCTGAATGCGAATTAGACGTGGTAAAAATTAGTACAAATTATGTCCTGAGTCAATAATTTTCTGGTTAGATTTTTGACTTGTTTATTCATCTGCTTAGAGGCCTATACTTTGCATAACTCAGATTTTCAGAAGAATTGGTTTGAAACCTAGAGTTCTAAAAGTTTAAACAGTTATTGATATTTCATAACTTGAACTAAATGCCTGTGGACTTGAAGGTATATCAAAATATTTTTTGATATATCTTTGAAGAGTTTTGTTCTTTAAAGAGTGAATATAAATTAGTTGTTTCTTTGAGTCAGCAAATGAAATTTTCTTAATTTTATATAATATTGATACCTAGCCTATTTCATTTTGACTATGACATCTGGATAGAATCCATAGATACTAAAGCGGCCTGAGAATACTCACTAATCATCAAGCTTAAGGGGCTTTTGCTGCCTAAGTTTTCTTCAGTTTAAGGATATAGAGATTAATTCATTAACATGAGTTAGTTCCTGCCATGTGCTAGGGACTATTTTAAGCACTGGGAATCTGACTGTAATACGAAATCTGCCCTCATGGAGCTTAAAGTCTAGTTAGAAAAACATAATACCATGTATTATATCAGATTATGGTAATTGCTATGAATAATAATAAAGCAGGATAAGGAGTTAAGTGTGGAAGGGGGTGGTATTTTGGATGAAGTGTTCAGGAAAGACTGCAGAAGGTAGTGTTTAAGCAGAGGCCTGACACAAGCGAGAGAAGAGCCATGGAAAGATGTAGGGTTGACAGTTCCAGGCAGAGGAAGCTAGTGCAAAGGCCTTAAGGTGAGAATGAACTTCACGCCCAAAAATCTCAAGACCAGAGCTTAGTGAGCATAGGGAATGAGGTTCAGAGGCAAGGAAGTAAGATGGTTTCAGGTCCTAGGCAGCTTTTCAGACCCGGCCTGGTAAGCATTTTCAAAGGATCCCTCTGGCTGCTGTGTGAATAGGTTAGGATTACAGCTGGGCACACATGGAAAGAGCAAGCAATCTGGAGGCTTTGGCAGTGATCCAGGTCAGAGGTCATGGGGACTTGGACCAGAGTGGTGGAGATAGAAGTGCTCAGATTCGAAGTCCAGAGGCAGTGAGACTTGCTGATGAGAATACAGTTGACCCTTGAACAACACAGAGGTTAGGGGCAGTCAAAAATCCGAGTTTAATTTATAGTTGGCCCTCCGTACACGGCAGTTCCTCCTGTCTCCCTTGCACATCTGTGGATGGGGCAGCACTGTAGTATTTACTATTGAAAAAAATCCACCTATAAGTGCACCTGCACAGTTTGAATCTGTACTGTGCAGGGGTCAGCTGTACTGTGGAGCTGTAAGAGGAATCAAGGATCATTGGCCTGGGGTTTGGGGCCTGAAAAACCGCACGAGTGGTGGTATCATTCACAGAGCTGGGGAAGGTGCCGGGCGGCTGTGGAGGAGAGCGATGGACGGCTGGTGGGGAGACGCACAGCAGCTCTGATCCGAGCAGGCGGCGTTTGAGACAACCATTTAGTTAATCGGGTATTTGATGGGTAACTTTACGTTGGTAAATATAAGAACCTGGCAAACAATAACATAAGCTAAGAGTCTAGAGATCTATATTCCGCCTGCAAAATGCTGGGAAGAACCCAAATCGTATGCCCAAAATATTTGGGAAACTGAATTGCTTACACAAATGGACCTAAGGGAACAGTGTGTCATTTTATTTAGAAGCTCTAGTTGACTGTCATTTTCTCACTAAACCGCTACACGTCTGGTGCAGTAAGGCTCTCTGAAGACGTCTATTTAAGCGTGTGTTTTACTTCCTGACATGGTTTCCAATGGTGTGGAGGAAATCAGCATCTGGCCTCTTTAAGAGAGTGGTTCATGTTATTCATCTAGAGACCGTGATCCTGAATGAGGGAACTACAGGGAAAAGGAAGCCTTAAAGCAATATGATTCCCTTTTAAAAACACTTTAGGGGCTTCTCTGGTAGCGCAGTGGTTGAGAGTCCGCCTGCCGATGCAGGGGACAAGGGTTCGTGCCCCGGTCCAGGAAGATCCCACATGCCATGGAGCGGCTGGACCGGTGAGCCATGGCCGCTCAGGCTGCGCGTCCGGAGCCTGTGCTCCGCAACAGGAGAGGCCACAACAGTGAGAGGCCCGCATACCACAAAAAAAATAAAAAATAAAATAAATAAAATAAATAAATAAATAAATAAAAACAGTTTAGAGTTATTTAAGAAATAAAAAAGAGGAAATATGGAAACTTAGGTCTTCTAAAGGCAGAAGGAGTTCAGGCTAGAATAAAAGTAAGACATTTGGGGGCATTTTCCTTTCAGAACAGCAGCAGGAGTTAAAGAGCCAATTAACATGGTAACCAGAATAGTAGCTGAGTATAAGCTGGAACTGATAGAACCCAGGCCCACTTGAATGATGAGAGGATGCCCACAGCTGGTCCTTTCTGAAGGGACCACAGGCTGGGAGGGACACTGAGGTTCTGGAGGATGCCCGTTGCTGAGGGTGTGTGTGTGTGTGTCTCTAAACAGAACTCAGTTACAGAAGTTGTGTTAAACACACCCTTCAGTTCATGGCTCACCTTCATCTCTGGTCCATGCCGTACTTGTTTCCTTTCACCTCCTGTCTTCATTCCCTGACGCAGATTGTATTTTCTGAAGATGACCACAGCAAGAGATCCCTTCTGTGTCCTTCCCAAACCTTGCCTTGCAGAGTCTAATTCCCTTCTTAAACTAGACAGATTTGTATCTCACTTATAACCATTAGAATGACAGCAGAAATGTGTAACTTCCAAGGCTAAGTCAGAAAAGGCAATGAAAAGAAGTGGAAGTCCCACCTTGGTCTCTAGAACACTCATGCTGGATCCCTGTGCCACCGTGGAAGCAGTCTGACTTCCCTGAGGCTGCCACACCATGAGGAAGCCTGAACTAGACTAGTCTGTGTGGAGAAACCACACGGAGAAGCCCTGGGACTACATGAAGAGGGGTGTTCAGCCACCCTCAGCTGCTGCAACTCCCAAGTCCCCCATCTCACTACACCCGCAATAGACGTCCCAAGCCAGAACTGCCCAAACAGAGTCCCTTCTGACATCCTGGGCCAAACAACCATGAGAGATAATACAATTATTATTTCAAGCCATTAAATTTCAGGGTGATTTGTCACATAGCATTAGTAACAAACAGATTTAGGTATCTGAAAAAAAGAGTACCCAAACAAAAATAAATATAAACCATGTGGCACTGGCTGGAAGGACCTTGAGGACGGTTAGAGTCACAAACGCATGAATCCGAAGGGCCTTGAGGAAGATGCTACTGGAAGCCTAAAGGGCCTTGAGGAGAGTGTTAGCAGAATCTTAAGACTTTCAAGGATGCTCTTGGTGAAAGCTAAAAGAAAGTAAGGAAAATGCCATCGGAAGCAGGAGCAAAGGGGACCCTTGTTATGTAGTGGTGGAAAGCTGGCATCACTGATGCCACAGTAACATTGAAAGTAGGAAACGTACCTAAGAAACTGGTGATCTAGCTGAAGACATGTGCAGGTAGAATGTGAAAAGTACCTCCTGGCTTCTTGCTGCCTGTGACAAAATGTGAGAGGGGAGAGATGAACTAAAGAGCAAGCAGTTACATATAAGGAGCCATTTTTTATTCCCACACTCTTCCAGATGACAACCGATTTTTAAACTACAGAGTGGCTTCAGTGCAAAATTAAATCCAGGGTAGAACTGTAAGACCCTTGGTTAGGACTTCAGAAAGATCTAAGGCCGTGCTTTTAGACCTTTTCAGACAGAAAAAGGGCCTTTTTCTTTTTGTTGGGGCGGGGGCAGGACTGGCTTTAATTCTGTTTAGAAAGGAAAGTGGCTCTGATATGAAAGACTTAATGAGGTTAGAAATCTAGAAGGAACTGGAGCGGGACTGGATTACCAGGAGGAATGAAGGCAGCCGTCAGAGAGAACGGGGACGTCCCTGTGTGACTTCCAGGCCAAACAGAGGTAATCCCCTCAGGGCCCGCACGTGGTGGGCAGGGGCCAACAACCAATCTTAGAACCACATCTGTCATCGTTACGCAGAGCAAGGGGAAGGTGTCATCACGGGGCCGTGGAGGGGGCTCCACCCACAGCCGGGGGGCACTGGGAGTGCCCACCCCACTGCCAATCAGCCACGTCAATCGCTGGGCTCCCCTTGGCTGGGCTAAGGCGGTGACAGCTGGCCTGCTCCCTCACGGCTGCCTCTCTTGGGGGCAAGTGGATGCAGGGGCTGCAGACGAAGGCCCATGGGCCGTGTGACAAGGACACCTGCCGAGACAGAGCCCCATGCGTGTGGGGAGGCCGGTGCGGCTGGGGGGTCCTTGGTGGGGTGCGGGGGACAGGCTTCCTGGGCTGGGCTCCCCAGCCTTGGTTCATCCTTGCCGAGCTGCGAGTGTGAAAAGGCCTTTTTCTAAGGGCGTGACTTTCAGGTCCTCTCCATTAAAGAACAGGCTTCTGAGAATATTAGGGGTTTTGTTCCTTAGGAATCACACAGTGAGCCCCTTCTAATGGAGTGGATTTTATAAATTGATACATAAAAACCCTTAAGAGTTTTTTTTTTTTTTTTTAAAGAATTGTATCAGCTTAGACTGAAAGAGACAGTACAAAAATGAAAAGAAGGTATTGTACTCCTGAACTTTTATGGGCAGGCAGTAGGCAGACAAAACTACTCAGCTATAAACAGACTACTTTTTTTTTTTTTTAATAAAAAAGGAAGGCTAACTCAGAGGGTAGAAACAAGAACACAAAATTCAGAGCCAAAAGCCACGGAGACCAACCTGCAGAAAATAGGACTCAGCCCTAATCAAGGAACTTACAAGGTGTACATGGCTGGATTTCAGAATTGCTATGGACCAGAGACTGCTGTGAGCTTTCCAGTTTCCCCTTTTTTGAAAGCGTGTCTCTACTGCAGCTATACTTCACCTGTCCCAACATTCTATGCTGTGGGGGAAAAGGGGCAATAATTACCCATTGGGTTCACAGGCCTTTGGATCAAAAAGGATGGTACTCAGTGTACTATACCTGATGAACCACATCTGAGGAGCCTGTAGATGATGAGATTCGGGGCCTCAAGCCTGACCCTGAAGTCATAATGACATAAGGCTTTTGTGGTTGCCTGGGAGCAGGTGAATGCATTTTGTATGTGGAAGAGATGTGAATGTGGCTACAGGGCAGACTGTGGCTGATTGTTTTCCAGAGAGGGTGGAAACATCTCTCCTGTTCTTCTAGAAACTTGTTGTAACCTATCAAGACATAGAGTTTAATTTCCTTCTTGACTATGAATAGGTTTGTGACTTTGTTGTAACCAATAGAATGCTGGAGAAGTGTTACTTCATGACTATTGAGGCTAGGTCAGGAAAGAATATGAAACTTCCAGTTTCTTAGCAGGAATACTTGTGCTGGAGACCTGAACCATCAGGCAAGTAGTATGCCTGCTCTGAGGCCTCCATGCTGTGACGAAGAACAAACTAGCCCATGTGGAAAAGCCCTGAGGCTGGAAGAAGAGAGATGCCCTCTTAACACCCAGCTTCTCCAGGCACCTCTTGCAGCTCACGCTTCCATGTGACTGCAACTGCACGAGACACCCCCAGCTAGAATCATCCAGGTGTACCTTCTCAAATTCCCGACCCACAGAAGCCATGAGGAATAATAAAATGATTGCTTCTATTTTAAGCCATCACATTTTGATTTGGAAAGACAGCTTTTTGGAGGACGCTTCTCAGTCAGCTAAATGTGTCCTCCACACAGTTGTGTAAAACGTAGTGCATGGTTAGCACCACAGTAACACTAAGAAAACATCTACTGTCATATAGTGAGCATTTTTTGAGAATGAGCAAGTTTTATGTTTTATTTAAACTTTACACGCCATATTAATTGTCCCTCTTTTGAGGGCCAGGATGAAGAATTGGGAAGTTGCTTTTTTCCCTTTGGTTGTCACTGATTCTTTGAATTCCCAAGTTGTGTGTTCAAAGGTAAATTTAATAAGTTGTTGCTATGGACCCTTGACAATTATGAACATCTGTTTCAAATTTAAAATTCTGAGATAAGAACTGAGGGAAAAAGTCAAATGTTATAAATTTATTTGGGACATCTATTGCCACCTCTTTGGAAGCCTTTGAGAATTCAAGCAAAATCAATACACATACATCTTTTCTTTACTTTCAATAAATAATATCTTTGAGTATATGTATATATAGATAGATATATTTAGTTAATGAGTCATTTAGCAGTGTTTTTAAGTTTTATACTGCATTAATTCCAACACAGCTCTTTCCAGATTGATAGGATGCAAATGAGGTAAGAATTAAGGCAAACCTAAAAGGCATGCAAATTTCGTACATTTATATTCACTGATAATACAAGCTCTTGTGTGTGGACCACACAGAGGAGTCAAGGGCCCCTCTGTGTGTCTGTCCAGTATTATTTTACAGGAGAATGGTGACACAGCTTATAATTCAGTTACATTACCGTGAGGGTTTCAGTGCTACTAACATTATGTAATCAAGGAGACACGAGCATTAGCAAAACATGAACAAGAAATCATATAACTCTTTGCAGCACATTTCTGCCCAGGCTTTGGAGGAGGAAGGTTTTTTTAATGAAATGATATCACACATATCACATTGTGGCAGGTTGTTTGTTTTATAATATATGCTTTTAAAATTCATTAGCAAATGACATTCTCATGCACACAAGTGTTTCAAACACAAGAAGCAAGTCCATTTATAGGTAGTCCAAGCAATATTTGTGTGTGTGTGTGTGTGTGTGTGTGTATGTGTGTGTGTTAATAGCTGCAGACTGAATGGAACATTGAGACTTTTGTGCAGTCCATAGTGTTGACCTCTGCTCATTTCTGAATGTCGCACTGCAGAAGTAATACGATGGAAGGGTCGCTCTTTGCAGCTTCTTTGAACTCATCCAGTGTAATCTGGTCGTCTTTGTTCTTATCCATCTTGCTGAAAATCTTGTCTACTCGCTGCTCAGGCGTGAGGCCATCCTCATTCATTTTCATCATGATCACGGTGCCCACCATTTTGTAGATAGCCTTGGGAAAACAGGAAACAGACCATAAAGTTCTCCTATGATAGGGTAAAGAATCTAAATTTACTTCAAAGGACTCCTTAAATGGTATTAAGTAAGATAGTGGTGTAATCAAACCTCTGTGAGTCTCATGACCAATTGGATAGAGAAGAATTTCATGTGCTTCCCAGGTTTCTGACTGGAGGAAGTGATTAGGAAGGGTAGTGGTGAGATCAAGAATAATGGATTAGAAACAGGTTCAGGAAGGAAACCGATGAGCTCAGTTTTAAACATTCTGAGTTTGAGGTCAGATGAGAGGCAACAAGTTCTACTCCTTGGAGATTTAGGAAAAGATGAAGTGTGGTCCCAACTTACAATCTTTTAAGAAAGCAAGCAAGGTGGACCAGTAAAATTTAGCCGTGAAAGAAGTTAGTTTAGGGGGATCTGTGAATCAGGGACTCTGTTCATAAGTCAAAGAACAGAGTAGGAAGATTCCATCTTCCAGTTCAATTAATTGTGCACAATTAATTCTCAAAATGGGAATTAAATGTAGAAATGAGTTTCTTTCTTAGGAAAGTGCCTTAGAAAAATAAATGCTCATCTACACAAAGACTTGCAGGGGAATATTCATAGCAGCTTTTAAAATAATGGCCCCAAAGTGAAAACAGCACAAATGCTCATCAACTGGTAAACAGATAAACAAAATATGACATATCTGTACAACTGAATACTATTTTAGCAACAAAAGGGAATGAAATACTGATACATGCTATAACATAGATAAACCTCAAAAAAAAAAAAGCCAGATGTAAAAGGTCAAACATATATTGTACGATTCCATTTATATGACATGTCCAGAAAGACAAATCCATAGAGACAAAGTAGAAGGGTAGTTTCCAGAGTCTGGGGGTATGAACAGGAATGAGGGACCTTATTGGGAGAATTAAAGTGTTCTAAAATTGGATTACGGTGATGGCTGCATACTTCGGTAAGTTTACTAAAAATCATTGAATTGTAAAGCTAAAATGGGTGAAGTTATGGCCTGTTAATTATAACTCAATAAAGTTTCAAAGAATGCCAGTTAGAAACAGTAAATCATAACAAGAGTTTCATTGAACAAGTAAGATGTCTACTGAGATAAAATATATTTTGTTTGCTCATTTTTTGTAACTAGAGTGTGTTGATTTGTGGTAGAAAAAAATCTAGGACATTTGACTTTAGAAGAAGCAGACTATTGGGACTTCCCTGGTGGTCCAATGGTTAAGAGTCTGTGCTCCCAATGCAGGGGGCACGGGTTCGATCCCTGGTTGGGGAACTAAGATCCCACATGCAGCATGGTGCAACCAAAAAAAAGAAAAAAAGAAAGAAAGAAAGAATCAGACTATTGAAATTTCATTTGAGGGACAATTGGTAGAGGGGGTCCTGATTAACCTAGAAGCCTGATGTGGCATGTGAGGGAAAAGCAGACATGCCTGGACTTTAAAAAAGAGACAGATGGGTCATCCACGTGCAAGCTGCTACTCTCACTCCATCCTCTGAAGGGTGAAATGACAAGGGCTTAAAGGAGCAATGGGTAGAAAGGCTGTTAGCACGACAAATGCACCATTGATGAAGACACGGCAAAAAGAAACGTAAACCCCAAAAGTCCACCCTGGACCACATCTAACAACTCTGAACATGGCCAGGTCTCATTAACCGTATCCAAGATGCAGCCCTGCAATTGGGATCATGAACATGACAACCAGGAAATGACGTTCTAGATGCAGACTCACACTTCACACCAACCTAGGCCAAAGGCATATCAGGCTCAGAACTAAATATGAACGTGTTCCCTGACAAATGTAAGGAATCCCTGTAGGCGCATAGGCTTTATGGGGTACTCCGGCATGCAACGAAATATGTAGCACTGTCTTCTCTGAAAAGAGGACGTGTTATCACAGGTGCTTTCCCAGGAAGAAATAACTGTCTCAGGTACTCTCTTATTCAACCAAAACTTGTGGACCCATTAGGCCTGTGCCCAACACTCCAGGGCAGATGCACTGTCCTTCATTGGGGTTACGTGGCCCTTGCTGGTCTCTCCTCGCACTGACCCTCCCCCATCACAGCACCTGCCTCACTCTGCTGTCTTTGCCTGATCACTTGTGTGGACACAGGCCCTTGGGTCAGTGAGCTCCTCCAGGGTGGGCACTTGTGTCTCTTCACGTCTGTCTCCCCTCCACCTTGCAGGAGGTTGGCGCCAGCAGGAAAGCTGACTACAGGCTACAGGAGCCTAGAGGGTGGTGGGCAACTCTGGGGTGAAGTGGGCCAAGAAGCCTTCTTGGACATGGCAAGATAACCTAGACCTTGAAGTGTGAGAGGATTTGGATGGGCCCAGAGCCCTGAAGGACATTCCAGGGGAAAAGCATGGTAGAAGCAAAAGTGGCCAGCTGTGCGTGTGCAAGAGTGAGGGGCCCCGGATGGACAGTGAGGCCGGAGAAGACATGCAAGCAAACAGACGTTGGCTGGACCAGCTGTCAGAGATCTGTGTGCCTGTGCCTGGTACAGAGGACCTGCTCTGTAAAGCCTTTTGATCAAATGAATGAGCAGCTCTTGAAGCACAGAGATGCTGTAAAGACTGTATCAGTTATTGATACCTTGGTTCTGGAAAGGTAGCTCAGCAGAAAGGAACCTAGGGGCCAGAAAGGGTGCCAGGGTGCAGGTGCAAAGGGCCAGAAGTTGGTGAAAATACTGGAGATGGAGAAGGGGAGCCACATGCGGAGGGAACATGAAGGTGACACGGCTGACTGGAAGGAAAGAAGCTGAGAGTTGAGGCAGATGGTGTTTCCAAGGGAGACAGAGCCTCGGGAGCTAACTGCCAGTTACTGAGCATTTCCTACATGAGAGGAAGCGTGCCACGTGCTTAATCGTTACCACAGACTTGGGAGGTAGGTTTTTTCTTCTTCTTCTTTTTTTTTTTTTTTTTTTTTTTTTTGCGGTACACGGGCCTCTCACTGTTGTGGCCTCTCCCGTTGCGGAACACAGGCTCTGGATGCACAGGCTCAGCGGCCACGGCCCACGGGCCCAGCCACTCCGCGGCATGTGGGATCTTCCCAGACCGGGGCACGAACTCGTGTCCCCTGCATTGGCAGGCGGACTCTCAACCACTGCGCCACCAGGGAAGCCCAGGGGTAGGTTTTATTACCTTTATTTTTTCACTGAAGACACTGAGGCTCTGGTGCCCTCAAAGCCCTATAGTCAGGAAAGCAGCAACGCCAGGCCTGACCCTTGCTGCTGTTGGGTTTTCCAGTTTACTTGGGAAGGTAAGTGGGTACCAAAGGGAGAAAAGGGACTAAAGATGCCAGGGGAGGGTGGGTAAGTGGAAGGCAGGGCTCCAGAGGCCACAGGAGGAGCGAACTGCACTGGGGAGCCACCCCAGGGGAGGAGAGTGAGCGTAGCATGGTGGGCTTCTGGGGATTTGGTCACTTGGGTTTTGGCTACTGTTTCTTCCCATCAGCCCCCAGTTTTCATTTGGGGATCCACCCTCCCTGAATCTCAGCTCTGTGGTCTGGACGGGGCCTCACCCCAGCTCCAGGATGGGACACGGCTCTGGCCTGTGGCAAGTGGTGCATTTCCCCCCTTGGGTCACACTGGCCAGTGCAGAGGTGGACACACATGCTAAGACAGTCAGTCAGTGAAAAGGCACTGATTCATTCATCAGTAATTGAGTGCCCACCAGGCTCCAGGACTGTTCTAGGTTCTAGGGATGCAGCAGTGAGTGAGCAGAGTCCTCTCTTCACAGTGCTTGCGTTCTACCATATCAGGTTATTTGGGGCAGTGATAAACGCTGTGACAACAAATCATGTTGGTAAGAGGTTAGATGGCCCTGGGGTGGGGCATGGGCACTCTTTGGGGAGGGGAACGCAGGGAGGAAGGCCTGCCGGGAGGTGAGATGAGGGCACAGCCCCGAGTGGAGTGAGGGGCCCGGGGAAGGGCCCTGGGCAGAGAGAGAGGACATCAAGGCCCCCACGTGAGGCTGTGTGTTCTGGGAAAACCAGGAAAGCCCAGGCATCTCGAGCAGGGTGTGTAGGGAGGAGTGTGGAAGATTAAGGTCAGAGCAGTGGGCAGGGGGTCCTGGGACGTCTGCACAGGCAACTGAGAAAGATGCCTGTTCCCATGGAATGATGGGAGCCTGGGGGCCGCGGGCAGGATCTTGTGCCGTTGGAGGAATGGGCAGTGGAGCGAGCGGGTCTGAGTCAGAGGGCGGCGTCCAGAAGGGCAGCGCTAACACAAGGGCTGGAGAAGCTGAGTCCTGATACCATCCTTTGCACCCACTAGGCTTACGTTTATGGGAGATGTCACACCGTGAGCACGGCTGGTTGAAAGGGCGATTGACAGCCAGGACCCAGCAGCTTGGACCTGTGACCTTTCCCAGCGCCTTGACGGAGCAAGGGAACAGGGACGGAGAAGTCAAGGTCTGGCAGGGCTCCTGGCTGGGGGGTGGAAGGGAGCTGCCGTGGGCCTGGGCCCCAGGGAGCTTCTTCCCAGGGGCCTGCCAGCCGTGCCCACAGCAGCCCCGGTCCTGGCCACACCCCGGGGCCGCTCCCCACCTCGATGATCTCCAGCATCTCCACGCGGGTGATTTTGCCGTCCCCATCCAGGTCGTACATGTTGAAGGCCCAGTTCAGCTTCTGCTCAAAGCTGCCCCTGGAGGTGATGGACAGGGCGCAGATGAACTCTCGGAAATCGATGGTGCCGTCCCCGTTCTTGTCGAAGGTCCGGAAGGCGTGCTGGGCGAACTTGGAGGCGTCTCCATACGGGAAGAACTACAGAGCAAAACACACAAGGTCAGGTGTCGGGAGGGGACGAATCACAGGCCCCCGAGTCAAAGACCACCACTCGCTTGCTTTCTGCTCACAGCCCAGGCTCTCCCAGCCACCCGGGACTGCGGACAGGCTCGCCTGCCCGGACAGGGTTCGGTCCAGCGCTCAAGGCCAAGGGCTGGCCCAGGGAGGCCATCTGCCCGGGTATCCTCACTCCCAGGCCCCTCGCTCTCTCCTGTGGGTGAGGCTGGGGACACGTCTGGGTTGGCGGGGCCTGGATTGGGGCCGCTAGGATTCCACATCTCCGGCTTCGGAGCCGACTTCTCTCCCGCACGGGGTGGTGCTACCTGGATTTCCACGTGCCTCTGGGTGTGACAATCCAGGCCCGAGCGACATGACCCCGACCTCCAGCCAGCGGCTCCCCCGTCCCCAGCCTGCAACGGTCTCCCTGGGTGAGGGTCCAGGGTGTGACTTCTTCTTACGGGCACTTTTTTGGGGGGCAGATCATTTAAGAGCCACTAAAAATAGAACACGACTGGGCTTATTTCTGAGAGACGTAAAGAGGTGACTTCTCAGAGCCGACGGGGAACTGTAGGAGACCGAGGACGGGCACAGGAAGGGGAGGAGGGGCAGATCGCACAGGTGGGGAGAACACGGAGCCCGAGGCTGTGGCCCCGGCCCCAGACGCGCGTCTGGGCCGGTGACACACAGCAGGAATCCCGGTCTGATACCTGATCCTCCTACCCAGCAAAGCTAAAGGACATTCTCCAGGTGGAGCGCAGGAAACCAGCGAATAACCCTCACCCCATCCCCAAAACCAAACCAAAGCACACCACGCGCTGTTTTAAAGCAGAGAAGGTGTGTATTGTTTCTGGACGAATAAATCCCGCTAATACAAAATCCAAAGCAGATTCCTGAGGAGCCACTGGGGCTCCTGTTCCTGCGTAGGTGTTGCCACTTGCTCAGTGGGCCTGGCTGTGGCTGGCATCGTGCCCCCTCTGGGCTGTGTCCTCTTTCTTGCTGTACATCCTGACCTGGGGCTTGCTGAGCTCGGCTGCCTACTCCTCCTACATCGAGAAGCACACCGGACAATAGAAAATTTCCCTCCAGAAGCAAAATAAACATTTCATATCAGGAGCCAATACAGGCGGGCCAAGGACAAGGCAAGTGTTCCAGGGGAGAAGCTGACTTCGGCTTGTATTTCAGTAGCTCCCACTTCCAGATGCCAGGATCTGTTCTGGCTGCGGTGGCTGTGGGAGAAACCACCCCAGAACTTAGTGGCTTGAAACTGCATGAATCATTTTTATTCATCTCAGAAAGTAAAAATCTGACAGTCTCTTCTAATCAAAGAGCTTATTCTGTGACTACGAGCTTCACGTACTCTGAACTGTCCTTTCCTTGTAACTCTGAGGGCACCATATGTGTGTGGGTTTTTTAGGTTTGTTTTATTTTTTTCCCCTCACGACAACCAATTTTCCAACTGGCCGGACGCCAGCTGGGTGTCCTACAGTTCAATTCAATTCTGACCCAAACTGCCTGGAGTTACGGCACACCCCAGAGGGTAAGGGTTCAGTCCCACAAGACTGCGCCCACCTTCAACGCCAGTCACAAATCCCAGGTTGCCACCTGTTCCTCTGAGAGGCCTGCTACGAAGTTGGAGGATTCCCACAGCCCCTCCTCAGGGTGGATAATTGGCTAGAACGACTCCTTATTTACTACTAAATTCAGGAAGGCACTTTATTTGCTACTACCAGTTTGTTTTAAGGTTACAGCCCAACGGAGGAGATGCATAGAGCAAGGTGTGGGCACGGGGGTGTGTGGAGCTTCCATGCCCTCTCTGGGTGCACCGCCCTCCCAGCCCTTGGATGGGTTCACCAGCCTGGAAGCTCCCCCAGCCCCGTAGTTTGAGGGTTTTTATTGCAGTTTCATTATGTAGGCATAGTTGATTAAATCATTGGCCATTGGTGATTGAACTCAATCTCCAGACCCTTTCTCCTCCCCGGAGGTCGGGGTTGGAGCTGAAAGTTCCAATTCTCTAATCTGCCGTCGTCTTTCTGGGACCAGCCCCCCTCCCAACCCTGCTCCAGTCCTGAAGCTAGGGGTCCCCCAGCCACCAGTTATCTCATTAACATACAAAAGACACTGTTATCACTCCAGAGATTCCAAGAGTCTTAGAAGCTTTTGTGTCAGGAACCGGGGACTAAGACCAAGTATGTATTTCTTATTCTCTCTCAATATCATATGTGCCCTGTGCATGAGTGGTCTTCATCTCTCTCTAGGGGTGTGCTGTTTGCTGTTGTGTCACCTGCTTCACGTTCAGTGGTCTTGGGCAGAGCGGGTACCTGTGAAATAGCCCAAGAACAGAGCAGAGTGAGCCCCCTGGTGGATTCCCAAGTCTCCTTAGGGATGTTTATCCATCAGCCTTTCTACACGCAATGACATGAGGCCATTGGGTATAATTTCTCTCCATCCATGTAGGTTTCTGGCGATGTAATCCTTTACCCATCTCATACCTCACAGCAGACTTTTAAGTTAAGGGCTCTCTGACAGTTTTATCTAAAAATAACTGGGCACCTTATGTCAGTATATTAAAAATTAATTTAGATCAGGAAGGCCTTGAGAAAAAAATCGATTGTAAATTTTGAGCTATAAAAGTTACATGTGCCTTGCCGAAGGTCTATTTACTGACTTTTATAGCCAACGTGTTTACTTTGGAAGAACTGAGTGTGTGATCAAAAGCCCTCAGATACCTGGAGGGGTTATTTCCTTTAGAAAATTCATCCTATCATGTTCCGAGTACTTCAAGTTTTTCTAATCAGGGGAATGATCCTTCTTTTGATGGAATAATTCAACTCTGGATGGATCATCACAGAAAAATGAAGCCATACTCCCTTCAATCTCTGTAGGAAGAAATCAGGGTCTTGAACTCATATTCACTTCTCTTGGAGGAAAATAGTGCCTGAGAAGTACAAGTATTTTGGGGGTATTGTTGCTTGCGGGGTGTTTTGTTTTATTTTTAAAATTCAATGTATTTTGCTTCAGCTCCTGCATTAAATATTGGTGTGGAAATAATTTTTGGTGGTCTTAATAATCTAAACCTTTTAATATAATAGAAAAAAGAACGGTGAGGTTGAAATTTTTTAATATATATAATTATATATATTTCACTTACATCTTTGTAGTTCAGGCTGCTATAAAAAACTATCACAGACTGGGTAGCTAATAAACAACAGACATTTATTTCTTATAGTTCTGGAGGCTAGAAGTCCAAGATCAGGGTGCCAGCATGGTCGGGTACTGGTGAGGGCCCTCTTCTTCATTGCAGACTGTCGACTTCTTGCTGTGTCCTCACATGGTGGAAGGGGCAAGGGCACTCTGTGGGGTTTCTTTTATAAGGGCACTAATCTCATTCATGAGGCTCCACCTTCATGATCTAAGCACCTCCCAAAGGCCCTACCTCCTAACACCATCATTTTGGGTATTAAGTTTCAACATATGGATTTTGGGGACACACAAACATTCAGCCCATAGCAACTTGTTTGAAAGAAAATAAATTTAGTTATGAAAATTTTCAGAAACTGTATTAGATAATCTAACATAGCTAATCTTCAATAAATTTCCAGCCTCTCTTTTATGCCTATGTACACACGCACACAGAGTTTTTCTACTTTTGGTCAAAAATGTTATATCAAGTGTATCCTATATTTCCACTAAAAGGAAAAGAAATCATCATCTGGGAAGCAGCTGCAAATGGTCAATTAATGTCCGCTGATGTGAATTCAGGCCCCAAGCCAGGAACCCTTCTGACCCCAGAAGCTGTGTGGTATGGTTCCTGGAGAAATCCTTTGGGGTTTGGCACTTGTGGGGCAGCCTGTCCTCCTGAGGGTGTCTGAGAGAAGGGCAGGGCTTGGCAGTGGAGCAGCGTCTGCTCCAGGTTCTGGCCAGCAGAGCCCTAGGCTTAATTCTGGGGGTGTCAGTGAGCTGGCCAGTCTCCCAGGCTCCCTGGCTGGGGGTGATGGGTGGCTGGGCCAGTGCCCTGGAGGCAGTCTTCCCAGGACTCCCTACAGCCTGCTTTCTCAGGTCCTGTCCTTGCCCCTGTGCAGCCCACAGCTCTTTTGCTCTGACACTTGGGGGGCTCAAAGCCTAGTAGCAGAAGGTGGGGCCAGAAAGTAGACCCTCTGTCCCTGGTGAATTTTGGCCCTGCTGATGAGACCCTGACTCTGAGGCCACACAGTGATGTGTCCCTGTCCTACCACAGACACAATCCTGTGCTCTGGTTACGCTCTGAGGGAAGGGGCTCTAGAGGCTGCTGGCCTCGGGTGGGACCAGGACCCAGCTACAAGGTGTAGCATGATGTCCGTAGGAAAAACCAACTCACAGGTGAATTTTAGAGGCCTGCCCTGTTTCTTTTTTTTTTCTTTTCCAAATTCTGCCTAAGTATAGACATTATTTTCCTTTTCTTTTTAAAAATATTTATTTATTTATTTGGCTGTGTCAGGTCTTAGTTGTGGCACGTGGGATCTTCATTGCAGCATGAGGGATCTTTCATTGCAGCGTGTGGGATTTTCATTGCGGCATGTGGGATCTTTCATTGCAGCATGTGGGATTTTCATTGCAGCATGTGGGATCTTTCATTGCAGCATGTGGGCTCTCTAGTTGTGGCTTAGTTGTGCCGGCTTAGTTGCCCCGCGGCACGTGGGATCTTAGTTCCCCGACCAGGGATCGAACTGGCGTCCCCTGCATTGAAAGGCGGATTCTTAACCACTGGACCACCAGGGGAGTCCCCCTGCGCTGTTTCTAGCTGGGGCAGGACCGCCTGTTTGTGGAAGGCAGATGGAATTACCCACGGATCATAAGTGCCCTGTGCCTTCCTGCCTCTGTCTTTGCCCACATGGCGCCCTTTGTCTGTGGGACCGTCGCCTACTGCTCAGTTCTATCTCCTCCCCATCATCTGAAGTGAAGCCCGGATGCCACCTCCTGCGGGGCCCTTCTCTGCAAACGCAGCCTGATGTCAACCCCTCTCTCCTTGCATCCGAGTTATCTTTGTACATGCGGCTTTCCTCTGCTGGACCACACATTCCTTGCTTCGCTCAGCTCTGTGTTCTCTGCACCATCTTTGTTAACCAAGTGAAGGAGCCTTTGCTTGCAGAAAACCGGCAAAGCCTGCAGTGGGAGGTTCCTCCGAAGATGAGAACCTTGGAAATCAGGACAAAGGAGTTGAGGAAAGGCCAACCCCGTGAGGTCTCCTAGTTCTGCCGTGCTCAAGCCCACATTCGGGCCAAGACTAGTAGAGAACAAGGAACCCACAGCCCTCCTGCCCCATCCCGAGAGAGGAAGTGGAACAAGGCTTTCTAGTGGGGCCCTAGGGACAGGGCTTCTCAGCAGATTTGCAGGGGACGTCTGGCGTGGCAGAGGGCTGGTGTGCATGCCGGCCGCCTCCTGCTGACTGACGAGCAGGACAAGGGTGCCCTTGTCCCATGGCATTCCCTGGACTGACTTCTGGAAGTTTCTGAGATCATTCTTCTGGGCTGCACATGTTTCTTCCCTGTTGACTCCCCCTCTCCAGGATGCCTGGAAATGAGGGCTGCCAGCTGCCACCAGTCGAGGGGAGCTGGGGCAAAGCAGGGCTGCACCCCTGCCTCCTCTTCCTGGAGCAGGGGGAGGGAGACGTTTCCAGGACCCTCCACTCAGACTCTCAGCAGAACCCAGTCAGGTGGGCACAGCCTGACGGTGGGGGTCATCTGCCTGCAGAGCTGGGTCACGGGCAAGCTCCCTGCGCCCACTCTGGCCCCGCGGAGGAAAGTGGGCTCAGAGTTCCCATGGACCGCCTCCTTCATCTCTCATTCAGTGAGTCCCCTGCAGCAAGGGCCCAGTGGCTCAAGACTTCCTCTGCTTCTCTCCACATGCCCTCTTCCCGCCCACTTTCCAGTGGGAGGATCCACAGAGGTAAGCCCTGCTCTCCCTTCTGCCTCGGCCAGAGCCCACACGCCCCCCCCCAACCCCCGTTGATTGTGTAATTTCTCTTCACATGAACACTCAGTGGAATCAAGTGCAAGCTCCTTTGCTTGTCATTCAAGGGCTTCCATACCTGACCCGATGATATGTACCTTAAACATTGCATGTCCTGCTGGCTTTCCAAATTAAGTCACTATCCCTTGCCTTGACAACTCATCTCTAGATTTGTTGGCCTGTTGTGTGGCGAGCAGTATGAGCTTGGACTCGGCAACAGTCAGTTACAACTTCAGCATCTCCTAAAATCCTCAAGGCAACCCAAGGAGATGGTTTGGTTGCCCTTTCTTTTACTTAATAACAGAGAAGCAGGTTTTTAGGACAGACGTTTAACACCATCTGTCATACCTATTTACTTAAGGGATTATTTATTTAGTATATATTATTGAACTGTGAATCCCCAGAACACAAACCTACTTGCTCACCGTTGTATTCACAACACATAGCACAGGTCCTGCAAATAGTAGGTGCTGCCTACTACCTTGTCGGTGTCAGCTGGAAGGTAACCAGGTGACCAAACACTGCTGCTAAAAACTGTTACCGCCTAGTGGACATTTATATAACCTAGCCAGCTCTGTTCAGTAGAACTTCTTGCGATGATGGCAATATTCTATAAGCCACACTGTCCAAAATGACAGCCACTGGCCATATGTGTCAACCACTGTGTCAGGTGCTGGGAATAAAATAGAAAAAAAGACAGAGCATTGAGCACAGTGGGGAAGCAACCCTTGAAATGTTACTAGAGTACCTGAAGAACTGAATATTTGAACGTCATTTAACTTACATATCACTTTCTTTAAAAAAAAAACTAATTTATTTATTTATTTATTTTTGGCCGCACTGCACAGCATGCAGAATCTTAGTTCCCCAACCAGGGATCGAACCTGCACCCCCTGCAGTGGAAGCACAGAGTCTTAACCACTGGACCACAAGGAAGTCCCTACATATTATTCATACTTTCCATAACCACTCGTGGCAAGGGGGCTTCTGTATTGACTAGTATGATCTATGCTATGTCATTAGCTTTCACAATATTCCTGCCAAGCAGTTACCCGCAGCTCCATTTCATGGTCAAGGAAACGTGGACTCAGAAAGGTCCAGCAAACTCTTAAGTTCTCCTCCCACTGTGTCAATCTGTTACCATTTTGCAGAGTAGTAAGAACTGTTCACGCTCTACCGAGTTGGCTCAGTGTATCCACACCTGTGGATTCAACCCATTGCAGATTGAAATTTGAAATTTGATCCGTGGTTGGTTGAATCCACAGATGCGGAACCCGTAGCTATGGAGGGCTGACTGTACTAGGCCAGTTTATATAAGGGATTTGAGCATCTGAGATTTTGGTACTGGTGGAGGTCCTGGAACAAATACCCATGGATGCTGAAGGACCACTGAATACAAAACAGAAGGTAGAAAGTGAAAAATTTTCGTCGGCCTCATCATTTGTTGGAATACTTTCATGATTTTCACGCAGCACTGGAATGAACTCACTTCTAATACTTCTAATGTATGCTATTTCATTTAATCCTTATAACAAAACTTGCCATCGTAAGTTTCTTGTTGTGGACGAGGAAACAAGCTTGAAAGGTCAAGGCTTTTGCTCATGGTGCCTGGCTGGCTATGGGAGAGGCAGGATTTGAACGCAGATCTGTCTGGTCATTTCTGCTAGATCTTTCTGTTTCTATTAATCAAGTATTAGCTGAGGAAATAAACCCAAGTTCACATCTGATGAAACAAACAAATTTGCTGCATTATGTAATTCTTAGCTTCCATCGCCTCTAATGCTTGAAATCCTTGGCTGTGTGTATTTATGGCCACCTCCTGGCGGGATGATGTACTACATGGAAATTACTAAAATGCCACTGAGGGATATTTTTCATGATTCATACTTTTAACTCAACAAACTTTTACTGAGCAGTTACTATGTGTCAAGCACTGTGTTAGGTGCTGAATAAAATTGAAAAAAATGCAAAGACTGTTAAGGATAGTGGGGGAAATAGACACTAATCAATCAACTACATAAATATAAAATTATACTATGATACAAGTGTATAGAGCCACAAATAAGAGTAATGGAGATGATCTTATGAGTTTGAAACTTAAAAATTTAGTGTGTGGTCCCCTTCCCCACCTAATATTCAGGCGGCTGATCTTCATCATATGCTCTTCATCATAGTTTAGGAAAGGTCTCAGAGTCTGAAACTTTCTGGGATTACACAAGCTTACACTGTATCCCCCTGTATTCCACATCCTTACTCGGAACTGACAAATGTGCAGGAGAGGAAAACCCCAGGAAATGCTCATGTACTTGTGTCTCTCCCCAGGGAGGCAATAGGAGAATTTCCACAAATTAACCTGCCTGTTCCAAAGCCACAGCAGAGGTTTTCCTTACAGATAGTGAGCCAAAGCCCCACATTTCCACCTTTTCAATAATCTATCCAGTTTGAATATTAAAAGGTTTGTTTCCTTAAGAGATGGTGAATGACCCCAGACACCTCATGCTGAATATGCGTCTGTACCCCCAGGCCCTCCACCCGCAGTGAGCACAGGTGGCTGCATTAAGAAATGGCCTCAAAACAGTGCGTTTCCACCCCCTACCCCATCCCTCCGCACCATCTTGCTGCGTATAGTTCATCCTTCTAGAAGTTGTACTAAGTTCCAAGAAAACATTGTAACATTTCCCATGAATCCTTCCCCTCTCCCAGTGTCACTGGTGCCTGCCTCAATTTGATGGAGAATGCAGGTCCCCCAGAAGTTCTCTGCCCAACCTTCAGGTTGGGGTAGTTTTCACAAGCATGGCCTTGTCCCACTGTGACGGCTGACATGGCAGCGTCAGGAGGGAGTGGCTGCAAGACCACCAAGGAGGACGGCCTCTCTCCAGCTCCCAGCCGATGCTGGGCAGCCCTCGGACCTCAGAATAGGTTTCTGCCCATTACTCTGCCTGAAATAGGGCTCATGATGGGATCAAAGGATAGAAGACCTCTCTGATGCTCACTGTCGTGGAGAGGTCTGCCATCCAATCTCTCACAAGACACAGCCCCTTTTACAATGTCCTCACTCAGGTCAATTCTGTTTTCCTTTGTTCTCAAATGTCAGAAGGCTATATTGTCTGGCTTATGAACCCACCAACAGAATCCCCTCCCCAAGGGTGGAGTGGTAATAGGGAAGAACAAATCTGGCTCCACATTGGGTCTGTTTCTGTCTGTTTCTTTTACTTTAACCTTTCTATTCTATTGCTTTTGTTTCAAGTTAATTATTAAAGGGATGTTGCCTATGGCTTAAAGTAACAGAATGGCCCACCTCCAGGAACCCTGCCTCCCTTGCCTAAGCATTAAGCTAAAATACCTTTGTTTAAGCTCACAGGAAACATCCTGACCAGGCCCCCCCGTGATTGGATGCAAGAAAGAAGAAATTAACACATCCCCTCTGGAGTCTGGTCTGGCTGCAACCAGGAAATATTTGCAACAACTTACCACCTTTTTTACTTTACTTCCTCACCTTCCCTTCTTTGTTCTATAAAGGAAACTAAGCATCCAAATGGAGCAAGATGGTTCTTTGGGACAGTAGTCCAGCATCTTCTCGGTTTGCTGGCTTTCCGAATAAAGTCACTATTCCTTGTCCAACAACTCGTCTCTTGATGAGTTGGCCTGTCGTGCAGTGAGCAGTATGAGCTTGGCCTTGGTGACAGAGTCTTCTCTGTTGCACCCCTGAAATATCGCTACTCTGCTTCCAAGGTCATCTCCCCTCACCTCTGCTGGAATTAGCTAGAGGCCTCCTCTGGGTATCCTGGCTCAGTCCCGCCTTTCCAGGCCCTGCTACTAGAATAGTCGTTATCGTTTCATGAGAGCCTATCAGGGAGCGAGGCCCTAGGCAGGTCCTTTTCATGTGCTGCCTCAGAGGGTCCTTCAACACGTTTAGGACGTGAGGGCCATCATTCTGTGTTACGTAACTGGCATAAGGTCATACCACTAAGTGGGGTAGGTGGGCTGGGACCAAACCCAGCAAGGTCTGCAGACACTGCCTCTCCTGCACCTGCCAAGTCTGCCTGGCCTTCAGCACCGAGATGGAGCTGCAATCTGCCTCCTGCACCAGGATCTGGAAAGGCTCTGCCCGTCGCACCCACCCCTCTGCTTCTTTCTCCCCACGTGTTCTTCCTGCTTTGCACTGTGCTCATGGGAGCCTCAGTCTTTGTCATCAAGGCTGGGCCAGCTCACAACAGGCCCACAGGGAGCAGGCACCCACTATTAGGGACAAAGGAGGCAAACACCTGCCCCTCCTAGGGAGCATCCCCTCAACTCCAGGCAGCAGGAAAGGCTGGGCCAGGGGGGTGGGGACTGTGGCCCCTAGCTCTGGGACAGTTGCCGCTGTGGAGGGAGAAGTGCCAACCAAGCCCGAGTCCGAGGATTACAGTCAGCCTCCTGGACCTTGGCTATGGCTCAGCTCGGTGCTGATACTCTGTCTTCCCCGCAGGGCTGCAGGAGTGTGGTGTCCTTGAGACAAAGCAGGACCCACCTCAGGCTCACGAGAGGCAGAAGTGAGAGGTGAACCAAGTTCTGTCTCATTCTGTGATATTAACTAGGTCAGTTAACCCATCTGAGCCTCCGTTTCCTCATCCACAAACCATGGCGATACTACTTGATACCTATCACATAGGATTGCCGTGAGACGCAGTGGGGACGGCACATGTGGAAGCCCTCTGAGGCTGCAAGGAGCTGGGCCCCTGGGGGTCGGAGGCTGCTTCCTCCCCTCCGTTTTCCCTTCAAGGCTGCTGAGATGCATCCCGTCCCCTGATGCTCGGAGATGGCACCTGGGTGAGCAGGAGGTTATAGGTGGGGTCTCAGCACACATGCCCAGGGCTACTGGTCAAGCTGGTGTCCTTGACGATTCACTTGGTATTTGATTTTGGCTTTAGGCTCATCACGCCCACAAGGCCTCACAAATCCAGAGGGAACTTTTCACACCCGAGTTGGCTCATGTCCACTTCCCATAACTGCCAATAGCATCTAATTGTTCTCAGGACAAGAAACAGAATTATCCCCAAGCCTCCGTGTCCAGTTTCGGGTCCACTCCTCTGCCCTCCGGGCTTCTTTCACCACCTGGGACCTTGCTGGACTCTCTACCACAGCTGTGGGGCCTTTGCCATGTTTTTCTCTTTGTCTGGAATGCTCCTTTTCTGCCCCAGCCCAGTTAATGCCTGTTCCTTCTTTAGACCTTGCTTCAATCTTCACATTCAGAACACCTTCCCTGAGCTGAGGTCGGAACCCCCCACTACACACATGCATAGCACCAAGTCTCTTGGTAACATTTAGCCCTTGGTAACATTTATCAACATTATGGAGAAATGTTCCTGGCATTGCTTGTGGATTATAAGCTAAATAGAGGCAGGGAATGGTCTGGTTTTGCCCATCGCTATGATCCCTGGTGCCTAGTACAGGGCCAGGCACACAGGAGGTGTCGGATGAACACGTGACTCAGCACAACAGGTCTTTTTCAAGCCTGAGGAGACAGCAACAAATCTACCCAAAGACCAGTAAAAGGCTTGAAATGTGTTCCGTAGGTTGTCTTAAGTCAGCCATGCTAAAGAAGGCTCTCCATTTGGCCTTAAAACTTGTCATTCCCATTACTGCTTTAGCCGGTGATTCATGAGGGTATGAATCATCCCCAGAGCAGTACATGCACTTGGTCATATGGATGGGAAAAGGAGAGAGATATTTCCCCTTAATTAGAAACGGTGAACCCAAAAACTGTTTTCTGCCGAAGTATTCATTCAACAGATACTCCCAGAAGCCAGGTTAGTGCCAGGCTCTACGTGGAAGACACTAGAGAAAAGATAAAAAGGTAGCTTACAACTCTTCCTGCTGCCCTTAGGCTGGTGGATGTCTGTGTGTTGGAGTTGACATTACGGTTTGTGCCATCTCTGACCAGAAGTACCTTTATCATCCCAGAGGAGTGTAACTGACCACACATCGATTCACACCCGTGAGCTAGACATCAAGTCCTCTTACCTGTTTTAACTTAATTCTCACAACGGTCCTATGAGGTAGCGCCCATAGGTGAGGAAGCTGAGGCACAGAGAGGTTAAGTAACTTTCTCAAGGTCACACAGGAAATGGCAGAGTGGAGGTGTGAACCTAGGAAATCTACCTGCAGAGACCTGGGGCTGATCCCTTTTGCCCCGCTGCTATACCAGTGGCAGGACTCTTAGGGGAGAGATTTTGACCTTAAGCACCAAAGACAAGAGCCACAAACCAGCGTGGAATCGTTTAAGGTGGCCAGAATGATGACCCGAACCCAGATCACCCTGCCAAGGCAAATCCCATAAAGGCAGATATTTATGAATTTTTACATTTCGCCTGTCACTTGTTATCAGCCATCCCCGCAGCTTCCCCGCTGCCCATCGCTTTCTGTCAGCATTCTATTTTCTGGAGCATCATTCCCGGCAGGTCCCTGAGATTCCTGGCCCAGCACCAGCGCCGTACGGTCTCTGGGGCATCCTTTTGGCAGCCGCACACCCCTGCCCTCAGCTCAAGTCCCTCCCCAGGACCCTTCTCCTCCCACTGGGGTACCTGCAGTTGCAGCAGCCAGAGAGGCATTTAATTCCCAGCTCTGCCCAACGGCCTGTTGCTAAGCTGCTGGTGCACGATGAGATGTGTGGAAGGAAACCCTCATGGTGACAAAAACAAACCCTCATGTTCCCAGAGCCACGTGCATGTGTGCGTGTGCGTGTGTGTGTGTGTTTAAAGGAGCTGGGGATGGGGGTGGTGAGCTTCCCACCCAATCAGGCCCAGCTGCCCACCAGCGCGCTGCCTTTGGGACTCATTCCCTGCAGCAGGACCCCAGCACAACATGGGAGCATCAGGGAAGCACGGGTTGCGGGAGATGGGAAGGTAGGGGGTGGGATGGGAGAGCAGGGAGGTGACAGGTTTCCTCTTCTTTGGTAGTTGTGCTCCCCCCACAAAAAATACACAGAAATACCTGTCTTCCCTCCTCTCCCAGCTCCTACTGAGAAGCTCATTCTTGCTAGGCTGATCCCAATTTCCACACAGAAGTGAAATGAGGGTGTAGGGACAGGAGAAGGGGGGCCACAGTAAGTGTGCGCCTTGGACTCAGTTCTCCCACTTCTGCGTTGCAGGGCATCTTCCCAGGCAAGACCACTCACTGCCATCTTATTTGCTGCTCCTGCCATGTACACTGTGTTGAGAAGACCCTTAAATACAACGGCTGCGGGAGGGAGAGACAGAAGCCTGGACTGCCTTCTCTTCTGTTCCGCTGCCACACAAAGCTGGCCTCTGGTCTTGGCAGGACTTTTTTTTTTTTGCGGTACGTGGGCCTCTCACTGTTGTGGCCTCTCCCGTTGCGGAGCACAGGCTCCGGACGTGCAGACTCAGTGGCCATGGCTCACGGGCCCAGCCACTCCACGGCATGTGGGATCTTCCCGGACCGGGGCACGAACCCGTGGCCCCTGCATCGGCAGGCGGACTCTCAACCACTGCGCCACCAGGGAAGCCCTTGGCAGGACCTTTTACATAATTTGTGGGACCCAGAGCACAGTGAAAATGCTGGCCCCTTGCTCAACAACGATTAAGCATTAAACCGAGCGCGGGCCCTTCTGAGCATGGAGTCCTGAGCCGCTGTGCTGGCTGCACACCCATGAGGCCGTCCCTGAGTCTTTACTCCGCCCTGCTGTTGGAACGAGCTAATCCATAAGCAAATCTAACCCTTTCAGGTCTCTACTGAAAGCTTTTTGATGTCCTCGCCACCACAGGCTCCCACAGCCCCAGGAACAAAGTCACCCCGCTTAGCTCAGTCACACAGATCCTTCTGGACCTGGGTCCTGCAAATCTCTCCAGCCTCATTTACCAGCCCACCCCTTGGGCACTCCATGCCTGTATGATCCACTGGAAATTCCTCCCAAAGCATTCTTTCGAATTTGCATCTCACTGCCAGGAGTATCTCCCTTTTCTCTCTCACTCCCTGCTACTTCCCATTAGGCCTTTGTCACTCAGCTCAAGGGTCACCTCCTCTGAGCTGTCTTCCCAGACTGCTCTTTCCTTTCAAGCCCAGAGCCCACACTCTCCCCACCTAAGCTTACCCTCTGAGGGATGACGGAGCCCTGCCTGTATCAGTGTGTACCGGACACTCATCATTGTCACGATCTGTAATATACACCTGCTCCAGCTCTGCTGTGAGGTCCTCCAGAGAAGGGCTGTGCCTGACTCATTTATGTGTCCCCAGTGCCTGCAGTACAGTGAATATTCCATCAATAGCTCTTGATCTACTTAATGGGTGAAGCCCTCCACCACATCTGTCATTTACAGTTCTGTTGTAACTTTATATGAAGTTAACCAAGAGAAACTTCTTACAAGCTCTAGTCCACATTTCTTTTATAATTCTTCTCCATAGATGGCTCTGCTCGACGTATAACTGAAGGAGATTCATTGTTGATGTTTTTAGAAAAGCACTTTTATTTTCATTCAATGAAAATAGCAATTTGTTTTCTGACTATAAAGAAAAAACACATTTATAAAGAAAAATGTAAAACATAGCAATTAAGGAATAATTATCCAAAACTCTGCCACTCAGAGAGAGCCGTTATTCACAGTTCATTCACTGATTCAACAAGTATTTATTGAACACTGACTATGTTTCATGCTTTGGAGATAGAGCAGTGAATCAGACCCACAAAAAGCCTCTTCTTCATTTTAGCCAGTGTTTATGTATATGTCTATGTACAGTTCTGCACACACACGCACATACACACATAAGTATGTATATTTGCAATTTCAAACTAGGCTTATTTACTAAGTGATATGCCATAAAAATCTTTTCATGCCAGTGGCTTTAAATGTATGACCCTCTTTTCATGGTCAATATGTTTTGTAATTTTCTTTAATCAAATTTTAACTCTTGGACAATTGTTTAAAACGCCACTGTCATCAAAACCTTAGTGAATTTTTTTTATTCATAAAATTGATCAGGTTACCTCCTAAAATAGATGGCTGGTGTTAAGAGTACACAAATTTTAATTTTGATGCATATTGTCAAATGACACTCCAATAGTTAACCAAAGTGTTAATCTGTCCTGCATCTTTGTCAGCACTGGATATGAGCTTTCTCCTTCATCTCTCCTCTTTTAGTAGAAGAAAAATGATATCACATTATTATCTAAGCATTTGTGCATTTCTCTGATTCCTGGTAAGTTTAAATATCTTTTGTATTTCCTTTGAGAAAATCATAAGTAAGCGTGGTTATAATTTTCTTTCTTTTTTTTTTTTCTATACAAAATTTTAATTTTTAGGTAGTCAAATCCATCAGTACTTTTCTAAATGGTTTCTGGTTTGGGGGTCATACTTTTTTTTTTTTTTTTTTGGCTGCGCTGCATGCGGGATGTTCCCCGACCAGGGACTGAATCCGTGCCCCCTGCAGTGGAAGCACAGAGGCTTAACCACTGGACCGCCAGGGAAGTCCCTTGGGGGTCATACTTTGAAAGACCTTCTCCACACTAAGATTTAAAATATTCCTTCACATTTTTTTCTAATTCTCTCTTTCTCTCTCTCAGTTACCCTTGAACAGTCCCATTTGTGAATATAATGAGTAGACAACTGTTATACGATTTAATGAACAGTCCATTTTTTCCCTGTTTGAAATGCCACATTTCCCCCATATCCTGGGGCATATGTTTGCACTTATTATGCTGTTTCTTTGGCTGGCAGGCAATCTATTCCTCTGTCAACAGCGTACTGCCTGAATTATCACAAGCTTATAATGAATTTTAATATGTGGCAATCATTCCCTTTACTCTTCTATTTTGGATTATTTTGAAAATATATTCTTCCAGAGGAACTTCAAAATAATTAGGTCAAGTTTCAAAACAACCAAACAAAGCAAAACCCAATGAGATTTTGATTGGGGTGGCTTTGAGCTGCTACATTCATTTAGGGAGAGCTGGCATCTCTGCAATCCTGCATCTTCCTATCCAAGAACTAAGAGCGTCCATTTGCTTATTTATGCCTGCCCAACGGATCAGGCTGCTGGAGTGTGAACAGACAGCTCCCTATCTCACAGAGCTCCAGGCCTCGAAGCTTGGAGTGGAGGCACTGAGCTCTCGGAACAACCCAAGAGAGACTCTGGGTTGGAATTCCCAGGGGTAGCTGTAATCCACTACCAGGTAAGTCAATACTGCTGGACTTGGAAGGGCATACATAGGGAAGGAATTTAGAGAATCCTGCCCCGGGAATAAATATGTCTTTCTCTGGAGAACAGCCCCAGCCTAGATCTCAGCAGGGGTGACCCAGGAGGCCTCTTCTGAGCCAAGAGGAGAAGGGTTGCTAATTTGAGCCCACCTCCTAGGGCAGGTGCTTTATGTAAGCGTCTCATTGCATCTTCTCATTGACCCTGGAGGTGGGTGATGTCGCCCCATATAACAGGGACAGAGCTGAGGGTTTGGTGACCTGCCCAAGGCCTGGTAGCTGAAGTTCTGGGATTGGATCCTAGATCTGTCTGGCTCTAAGCCTGTCACTAAATCGCCCTGATCATCATGGGACCTAAGAACAGTCTGAAAACCCAGCTTGGGGGAGGGTGAAGACTGAGGGGGAGGGGGCAGCTCCGGAGCCTCAGGCTGGATGCCTGGGAGAGGGGCCAGGTGGGCGGATACCCAAGAGAAATGCAGGGACAGGGGAAGGCCCGGCACACTGAAGCCTCGCCTGGCTCTCAGCTCCACGTGGAAGGCAGCCATTTCCCTTGTCCAGAGGGAGCCAGGAGTTTGGAGCCGAGGCTCCGTGTCTGTGGAGGAGGGCAGCATGGAAACAGGTGGCGCAGAGGCAAGGATGAGAACCTGGAGACAAGGGTCGAGTCCTCTAGGCCTGGGGCGGGTGGCAGGGAGCTGAGTCCTTAGCGCTGGCACCTCCAAGTCACTGATAGGGCTGCAGACCAGGCAGGAGGCCAAGCTTCGCATCCAGCTCAGGGTCCAGGGCCTTCCCTGACCTTCTAAACTCAAGGACTTTGGATATTATGGAGTAACCTCCCTCGCACCCCAGAGGTGGGTAGCCTGTTCCAGGGCTGTGGGATTGTGACTTTCTCTTTTAACACTGTGAACAAAAAAAGGAACAAAGAGTGTCACTCATCATCCAGTTCTACAAAGGGTTAAGTCACAACCCAGGAACAGTGTGCCCTGAGGGGAATTCAGGATGGAAAAATTAGGCCGGAGCTCTCTGTGCTTTGGAAAAAGGGCCCATAGATAGTTTGATGTATCTCTCAGAAAGAATTTCAATGACCCCAGATTCTTGCATCTTCCCATACATAGAAAAGAACTGAAATCATTAACTTGAGACATATGTTTTTGTGATTAGCAGGCATCTTTTATCAAGACGTACACTTGACTTCATGAATTTCCTAACCAAAACAATTCATATATATACACTGGCTCCTTCCCTACCTCTTTGGAGCAGTTTCTCAGAGCTACCGAGAGGCTGTCTCCTGGATTACAGTCTTTGGCAAGACCCTGAAGAAAAAACAGAACTCACAGCTCTTACATCGTGCGTTTTTCTTTCAGTCGATAACACCGTTTAAAAGATGTTCCAAAAAACTGAAACCCACATCCGAACACAGATTACTGCAGCCGTCACAAATCTCTTCTCTCCCTTGAACAAAGCTACTTTCCCAGACCTCCTGCCTTTAATCACCACCCAAGGGCACTGTTTTCTATAACACACATTTCACAGCCACTCGGATCTCTTTAACATCTTCCCTGCCCCCTCTTGCCCAGAGGAAATCAGTGTTGACTCCCAAGCATGGCATTCCAAGGCCTTCAAAATGGGGTACTGATCTCTCATCACACACTCTCTCCTCTCTATGCTGTACCCTAGACGTACTGAATTATTTGTTTTATTCAAATTCTTCATATGCCTCCAATGCTAGGTTAATTGAACAAATGTTAGATATCCAACATGCGTCAGACACCGTACTAGACTCAGACGAATACAGAGACAGAGAGAGGACGCAGGGCTGCCCTCAGCTCACACTCTTGTGCCTTTGCTGACTCAGGTTATAATCTCTATCCTGGATGTGTGCTTTCTTAACCTTTTATTTATACTTCTCTTAGGGTTCCTATCCCAGTGTAGCTTATTTTACAGGTAGGTATCTGTTTTGGGGAAAAGGTCATTTCTTGTCTCTCTTTGTATCCCTCAAAGCACAGAGCAGGGCACGAGATAGGTGCCTCATTGAGAGAATGAATAACTGAATGAGCCCTGGAAGCAATTACGGTCTTGTCTGCGTGTGAATATGCCTGAGTGTTTGAGGTATGCTCCCCTAATCTCCTCAAGTAACACCAAGGAACCTTCACAGCAGTGGTGTAGTAGAAGGGGGCCAAGTCTGGAGTCACGTGGACCTGGGTTTGAACTCTGGCCATGAAGCTGTTTGGATGCAGTGTTGTTAAAATGAGGGTGGAGTTGCTGGGATAGGCTAGGAACAGTAGGCCTTGGGCAAAATAATCCTTTATTGATTTATTGCTGCTTGGCGCTTACCCCATCCTGAGTCTCTGTGGCAGGGATGTTGGACCCAGCAGGCCCTGGCAAGGGTCAGACCCAGCGGGAAGTGGGGCTGGCTTAAGAGTGCTGTAGTTCTTCATCGTGTGAATACATTAATGAATCTTCCCGGTGCTTCTTCCGAGAATCCAATGAAGCTTCTAGCCAGTGACAGATTTTCCCTGGTGTCCTGGAACTGTGGCCAATGCCCCAAACTGGGAATCAAAGGTGCTAAGCACTCCTCATTCTAACTGCAGAGAGCTGCTGGCTGTTGGGGTCAGCCATATGCTGATAGGGGTGTATGAGAAGGTGCTAATCCAAGAACCAGTCTTGCATCCAACCATGGTCTCCCAGGTCAGCTGAGAGAGTCTGATCCCTTTCCTCCCATGCTTCCCCTCCTCACCATCAAAGTGGGTGACTCTATAAAAAAGAACGAAATAATGCCATTTGCAGCAACATGGGTGGACCTAGATATCATCATACTAAGTGAAGTAAGTCAGAAAGAGAAAGACAAATACCATGTGATATCACTTATATGTGGAATCTAAAATATGACACAAATGAATCTGTCTATGAAACCGAAACAGAATCATGGACATAGAGAACAGACTGGTGGTTGTCCAGGGAGAGGGGGTTGAGGGAGGGATGGAGTGGGAGGCTGGGGGCAGCAGATGTAAGTTTTATATCTAGGATGGATAAAAAACAAGGTCCTGCTATATGGCACAGAGAACTATATTCAGTATCCTGTGATAAGCCATAATGGAAAAGAATATTTTAAAACAGAATGTATATATATGTATAACTGAATCACTTTTCTGTAAAGCAGAAATTAACACAACATGGTAGATCAACTACACTTCAATAAAAAACTGATAAAAAAAATAAAGCAGTTTCTGTTTCAGGAAAAAAAATACACAAATTAATTGAATTAAAATTAAAAAGTGGGTGGTTCCAAAGGAATTAATATAAAAGAAGAGTGGTTTCCGCGTAAAGCAAAGACTGGCATCTTGTTCCCTGGATGAGTGCTGTGTAGGCGGTTCCTTAGTGGCCCCTGTGCTTCTGACTGGGGAGCACTGGAGACACGTGATGTGGTAGAGAATGCCTAAGCTGGATGCTCCCCACTCCAGTCCCCCTTTCCAGTTCTTAGTTCCTAAGGGGGTTGGACAATGGATCTGGCATGTGCCCACTAGCGTGAGAGGTGGCCTGCGGGTGGCTGAGGGGGAGTACAACCTGAGTCCTCAGGAAAGAGCATGAAATCCATGACTCCCAAGGGGCAACCAATGCTTAGGGGCACCGCACACATAGTCATAAGCTCCGTTCTTGTTGGGGAAGCCTACTGGAGTCATGGCCATCCTTCAAGGAGGCTGGGTCAATCAATGGGCTGGGTCAGAAGAGCAGCCAAGGAGAGGACTGTAACCTGCCAGGTTCAGTAAGGAGAGGACTACCTTTTCTCTGTTTTCTCCTGCCCTAATGTACTGAAGACATGGAGGAGCTAGTTAGTCGTAAAGGCAGGAGGAGTGCTTTGCCAAGAGCTGATCATTGCAAATTCCCGCCCCCATCCCTAGAAGCTGCCGCCACAGACAAGTCAGCCTACGCTGTGGAGAAGCGTAGGAGAAGGAAGGAGATCCAGACTTGAGATGGAGATGGAATTTTTTTTTAATGAATAGGACTGAGTCTCAAATACCTGAAATGAGTCTGTTCTAATAACCGAAAGTGACTGCAAACTTAGGGAATCTTGCCAAGACGCTGTCAGAGCAACTACTAGAGGACAGAGTAGCATGGTTGCCATGTGGGATTATAAGGGGAAAAAACCACTTCACATTTAGAAGTCAAGGAGTTCAAGACTCCTCAGGAAATCTGGTTACCAGTACTGAGTCTCCTTACAGCTGCCACTGTTACGGTCACCAGGGTAGTTTCAGTTGAGCATCTGGATGTCGATCATCATAGCAGCATTTCACGTAGGTGCTTTCATTGAAAATATCTTAGTTATACATTTGAGTGTTATTTGTTGCATTGGTTTCCTACTGGTGCTGTAACAAATACCTCAAACTTGTAGTCCCAAAACAATGCAAATATGTTATCTTACACTTCTGGAGGTCAGGAGTATGACATGGGTCTCCCTGGGCTAATATCCAGGTGTTGGCAGGGCTGCATTCCCTTCTGGAAGCTCTAGGGGATAGTGCATTCCCTTGCCATTTTTTTCTCTTCTAGAGGCTGCCCACCTTCCTTGGCTTGGGGTCCCTTCCTCCATCTTCAAAGCCAGCAATGGGCGGTGGAATCCCTATATCACGTCTATGATCTTCTCTTCGGCTCCCCTCTTCTACTTCGGAGGACCCCTTGTGATTACACTGGGCCCACCTGGATGATCCAGGATTATCCCCCTATTTTAAGGTCAGCTGATTAGTAAACTTAGTTCCATCTACTACTTTAATTCTCCTTTGCCACACAATGTAGCATATTCACAGGCTCTAGGGATTAGGGTGTGGACATCTCTGGGGGGCATTATTTTGCCTACCACGTTTGTCATTTTCCACAGGAGGCAAAAGGCACAGGGAGGCAGAGGGACTCGTCCAAGTTTACCCAGTTAGCAAGCTGCAGACCAGTTGATAACCACACACTGGAGGTATCCGTCCACAAACAGCCTTGGCTTCCCAAAAGCACTGGGTGTGACACGTATCAGCTAAATCAACCGTGGCCTTAACCCAGAAACAAGTCTGGGAGACTTGAGCGCTTCCTTTCTTAAGAGTTGCTTTGCAGAAATCTGTATTTTTGATCAGCTCCTTTAGTCCTTATGGTAACTCAGCACAAGGTGTTTCTACAGCAGAATTCCAGTTGGCTCTTGGCCTTTAATTTGGTCTGTGGTGTTTTTGGAGCTACACTACTTTTAATTTGTATATAGTCAAACTACGAATCTAACAGATATTTTCCACTACTTTTACTTTTAGACATCACCCCCTCATCCAGGCAATTAACAGCCACTTCTATTTCCTTAGTTTCCTTAGTACTTAAAACAGTATGGTACTGGTGCCCACCACAGAAAAATGGCACAATTACGTCAGAAACAACCCCTCGCCTACATAAGAATGGAGCATGTGATCAGATGCCATCACAGATTAAAGACCGCTGGGTCATTTGTTGGTTTTGGTATTTTGTGGGGAGAGAGCTGGAAAGAAATTCAGATCCTCTCCCTCCATCAGACACTAAATAAATTCCAGATAAATTAAAGAGCTGATTGTTTAAATTAAATAATAAGGGAACAGAAGTGGATGTTAATTGCCTGGATGAGGGGGTGATGTCTAAAAGTAAAAGTAGTGGAAAATATCTGTTAGATTCGTAGTTTGACTATATACAAATTAAAAGTAGTGTAACTCCAAAAACACCACAGACCAAATTAAAGGCCAAGACCAGCTTATTTAATTTAAACAATCAGATCTTTAATTTATCTGGAATTTATTTCGTGTCTGATGGAGGGAGAGGATCTCAATTTCTCTTCTGCTCTCTCCCCACAAAATACCAAAGCCAACAAATGACCCAGCGGTCTTTAGTCTGCGATGGCATCTGATCACATGCTCCATTCTTATGTAGGCGAGGGGTTGTTTCTGACTTAATTGTGCCATTTTTCTGTGGTGGGCACCAGTACCATACTGTTTTAAGTACTGAAGTTATAAAACATGTTTTCATATCTGAGGTAACAAGTATCCCGCTTACTTAAAAGTCAGCTGCTCTCCGCCATTTATTCTTCCAAGTGGACCTCAGAATTATCTAAAATTGACATTTAATTGCACCTAAAATGAATTACAGAATAACTGGTATCTTTATAACATGTAATTTTGTTATCCGGGAACATTGCGTTTCTCTTCATTTACGTAACTCTTTTTTATGTCCCTCATCATACAAGTCCCACACTTCTTTTCTAAAGGTTGCCACTAGGTATTTTATTTTATTGCTAATATAAGTGTTATTTTTTCTATCTATCATCTGTTTTCTGATTAATTATTGATGGTATATAGGAAAGTTACAAATATAATGACTACATTTATAACTTAGATCTAGTCTAAGTTAGTTTAAAATTAATCATTATTAATATAAAGTTTTCTGTTGATTCTCATGAATTTGGGGGGGGCATGGTCCCTCAATCATGATAAATATATCTCTTAATTTATGATACTAGTGCTGATTTCCTGTCTTACTGGATAGAGGAGAATGTCCATAACAAAAATAAGTAACAGTAGTCGAAGATCATGAGTGTCTTCCTCAGTCTTGACTTTAATAACTGTTTATTATTAAAGATGATGATACCAATGTAGGTTCATGATAGTGAACCTTCCTCAAATTGAAGAATTTCCTTCAGTTATTAGTTATTTTTTTCTTTTAGATGATGTTGTTTTTAAATGCATCTATACAAATGATTATGCTTTTTTTAAAAAAATGGTATAATTATGAAGTATTTATAGTTTTTTCTAAGGCCAAACTATCCTTAAACTCCTGGGGGAAGAAAGAACTTAGTGGTGAATGATTGTTTTAATATGCATTAAATATTGCTGACTAGGATTCATGGAAGTTTTTCTATCTATGTTTAGAGGTGAGATTGGTGCTGGATTAAGAGATGAGCTGGAAGAGGTTGATGGTTTGTGATGCCCCTGGGTTTGACTTCTGTCATGGGTGGGGGGAAGGGGGAGGCAAGAAAGGGTCCCAGAAGAAGTGAGGAGACTGCATGAAGACTTCCCCTGTTCCGATTACCCTCTTGCACTGTGACTCCTCCCAGGCTTCCCAGCTGTCCAGAAGAATCCAACCTAGGAATCAGTAGCCTCCCCAGAAACTGCTGATTTTTATAGGGCTACCTGGTAAGTGAGATTCCCTGTTAATTGAGATGCTGGATATTGTTTTAAGAAAGCTATCCTTCATCAAGTTCATTCCTGTATATGAATATGACCAGACTGCTCATGACTCACCATTATGTAACACAGTCTATTATATTTTCATATCCACTTGCCTTATTCTACTCATTGGCATCTGATTACACAAATATTCTCTTACACTTTTCTTATGCTTAGAGGTGAGAGGATTATAATTCCATTTCTTAGGGACCACGTAAAATTCAAATGAGCCTTCCCCAGTGAGTTTAAATTGAGAGATTTCACTCTTTTTTCCTGAATTTATTGGGAGTTACACTCTGTGTTTTTTTATAACACAAGCAAGGAAATATTGTATGACCTTTGTTATTTTTTACTATACACTCCCTTTGATTTCTGAGGTGTGGAATCTATTTGTAATGACACTAGATAAAAGACAATGGTGGGCGAGAAAATCTTTTTCTCAAAAGATAATATCATGACTAGCATATTACTCACCTACCCGCCCACTTTTCCAGGAGGGCAGAGATGACTGTACTCTTTTGGTGGCCCCTTGGTTTTAATTACAGGAGTGATCTGTGGGTGAGGGATCCCAGGCCAAAACCAGAGACAGTCCTCCATCCTGAAAACCTTCCATGCAGGGTAATCTCCTGGGAGCTCAGTTGACCTTCCCCGAGGGAAGAGACAGGCCCCACCCACCTCCCACCTGGGTCACCTGGCCGGTGGCTGCTGGCCTTGTAGCCTCCAGTCTGGCCCTCTCATTTTGCCAACCCATTGTCCACACTGTTGCCAGAACCAACTACTCAAAAAGGGGCCTGTTCACCTCTCCAGGGTTTATCCCATTCATACAGTGGTGCCCTCCCTGCCTGATCAACACTTTCTGCTCTAGTAAAATATCCTTTTGTGCTTCCCAGTGTGCCTCCCAAGGTCTGGCTGGGGGTGTGTCGCCTCCATGCTTCTCCCATTACATGGAAAGCTTCCATTCTGATGCCTTCCTACCTGCTGGCATTTTCCTACAGATCTTCCAGTACTCAGCTCACATAGGAAGCTTGAACTCGAGCTAGGAGGGGTGCCCTTCCTCCATGTCTTCTAACACCCCAAACAGGACTCCAGCATGGTGCCAACCGTGTGCTAGAATAGCCCAGTAACATCCCTGGGCTCTTGAAGAGTAGGGACTGCATCTAATTTTAATTTTTTGTTAAGACTGACATTAACTCGTCTTTGAATCCCTGACTTCTAGTACAGTTCCTGGTCATAGCAGGTGCCCAGTAAACCTTTACTCAGTGAGTGAATGAGTCACCCTCATTTTTCAGGTGAGAAAATGCAGCTGATGAAATAAAAGGAGCACCAGATAGGAGTCAGGACAAGACGTTCTAATATTGTTCGTAACTGGGCTACTCTACTTCCGACCTTTTCTAAAAAGGCAAATATGAGAAAATCAACCTGATTGAGCATGTTGAGGTCTGAGGCTCAGATTTTCCTCCAGTGTACACTTAAGAGTAGAGAATACCTGTGGCCTCAGCAGGCTCGGGGGCTGCTGAGTTTGAACTTTCACATATTATTTAACATTTATGTGAAATATGCATTATACTCCCTAAATGTCTCCTTCTAAAAATCGAAACATGAAACTCAGACGTCTATTGATAGATGAATGGATAAAGAAAATGTGGTATATACATACAATGGGATATTATTCAGCCTTACAAAAAGATAGAAATCCTATCATATGCAGCAACATGGATGGACCTGGAAGACATTATGCTAAGTAAAAGAAGTCAGTAGTAAAAGAACACGTACTGGGGGCTTCCCTCGTGGTGCAGTGGTTGAGAGTCCGCCTGCCGATGCGGGGGGGTACACGGGTTCGTGCCCCGGTCTGGGAAGATCCCACATGCCGCGGAGCGGCTGGGCCCGTGAGCCATGGCCTCTGAGCCTGCGCGTCCGGAGCCTGTGCTCCGCAACGGGAGAGGCCACAACAGTGAGAGGCCGGCTCACCGCAAAAAAAAAAAAAAAAAAAACACGTACTAAATGATCCCACTGATACGAGGTATCTAAAATAGTCAAACTCATAGAAGCAGAAGGTAGAATGGTGGTTGCCAGGGTTGGGGGAGGGGGCAACGGGGAGCTGTTCAATAAGTATGAAGTAACAGTTATACAGGGACTTCCCTGGTGGTCCAGTGGTTAAGACTCCACGCTTCCAATACAGGGGCCGCAGGTTCAATCCCTGGTCAGGGAACTAAGATCCCACATGCTGCACAGTGCGGCCAAAAAGAAAAAAATTACAAGTATGCAAGATGACTAAGTTCCAGACATGTGCTTACATGTATCACTGAGTTTCTTACATCCCATTTCCCCATTTGTAAATTAGGAAAATTACATCATCCTTGTGCTTTACTGAGGATTAAATGAGCTAATATGTGTAAAAGTTTAGCGGCATGCTCATTACAAATTAGGTACTCTATATGTGGGAAAGATCACTCTTATTGAAACCCACATTCACAGAGCCTGGATGTAGTAAGCAGAATAATACCTCCCCCAAAGATGTCTATACTCCAATTCTTGAAATCTGTGAATATGTTATACAAACATGGAAAAAGGGACTTTTCAGGCATGATTAAGTTAAGAATTTTGCAACGGGAAGACTATTTCTGGATTATTGGATGGACCTAATATAATCACAAGGGTCCTTAAAAGAGTCAGAGAAGGAGATGTGAGAACATAAGCAAAAGCAGACAGAGATTTGAAGATGCTACACTTGTGGATTTGAAGAGGGAGGAGGAGCCATGAGCCAAGGAATATAGACAGCCCCTAGAAGGGAGAAAAACCAAAGAAGAGGATTCTCTCCCAGAGCCTCCAGGAGAAACACAGCCTTGCAGACACCCTGATTTTAGACTAGTGAAATCCATGTCAGACTTCTGACCTCCAGAACTGTAAGATTATAAATCTGTGTTGTTTTAAGCCACTCAGTTTGTAGTATTCTGTTGTCACAACAGTAGGAGACCGATACACCAGGTGACGACAATCTTGAACAGCGACAGCAACAATGACCACCAAACTCTGATCACTAGGTACCGTGACAATAGCTGGTCCCCCTCACACTTCTCTCACCCCCCAACTCCCCACATCTCTTCCCCAGGTTGCTGATGCTGTCTGGTGCTGGGAAGGTACATCCATACTTGAAATGTGCCACTGAGAACCAAGCTTTTCCTTCCCAGAGCAAAGGTAGAGGAAGAGGTGCAGGTGTGTGTGTGCACTTGTGTGTGTGTGTGTATGTGTGTAGACAAAGGTATTTTCAAAACTGAAAACAATATTACATGATGGGGCGATAATTCAGCCCTGCTCGACTCCAGAATGCCCAACCCCAGCAAGCCGAGGATGAAAGGCAGTTGCCATGGAAACATCATCCATTGGCGTCTGCTCACTGCCCCCTTAGCACAGCTCTGCTGCTGTGCAATCCAGTCATCTCCCAGTGCTTGGCAGTTCCTCATCATGCCAGGGTCCGGCTTACCACAAGGCTGGAGCCCTTCAGCTATTTTCCCTCTTTCTAAATTAACTACATGGATTCTAGAAGCCAGGCAATTGGTTTGAGAGCAGGGATAGGAGGCTGCAAGGTACAATGGGCAGAGCACGGGATTCAAGATCTCCTCGTTAAGTCCTTTCCCTCTGAGCCCCCGTTTCCTCTTCGGTGTGATGAACAGGGGTTTGCCCAGGAGGGTGCCTGAGAGCTCCTCTAACAACTGTGAGATCAAATTCACCTGGAGACAATGAATTTAAGGACTGGGGTGGAGCTAAAGAACAGTCAGGTTGATGGCTATTTCTTAGTGTTCCTGAAAACTAGCCTTTTCTACTCGGAGGGGGAGCCCCAGGGGACAGCTGGGTGCCAAAAGATGCTGCTCTCTGTGTTATCCCAAGTCTCCATTCTTCTCAGAGGAGTGTCCCATTCCACAGTGAATGAGGTAGGAGAATGGGCAATGAATCCACCCTCCTGCCACCATCCATTGGAAGACCCCCTGCTGTTGAGTTCCAAGGACCTTGCTCCCTGTGCTATTTATTCCTCGGGGACCGTGTCATAGCTCTGAAGCCCTGCTCCTGGCCAGAATGGACTCTGGGGCCCTGATAATACAAAGCAGGAGAGACTCCTCCAACCCATCTGACTGACCAGTTAACTTTTCTAAGGATGCTCAGCTAGCTCCTGACTTCTGGGAGCTGTAGTCAAGCAAAGAAGTTGAGACGTACATGGTTATCCAATCCAGGGTCTACATGGAGCTCACCTTGGCCAAGGGTGCATTTATTGTTTTATTTATTTATTTTTTTGCGGTACACAGGCCTCTCACTGTTGTGGCCTCTCCCGTTGCGGAGCACAGGCTCTGGATGCGCAGGCTCAGCGGCCATGGCTCACGGGCCCAGCCGCTCCGCGGCATGTAGGATCCTCCCGGACCGGGGCACGAACCCGTGTCCCCTGCATCGGCAGGCGGACTCTCAACCACTGCGCCACCAGGGAAGCCCCAAGGGTGCATTTAGAAAGCAAATTCACTTTGCTCCGTCAGTTCATGCCACCTAGCACTGCGCTACTCATCAGCATGGGGTGTTTGGAGATGTTCCCTCTGTCCTTCCCCATCTTTGCGGGACAATGCTGCAGAGAGGGTCCAGGGAGTTAGCAGTGCTGATGGGGCAAGGCTACACTGTGTCATTTCATAACACTTCATAATAAATAAATTGGAGTTTATCAATTCACCACGAGAGCCCGACAGGAGCCACAGGGCTGACTGCAGGACCACCCGGAGCCAAGAATCAGTGTGTAGCTGCTGGATTTCATTCTGTGATGATGTTCACAGTATGTGAGTGCCTTGTTCCCTTCACCAGGACCTCCCAAGGGAGCGTGTCATAGGCCAAGAGAACAGCTGGAGTGCAGGGCTGGAGGTGCAACGTTGAAGCTTTTTTGATGACTCTAAGCTGCCTGTGTTAGCTGGTGCGTGGACCAATGCTGTGAGAAAGGAAGGTTATTGGGCCCTTCAGCAGATAGTCTAAGTCACCTCCTACTCTCCCTTCCCAGGGTTTTTGTTAATTTGGCTTTTGTTCAAAGCATCAGTGTTCCCAGCCTGAGGCACTGGATGACGCCTGGACTAAAACTAATCGTGACAATCCTGTTTCTTGCTTTATCTTCATGACCAGCATCGTCATCGTGATCATCATCGCCATGTGATAGAGTTTAGGCCAAAGAGACAGAAGACTAAGTCTGTTAAAGATGGTTGGGTAGGAGGCACTTCTTGGAAATCTTTCGATTTCCTGATAAAAAAGGATTGAAGCAGCTGGTACCCTTTCCCTTTCTCTGGCAGATCTGAATAATGATGTGATGCCTGGAACTGCAGCACTCAGCTTGCATCCATGAGGGCAAGGCCAAGAAAATCTCAGAGATATATATTTTTTTTATGTGAGAAAAATAAACTCTTGTCTATTTAAGCCTCTGTTTTTTTTGGTTACTCATAGCCAAGTAACTGAGACACGGGTCTCAGGAAATGGAATCGGTACTTTTTCCGGTGCACAAAGGGACCCCTTAGAAGGGCTTATGTTGCTGTTTTGAAGAATAGTTTAAAATGAAAAGAAATACATGTGTGTTGTGAAAACTTTCAGGCCATAAAAAAGCATATAAAGGAAGGAGTGAAGAAGCCCCACTTCTTGAAGGTAAACACTATGAAGACGGAGGGGTGTGAGGAGAGATATGTGTACATTTTGCAAAAATAGGATCGTGCTATACATCTCTCTCTGTATAGTGTTTTGCAACTGGCTCTTTTCATTTAATGATATAGCATGGATAGAGGAGGCTTTTGAGGAAAGGTAGGATATCATGGGATATCTTTAAGGAAGACGAAGTTGGTATGTACTCAGTAATCTATAAAGAGGTCATAAACAAAATTAGACAAAATCTCCCCTCCCTCTGAAAAGAAAAAGTTGAAACTGAGCTGTACTGGTAACTTCCTAAATGCAAGCGCTATGCTAGGCACGTTTGCTTAATCCCAACTCCTCTGTGAGGTTATTCTTGTTTTACAGATGAAGAAACAGGCTCACTCAGAATTGGAACCCAGTCCTATCTGACCCTGAAGCGCCTGGTTCCTCTATTTCACCAATAAGCAGGTTTGCATTTTTCCATGAGATGGTCCTTCAGAACTGCCCACATGTTTCATGCTTCCAGATGCAAATATACGAATGGCCTTGACGGGGAGGCATCATGCAAAGTGAGCACCCAGAGAGCCTCTTCCTGGTGGGTTCTGCTAAGAAGCAAAATGCTCTGGACCTGCTCCTGAGGGTCCATGCCCCCTTGGGTGCTGGCCAGAGCGGAGCAAGTGAGGCAGGGACAAAGTGGCATCGGTTTGGAGGAAAAGAAGGACAGGATGAGAAAGCCAAAGGAAGTGCCGTGTGGAGCCCATCAGCCTGGCTTCCCTGCTGACTGTTAAGCAAAGCTTTTGGGAAAATGACAACTGGCAAACTCATAGTGAGGGGTAATTACGCTGTCAGAGGAACTCTCTGGTGCTCAGGGCTGGCAAAATCTGCCAACAGGATTCATTGTGAATATGTAATTTACTGAACATTGTTAAGCCAACGCTTCCCCCAACTAGGAAGTCTGACAGCAGGAAGTGCCGCTTCAATGCCCCCTTCTCTGCTGCCACAAAAGCAAAGGTAGTGAGAGAGGTCACCAAGTCTTCTCGTGGCCTCAGCTATACCCCAGGGGGCTTTGCCCTCATGAAAGGAATGCCTGGTGCAATACCCTCCCCGGCACAACCCTGGGGAAATTCTACCCTGGTTCAGCTCTAATGCAACCTCTTTCATGAAATCTCTTCTGACAGCCCCTCCCCATCATGTGTCCCAGTTCCCTCCCTACTTTCCAAACCTTTGTGACTTCCCTGTTGAAGGGAACTGAGCGTGTTTTGCCTTATAGAGTTAACGGTTTCTCCGTTACCCCAGGGACTGGGAGCTCTTTAGGGGCAGGATCTTGTTGGATCGATTTTTGTCTTGATCACCCCACAAAGAGCCATTTAAATGACACGTGCTACTTATGTTTTGGTGGAATGAATGAATGAATGAATAACTGGTTGGGGAAAGATGTATCCTTTGCTTCTGGGCCAAGGATGGAAAGTGAAGAGCCAATGAGCTATGGACCAGTAGCTCTGTCCTGCTCAGGGGAAAACTGAGCATCCTCCTGCATAGGGCCCCGCCTTCTGCATGCAGGGGGTCAGGGGGGCGGTCACCTAGGCATTGCCATGAGCGAGAAGGGAGTTCAACCCAAAGGAAACATTGGGTGACTGTCCCAAGAAGGAGAGTCCTTAGAGGTTATTTAGTCCTGACACCTTTCATGATGAGAGAACAAACCCAGAGACGAGGTCTGTCTGGTCTCCAGTCTCATGGGGGTCAGTGGTCGGGCTGGAACGAGAACCCTTGTCTGCTCATCTTCAGCCCAGTGCTCACTCGGCTGCCCGGGCTGCTTCTGTTTACCATCCCGTGGCCATCATCTGAATTTGGCCATAATGATCTGAGGAATGTAGACAAATGTATAATTCATCAAACGCTTTCCAAGAATTTCACCCCATGTTTCAACCAATTTGTTTTTTACAATTCCTGTTTTCTACCTCAGTTAATATTTTCCGTGCACTCACTGAATAACCTCCTGTTGAAGACTGGCGAGGTCACTCCTGTAGCCGGTACTGTCACAGGGTCATGTTCTTCCTTGGCCCACTTAGGCTGGCCTTCCTGGCCATTGGTGGACTGTGATGGATCACAGGGCAAGGGTGCTGCAGTGCACAGTCTGAGCTCCCGAAAGTGAGAGACGGGAGGGGAAGATGGAAACAGTGAAGGTAGTGGATTTGGGGGCGAGGACGAAGAAGGGGGTTGGCCTGGGGAGGAAAGCGAAAGAAGGGGAGGTGGGGTGCTGAGGGGCGGGGGGAAGAGACCGTAGGCCCCCAAGGCAGCACTGCGTGTCTTAGTCACCTCTGTGTCCTCAGCACTGAGGACTGAGCCTGGGCCTGGCTTCGAGAAGGGCTCTGGGAACTCTTTGCTGAGTGGACGAATGAACTGGAGCGTGGGAAAACCCACCTTCTGGGAAATGAAACAACTGCTGTCGCCCAGAGTCATCGGTCCCCAATCGGTGTTGTATTAAAACCCAGTGGGATGCATTTCAGAGTCATCTTGGAGCTTTTTCACAGTATAGATGTGGATCTCACCTCCCTTATACTGAATCAGAAGAGGGAGGGGCTGGCTCCAGCAGGCACACAGAAATCAAGAATGCATACCCCCTGGGCTTCCCTGGTGGCGCAGTGGTTGAGAGTCCGCCTGCCGATGCAGGGGACACGGGTTCGTGCCCCGGTCCGGGAAGATCCCACATGCCGCGGAGCGGTTGGGCCCGTGAGCCATGGCCGCTGAGTCTGCGTGTCCGGAGCCTGTGCTCCGCAACGGGAGAGGCCACAACGCTGAGAGGCCCGCGTACCGCAAAGAAAAAAAAAAAAAAAAGAATGCATACCCCTGAGGCTAGGAGCTGCGCTTTTCGTTTCTTCAGTTTCCCTGGCCCCTTGCAGATGGCCTTGCAATGGCTGTAGAGTCGTCACTTTGGCATATTTGGGGTGATCCAAATGTGGTGGGACTGAATGTCTACTTGGATTTTCCCAACCACAGGAACTACTACTCTGTGTCCCACCTTCACACTCACCTGTCCCTCGGGGTCCTCTGAGGAAGGACTGATGGGATATCTGTGGAGGGAGAAGGGGGCCTTTATACTGGGGACACTTTGAGAAGGGAGATCCTTGCCACATGAGCCACAGGGATTGCATGGGTGTCAAGCATTGTCTGTGGCCACCCGCCCTCTGCTTCCCTCCTCAGGGTTGAGAGCTTCAGCCCCAGCAAAGAACCTCGTTGCAACAAGATTTTTTTTTTGCCGAAGGGAGCCAAAGTCAGTGAAGGCCAAGACTTTCAAAACACCCGTCCCTTTTCTCGCCCCTAACACACACACACACACACACACACACACACACACACACACACACACCCCTCTGGAGTGAAGCACAAGGCTTGGCAAATTCCCATCCCTGATGATTAACAGCATCTTGCCTTGTGCTGCTCACCTGTGTGATGTGATGTGAATTCCAGCACATAGAAAAGATTCCTTCTACAGGCCCTGAAATCTCACCATTATTACTCTGAGTTTCCTGCTAAACTATTGATATAAGTCTCTTAGCATGATGTCCACACTACTCTAATCGGTCATTGATATGTTGGTATAAATAAATTGATTACAAACATCTGGGGAGCAGGTTAGGATGAGGGGACGGCAAGCATGGACAGGTCAGTGTGGGGAGAGAGAAAAAGGCCCAGAGAAATGGAGGGGAGACGCTGGGCTCAAAACTGGCTCATGTCACAGTTGGAGCCGCCCCTGTCCTCGTCAGAATAATCCTCCAAACCTCATCCTAACCTGAAAAGGTCTACTTTTTGGTCCAGTTCAAGCCCCACTTCCTGGATAAAGCCAACCCCAGAGCAGTCGTACATGAACGTTCCACTGCATATTTGTTACAGGCATGGTCACCCTTCATTCTATCTCCACACAAGCTTGGTCTCTCGGCATAATGATTGAACACGACCAGGCATTGCTACATCCATCACTGAGATGAAGAAACTGAGGCTGAGAGAGTTTATGTAATTTGTCCAGTGTCACACAGTGAAGGCCAGAGCTGGGGGTTCCAAAGTTAAAGGCTGCATACAGCTTAGCCAGTTCATTGTTTGTGTGACCATAGACACGTTACTACTCTCTGTTTGTGCCCAGTTGCCTCATCTGTAAAATGGAGCCAGTAAAAGTACCTAGTACAAAAGGCTGTTGTAGGAATTAAATAATGCCTGGCCTATAGTAAGTGCTATGTAAGTGTTTGCTATTATTATTGTACTCGTCCTTGCTATTGTTACTATTCATTATTGCTTCCAAGGGGGTCCTATCTCCTCGGTTTCTCTCATAGCATCTACTGGACACATAGTAGGAACTCGGTAAATATTAGCTCCCTCCCCCTTTCCCTTTTCTCTTTTTCCTGAAAACTGCCATCAGGACCAGAAAAGAGACACAACTGCTTGTTTTATGAAACAAAGACTTTCATGTTCCTCGGGAGAAAAAGCCAACACGGGCACTACTGGATCAAAGCAAGCATAGCTCAGGCTTTGAGCTGTGGCCCTTGCCTGGCTAGAGTTCAGAGGAAGATTCCTTGGAAACACACAGCGGAGACGGAGAGCCAAGGCCCTGTCACCCGGATGCTTCCAGTGCCATATCACTGACACATTGCAACCCAACGTCATGTTCTTGGGTCCTTGACAGGGCTGTTCTGATAAAAGGCTGACTAATGGGCAGGAAGGGAAACATTTTGCCAGTGTGCTTGTTTCCACTAGATTATGTATGTATTTTTAGTGTGGCTGAGAAGTATCTAGGATCTTGCCTTGCATGTTGGCTTTGTGGACTAGGACTAGGAAGAAATAAATCTCAGGCAAAAAAAAAAAAAAAAATTGCAAACGCTTGCTGCTGTTAGGAGCTCCTTCTTTTCGTTGCCAACCGGCTCAGTATGTTAAGCTGTGGCTCAAGTGTTTTTCTTCTGGGAAGCCACCCCCGACCCCCAAGATCCTCTTCCAAGCACTACTCATTTTTCACTGCTTCTAGCCTATTTACCTCATTGTATTATCAATACCAGTTTACTTGACATTCTCTCCCATTGACTGAGCTCAGAGGATAGGAGCCATGGCTATTGGTTCATTTCAATATCCCCAGCTCTTAATTTGGTACTTTTTTTTTTTGGCCGTGCTGTGCAGCATGCGGAATATTAGTGCCCCGGCCAGCAACAGAACCTGTGCCCCCTGCATTGGAAGGGAGGAGTCTTAACGGCTGGACTGCCAGGGAAGTTCCTAATTTGGTACTTTTCTAGGGCGTTTTAATGAATAAATGGATGGCTGGATGGATGACTAGATGGATGGATGGATGATGAATAGATAACTAGATGGATGGGTGGATGGACTGATGGATGAATGGAAAGATGGAAGGAATACAAAGACCAGACAGTCATTCTGCATCAGTAAATCTTACAATGAATGTGATTACAGGTCCTATGTCTCAATATCTCTCACCCACTGTTAGGTGTTTGTCCCTCACATGATGCTGCATTTGCCTAATGCCACCAGAGGCCCGCTGTTCACGTGATATTCAAGTCAAGTGGGCAAATAAACTGACACAAGGAGAGAAACACAAGCACTAATCATGGTCCACTAGTCGAGTGGCACGTCCTGCAGAGGCGCCCCAGTGGGGATAAAGATTTGGGGAGCAGGCACAGGAAAAGGGTAGAGGTGACAGGGGCTTCTTGTGTTAGCAAATTATGGACAACAGTTTCTCATGTTTAAAAAATGAACCCCACTGCCTGCAGCATACAGAGTGACTAATCGTTGGTATCTTTATGACCACATTTAACACTCTATTTGGATGACGTTTCCATCAAGTCCTGGTGCATCAGACAGAGCAAAGCCCTGGGGAGGTAGTGAGGTCCAGCCCAGGCAGCAGAATAGGGTAACGGCATCACACACTTTTGGTAAAACAAAAGCACACACAGAGTGAGTCCATTTCTGCTTGTCATGGCCTCAAATCTCAACCACAGAGAAGCTCAAATAGCTTCACATCTTGCACCTGACCTTAGAAGAGAGGCTGATGACAGAAAGGAGGCTCCCAAAATGTACCCTCTGGACAGAGACTGCCAGCTTTTCCCAATATCTGGTCTTCTCTCCTTCCAGGATGATTGACTTTTTAGCTGGGCATATGGCCATCCAAAATGAAGGCTACTTTCCCAGTGTCCCTTGCGGCTAAGCGTTGCCGTGAGACTAAGCTCTGGATATGGCTGAGGTGATATATGCAACTTCTGGGTCTTGCCCTTGACGGGAAGGGTATACTCCCCCATCTCTTCTCTTCTCCTTCCACTAGCTGCAATGCGACATTGTGGGGAGCCACCTGGGGTCCTATGAATCAGAGCAACACCCTAGGAAGGTGCACCAGGAGAGGAGAAGACTGAGTCCCTGAGGGCTTGCAGAGCAGAGCTGCCGGGCCAGCTTGGACTTCCCACGAGAGAAAAATAATCCTCAGTCATGTTGAAACCAGGTGAGTCTCTGTCATACTCAGCTGAACTTTTATCTTAACAAAGGCACCCATATAAACAAATATATTTACATGAAATAACAGGGCATCTTCTTCAATATCTTTGAAATCTTAAAAGGAAATGCTGAGACTGATTCTTAGGGAAATGATCTTCTTTGCTTTTATATATTATATGAATTTTCTATCAGCTGGAATCCTCAGTTACCCAGAGCCTTCTTCATCAGTCAGGACTCTAAGATTTTTTCCATTTAGGTGGCTGATCCAGGTGTCTAACACTATCCCCTGCCCAATGTCCCCACCAGGTCCTATGTCCTCATCCTGAACTCTTTTCATCCCTTGACTCCAGGACATCCCTTAACTCTTCCCCGTTGGTCTTGTCTTATGTAACCTCTCCCAAAGTCAGGCAGATCCTCATCCAGCGAGTTACCCTGGCAACCCAGCTCTGTCATCTTGAAAGATGTCTCCAAGCACCAGCTTCTGAGTCTGCAAGAGATTTTACTGGGGCCAAGCTGTGAAGCCACAATGTATTAGCTTTAACACAGTGTCATCATCTATCGTGCTCTTGGTAGACATGTCACATTTTTTAAAAGAACATGGATAAACATAAGTCCTACCTTGACTATGCAGTGAGATTTACTTAGAAAGCAGACACAGCCATCTATTTTCAGAGTCCGTCTATGTCTTTTATGGTATCCCTCGCACCTCTTCTAAAAGAAAATCCTTCCAGTTCTCACAGATTTGTTTTGTTTTGTTTTGTTTTTGACAATCTCACTACAAACTCAAACGTAAGCAGCCTAATTTTCAAGTCATCACATAGTTTTGTTCATAGTAGACATCTCGAGTTTTACATTTTAGCCTTTCATTTCATCTTTGGGAAACATAGTATTTAAGGAAGTTCATGACGACTCTCTTGCTGGAAAGTGCTTCACATATTCATAAGAAGATTAGCCACTTGACTCAGAATGGGGACGGTATGTTATCCTGTTACATGATGTTGCATCCTGTTTAGTTAAACACACTATATCAAAATGGTTCATTATGAATCTCTGTGGGTTTATTATTCTGGATAACACACTGGGAAATGTTTCATTCCTTTCATTTATTCTTTAAAATGAATTTCAGTGAATCTATAAGACAGAGTCTTTTATTCATTTATTAACTTGTTCTATTAGCCAATTAGTTTTTGTTACTGGCTGCTGGGGATACAGAGATGAGTAAGACACAGTCCCTGCCCCTGAGGGTAGTTGGGCAGGAAAACTGCTATGATGCCATGTGACATGTGGTACAGGGACATTCACATCTAGCAGAGATCTAGTGACAGCTCCATTCGGCTTCTAGAATCTTGGCATTGGAAGAGAACTTAAGAGGTCATATGGTTCTCTCCATCATTTTTCAAAGGTAGAAACTGAGGCTGTGCTTACTGTTCTAGCTCTTACCTTCTATCCCTGGTCCCTTCATCTTCTCTGCTCAGCCATATTGAACTCCTTTCTTCTGTCTATGGAACATGGAGTTTGTTCCCATATCTGTCTTTTAAAATTCATTTTATCCATTTATTTTATTTCATTTTATTTATTCATTCATTTTTATCCACACTATATTTTATTCATTTCTATATCTTCAGAACAAAGTAGGAAGTGGGGCTAAAAATGTTTCATGTGGCCTCACAAATGTTCTGAGAAGGAGGTAAAGCAGGTATTACTTGCCTCTTCAATAAATTGGGATTTCCCCCAAGTGGTCCAGGGGTTAAGACTGAGCACTCCCACTGCAGGGGGCGTGGCTTTGATCCCTGGTCTGGGAACTAAGATCCCACGTACCTCATGCATGTCCAAAACAAATTAAAAAATGAAATAAAATAAAACAGTATAATATAAAAATAAATAAATAAATAAATAAATTGAGACCCTATGACTCGCAGAGGTTTGTAACTGGCCCAGAATCACACGACTTATTAGCAGCAGAGTCCTGACCAGGACCAGGGGCTCCTGGCTCTCAGCTCCATTCTCCCTTGTATTAAGTATGATGCTTTCTTCTGCAAGGAACAGAAGACCAACCAAAGATGGCCCAAACCACAGAGAGTTAATTATCCCATACAGTGCATGGTCCAGATACTGTTTTAGGATTTAGTCAACAGCTCAGGGACACCACCAAGGGCTCGGGTTCTTTCTATCTTTCCATTCTGCCACACTCAGCTTGGAATCAGTATCTTCCTTCGCCTCTGACAGTTAGCTATAGCAATTCCAGGGATCACATGCAGACACTATACAAACACCAGCATGCTAGTCTTCCTACAAGTGAAGAAATCCTTTTCCAGAACCCTCCCTAGCTTTCAGCAGAGCTTTTCTCAGATCCCTTTTGACCAGGATTGGGTGACATTTCCACATCCCAGATACAAGATGGACCTGGATTTTTGGCCTCTGCAGTGGGAAGTAGGCCATGGCCAGAGAGGAAAGGGTAAGAAGAGGACCATGGCCACCAGGTATATAACCAACAACATCTGGCACCTCATTTCATCCAGCCACCCCTGTGTCTTCTCTGGTCAGTGCCTGGCAGTAGGCGGCACAGTCCCATAATTTGTAGTCATTAAGTCAGCTCGAGAAGGAAGCTGTGCTTCCTCATGGTGGGTGGGCTTCTCCACCCTCGTATACATAGTCAGCCCTCCCTGGTTTTCCACCGACCCAACTCCGACACTGCTGAAAAGAAGCTCTCACACCGGAAATGCAGGCACCGTCAGACTCTCTGCCACGCTGGCTTTCACAAGTACCCTGGCCTTTTCCCTTGTCTGACGAGGAAACTCAGACTCGGAGACTGAAGAACTTGCCTCCGTCCAACAGGCCCCTGGACTCCTTGCTCCTTCCACTCCACCTAGAAGTCGTCTGGAACCATATCAGTTGTTTATCTGAATGTTTTCAATGAAAGACCATAGGAAGGTAGACTATACAAACTACCTTTCTTAGTAGCGATCAAGTCTCCTTCTGAGATTTCCATCAGGGATCCATCTACCTAGTAAACAGCACTGGCGATGGAGCCCAACAGCTTGGGTGTGAATGTCATGTGACCCTGGGAGAGTTATTACCCATTTTGTGCCTCATTTGTAAAATGGGGGGAATAATAATGTCTACTTCATACACCCTTGTGAGGATCAAACGAGTTAATATACACAAAATGTTGTGTTTGGAACAGTACCTGACGCTCGATAAGCATTCAATTAATGTTGGCTATTGTCATCTATCCATTGTTCATCTATGCATCGAGTCACACTTTGATTTTTTTTCTAGAAAGGACATAAGTGCCTGGTTCCTACTGTATTTTTTGTTGTAATGACAACGTGCCCCTTTTCTACTCACCTCCAGGGTGTGACAGTCCCCTGGAGCAGACAGTAAATGTGTGGATTGCACAGGGACAACAGAAACCGTCCCTGACACCTACGTCAATATCTAGTGTTAATATGCTTTGTCTCAAATGGGATCCTCCTCCTCCAGTTCAGCCCTCAGAGGGGGCTGTACACACACCCCAAACACCCCACCGGGGTGTCCACGGGACCGCATGTTCTTCTCCCAGAGCTCTACTCTGGAGTCAGTGTAACACCTTCGAGGCTGTTACTGTCTGCAGCAGAGAAGCACAGGGAGGGAGAGAATTCCCTGTCTGCTGGCTTCCCTCCCCAACCGCTGGGAGAATTCCCGCTGGCACCCGCACCCGGGGACAATCTCTTCTCTTCCCTTTCGCCCCTCTTTCTCCACAGGGGCAGGATGCCTTGCCAGCCGGCAGGGCATGCTGGGGAAGACTGGTTCACACGATGGAAGCTGAGACAGCTCTCCCCCACAAGGGAGGGACAGTGTCCTGGGGCGAATGGTGACTTGAGGCTGCAGAGAGGCGAAGAGTCCCAGAAGGATCTCTCTGGCACGCAGAGGCCAGCTTCCTCACCCCTGCACTCTTCTCATCAGTCCCCGGGGCCCCAGTAATAATGAAAGTGACCTCGAGTATTAATTGAGCACCTTCAGTGGAAGCACGTGTAAGGTAGATATGAAGAATTATCTAACAGCGGCGGAAGCTGAAGATAAGGGAAGTGGAGGACCTCGTCCAAGAACTCGCAGCTCTTAGGGGCAGACCCTGGGTTCAAACTGCAGAGTCAGCTCCAGGGCTGTTCCTTCCACAAAAGCAGCTGCCTTTTCAGCTCTTACTTAATACATGTTCTAAGCTGCTCTCTGTGTCTCTGATAGAGGGAGGAATCCAAGCCCCAAATGATAATACTCACATCTTTATGCCCTTTAGTGAAAAATACATACACGGGGCTTCCCTGGTGGCACAGTGGTTAAGAATCCGCCTGCCAATGCAGGGGAAACGGGTTCAGTCCCTGGCCCGGGAAGATCCCACATGCCATAGAGCAACCAAGCCCGTGCGCCACAAGTACTGAGGCTGCGCTCTAGAGCCCGCAAGCCACAACTACTGAAGCCTGCACGCCTAGAGCCCGTGCTCCGCAACAAGAGAAGCCGCGACAGTGAGAAGCCCACGCACCGCAAGGAAGAGTAGCCCCCGCTCGCCGCAACTAGAGAAAGCACGCGTGCAGCAACCAAGACCCAATGCAGCCAAAACTACAAAACAAACAAATAAACACATTTATTTTACAAAATACACAAAAACACAGGACCACATCCATCTTGCACTTTTCCCTGAACACGCTCTGAACTGCCCTGATAAAACAACCCATTTGTTTTTCATTTCAAGTCAGAACACATTGAGTTTGCTTCTTTACTTCAGAGAGAAGGGATTTCATCTACAGAAGATGTGGCCGTGGGGTGTGACGCCACGGATGCTGCCTGTAACAGCCAGACCCAGCTGGTCTTCCTGGATCACCCAGTGTTATTGTTTTCACCCCAAAAGTTTTGACTCATCCACTTCTTTCTCAGCGAGTGGAGGGCTCAGAGCAGGAAGCTCTGGCTGGAAACCGGGCCAGGACAACAGGACAGGACTGGTCTTGTGGGCTGGGGTCAGCCTCTACTGCTAAAGTGGGGAGGCAGAGAGGCTGTCCAGGCAGGAGGACTATGGCAAGGAAAATTCCAAGTCCCCCTGAGCATTCCAGGAGGTGCCAACCATTCCAAGATCAGGGCCTTGCCCACCTACTGCTCACCCCCAGCTCTGTGGAGGCAAAATGTTTTTACCCTCTTTGTCTAAGTCTCTCCTGGGGCCTCAGCCCCCAGTTCCTGTGCTGCCCCCGTTCTCCCTGCCCAGGAAGCCTCGCCAGCCCTTCCCCGGCCTTTTCTCTTCCTTCCCCTCCCCTGAGCTCTCAAAGCTCTGATTGACCCATAACCTCACTTAGCTCTTGGGTTGTCACTGCAATTATCTGCTTGGAAGGCTGCCTCTTCCCACATGGCCTGGCACTTCCATTAGTGTCCTACCTGCTGCTCCCCTCAGGGTTCAGTGCAGCACAGACAAGGTACAGCTGGTAAATACTTGATGAATAACTCAGTCAACTTTGATGTTAAGTCATTCGTTCAAGGGCACATTGCGAGCTCCTGCAGCTTCACCCACGGAGTCACGGGGACCATTTATAAGGGAAATGAAAAAGAATGCTTCCTTCCTGGTACTGTCGTTATGCTGTTTTAAGAGGAAGACAATACCAGGTCACCAGAATTTCCATGGTCATCGAACAAATCCCAGCAGGAAGCCATCTCTCTGCCTTGTCTACAACATTCTGGACTTCAGAGCTTTTCTGGCAGTCTGGGCCCTCTGTGACCGGGGCCCACTCACATCTCCAACCTCACTTTTCCCCTGATACCTCTTTGGTGATCCGACATTTTAGCCAACACGGTGGCTTGCTATTTCCCACACCTTCCCCTGCCTCCCTGCCCTGTACCCTTGCTTAGGGTGTCCCCGCTCTTAGGACTGTCATCCTTGCAGCTGCAAATCCGGCCTATATTTCAAGGCATCGTGAAATCTTCAGTGAAGATATTTATATAGAAACTCATTACGTTAGAATATTTACACGAGTCTTGGGACAGATAGCACTTTCTCTGTGATCTTTTAGCTATCTACATGGATTGTTCTACTAGGCTGCAAGCTCTTTAAAGGAGTGAGGGTGTCTGACTCAAACTCTGCATCCTCCATAGCTCTTGGCTACAGACTTGTTATAGATGCTGCTAGGTAGTGTTTGTTGAAGGTGGGTGGTTGCTAGAAGCTACTATGGATGATTATCTACAAAAGGATTCCCCTAAAATAGCTAAGGAGGCCCTTGGGCATTTCGTAGATGGATTTAGGTGTACTTTGTGGCTGACCACACCTCCCCCCCAATCTCTCCACTGTGATGAGAGAAGTGCATTGCATGTGCGAGGGGAGAAGCTGTCTAGCCCAGCGCAGGACACAATTCACAGCAACATCATCACTGTCACAGGGAGGGGACGCTAAGCTCCATAACACCCTCGGAGAGAAACAGATGAGGGTCCAAGAACCATTCCAAGGGGAGACACCGGAGTGCATAATCAATAAGACAGAGAGCTTTCTTCCGGCAGGGGCTAAATAGGCCACAGGAGGGGAGGAAATGATTTCCACCAAGGTGGGTCAAGGATACCCGATCCAAGCCCTATCACCCTTTCAAAGGGTCAGAAAAATCCAATAATGTAAAACAGCTTTACATTCAGAGATCCAGATATGATTTTCTTATCTTCAAGTCCAACCCTGTATTTCCAATTAGAAATGTATTGTCCTTTAATAATTAGCTGAAGAGAATAGTTAACTGGAGAGCAGGTCCTTCTGGCTTTAAAACCTCATTATCAGGCTGGAGTTGAGACACATCCTTTTGGATGTTAATTGGAGCCATTAGGAAACAGGTTCTCAGACAGCCCTCCTCGCTCCAGGGCATCTGTTTCCTCTTTTGTAAAATGGGGGCAGGGTGGACTGAGAGACTTCTAAAGGGCTCTTTCTAACCTTATCCTGAGGACACAGAAGTTGAGGTATCCTCTAAGAGCATTCCTTTGGATGGCATGGCTGCAATGACCACTGATATCTCTCTAACTGACACCTGCCCTATCATGGGAAAGCAAAATCCCAAGGTGTGGAAGCCATTCAAAATAATTTCACACCCGTTGAGACAGGAGAAGGTTATCACTTCCACCCCTCTGGGATAAATGCTCTCTCTAATGCAAGACATGTGGGTAGTAGCTAGCTATTCCCTGAGACAATCTCGCTGTAATAAAATGTCTTTGGAGCCTCACATGGGACACTGTTTTCCCAGAACTGTAACTTTATTGTCATCTCTTCCTTGAGATTTCAGACCCCAGCTCTTGTTTTCCACATTAATTCAATTTGAAGTGCAGCCTAGATTGTGTTGGCAAACATTCCAAATGGAAATGAATTCCCAGGTTCTCACTAAAAATTGCAATGTCTTCACTAGCCCAATCTGGCTAACATTTTGTGTCTTATGTAATGTCTATTTCCCAAAGGAATTAAAATGCTTCTGTATATAGCTCTGCCCAACAAATTTTTAATAAGGCGTACTCCTAATTACCTCTTATGAACAAGCAGAATCTGAAGCCCTGAAAATCGATCACCCAAACATGCTTTTCTTGAGCCAAGAGTATTATTTTCAAAATTGATTTGAGTCAGATGTTGAGAAGCGATAATAGTCACCTCTGTCACATTTTCTTTGGATAAAATACTTGATAGGGGAGCCAGTGCTTGATGCCACAGCCAAGAGACTGGGCTGTTTGGCATCTGGAAGACTTTCCATGCCCAGATGCCTAAGTTCAAGCATGATGAAGCAGGGCTCAGAATATTCTCCCCATCTGACAGATGAGGAATCTGAGGGTCAGAGTGGTTTGTTGATTTATTTAACAACCTTTAAGCATAAGACTTTCCCAAGTTCACACGACCAGTGTATGGTACAGCCAGATACACATCCAGCCTTCTGATTAAACCACATCACATTTAAGTATATTCTGGCAAAACAGTAATAGCAGTGTAGGCTCTGGGGAATGAAGAAGCGCTCTACCCAGAGAGGAGGTGAGAAAAGCTCACAGAATTGTGTTGCAAAACTATAATGTCCTTGTTAACAGAGGTGAGGGGGAGTGGGGAACCAAAGGCTTAGGAACTCAGAGGAGAAAGAGATTCCTCTGGCTTTGAGAGTCGGAAGATCAAAGAAGGCTCTTCTAGGGAGAAGCTTTTGAGCTGGTCCTAGAAGGATGGCTGAAATGGAGCAACAAGAGAGCTTTTGATGCATCTGCTTCACAGCAAAGTAGATCAGAGAAGCTCCCAGATGCCTGTTCCTGCGTGTGACCCAGGGGCCACAGGAAGCACAGCAGGAGGGAAGAATGCTGCTTGCAAGGTGGGCCAGGTGTTCAATTGCTGGCCCCTCTGCAGCCCTGGTCAAGTCTCCTGACTTCCCAACCCATACAGCTTGGAGTAAGGAAATGCTACCTCCAACGTCTGGTTCCTTGGCCATGGTGAGAATCAAGTGAGCTAACGGTCAGATTAAAGCACTTTTAGAATGATCACAAAAGAAGGGACGAAAGGGAGGGAGAGAGAAGAGAAGGAAAAATGAGACAGGAGACCTGTGGCAGGAGCCCCGGGGGTATGAGCTTTATATTCAACAGGTGGTTTTCCAGATTATCTCAGCAGGTCTGCCAAGAGGTTTTGGTTTGTTTGTTTGTTTGTTTTGTTTTGTTTCATTGTACATTTGTTTCAACCTAATACGCTCAATCTGGTGGGCCTCCTGCCAACACCATGCAGAGGAGCTCTCAAACACACTAGCTGTTTTTTATTCTAGCTTTTGTGATGCTGGTCAGTGAGATTTATGAGCTTCCAGACAGACTGACAGCTCATGTTCAAATCACCCTTGCTTTGAGAGTCAGCGTCAATGTCACCTTCCCCACCAGCCCTCCCTGGGCCTCCATGTCCTTCCCTGTCTTTCATGGTTCTGATCACAATGGTCCCTGTATTACAGATGTGTGTGTGTGTATGGTATATACCATACACTTGACCTATAGACTTCTTGCTGGCACCAGACCATAGCCACCTGAGGGTAGGGATCTGTGACGGTCTCTGTAGACCCAGGGTCTTTACAGCATCTGGCACATAGGTGCTTAGGAGAATGAATGCAAGCAGGGGTGCATTTCATCCCCTTGGGGCCTTGCCATTTGCATTTTCACGGGGCTCTGGACAAAATACAGCTTAATTAATGGGCCTTGAATGAATCAGGAAAACATCCCACAACAAACTGAAAACAAATTTCACAAAGTGCAGTCCAGAAACTTTTGTTCTCTTTTTGCCTGTAACGTTTATTTGAGAGTCTAGTTTAGAAGGGAAATGTTCTCCATTTGTCTTACTGTCAGTTGAGACCCAATAACCCTACGGTCACAGAAACTAGAATGTTAGGCCTGCCAATGATTACAAGTATCTTTAGTGATTCTTAACATTTGGGGAGCTTGCAAAGAACCATTTATATACCGGAGGAAAGTTATCTCAAGAGAGTGTAGATACAAAATTATACATATAATTTCAGTGTGTACAGAACTCCGGAAGCCTATCCCAGGATACTCCCAGGTTAAGCTCTAGGCCAGTGTTTCTCAAAACGTCATTCATGGATTTTCTCCATTAGAACTACCTTTGAGGTCTTATTAAGAATCCAGACACTGGGGCTCTGTTCTAGGCCTAGTAGAACAGCAGCCCTAAGGAAGGGGCCCAGCAACCTGCTGACTGAGTAGTCTGCCCAAGTGATTTTGATACCCACTCAAGTTTGAGAGCCATCGATAGAGATTGATTTTTTTTTAATTTGCACAAATGATGAATCTGAGAATCAGAGAGAAAAAGTCCCTTGTCCAAGTTACGCAGTAAACAGGGCAAAACTAGACGCACATATTTTATTTCATAATTCTACAAAACAAAGATTACATGCCTAAAAGCCTACATTTATCATGTGTTTTCATATAACTTTGAGGAGGTATGCCTTTTCCTCCTAATAGTAGGTTTTTAAACATAAGAATACAATTTGAGAGTAAAATTATAAAGCCACATAGAGAATTAGGTAATAATACTTTATTAACGAGAAAATCTTTCTTGTTCTATTAAAATGTCTTTAATCATCAAATGTTTAGGTGCTCCTGATTCTATGACATAATTTGTTTTTATTTTGTTTTAATCCACGTCTCTTGGTAGTTGTATCAATAGAATTTTGGTGACTAGATTTATCGTTCCTATGTTTTAGGCCTAGAAAATTTCTCATTGAATGGAATTCCAATTACATTTTGTTGTAAAAATAAACATGGCTTTGCGAAGTGAAAAGCATCATACAAAAAAATGAGATGATGTTCCAGCTCTATCAGGCTCTGAGCTTACCGAGAGCAAAACTCAAGACAGCATCTGTCTTACAGAAAGCACAAAGGAAATGGGTCTTGAATGACTAAATGAATGAATAAACCCACTCTTTGAAGGATAAGCTGCAAGGGCATTTTCTAATAACCCAATTACAGAAGCTCTTCAGGAAACGACCACTTGGATGGACACACGGAATGACTCGGCAGGAACTCTTTCGTTATATGCAAATAAGTTTTACTAAAATTCAAACTGTTGGATTAGGGATGATCAAACGGCACTCAAGGGCCCTCCCACCTGCCTCAGGTACACCTTCCAGTTGCCTAACACCTAACACTCTTGAGAAGAAAATTTGGTACAGTGGTTTTTGCTTGGTGGAAAAGCAGTGGCTCAGAAGAATTGGGCTAGACCCCGGAAGAACAATCTTTGGCCATTTAATTACCTTTTTCTAAAGAGGTAGAATTTATCTCTTTCTCCACCTGCAAAATGATACGCTGTAGAGATTGAGCAGGTGGAGATACATGAGAGACAGGACAGCAAGTGGTTGGTGGGGCCGAATAAAGAAGGTCTGGAATGCCACGCCTCGCCTGTCTGGTAGCAGGGATCTGGGAGAGGCCTTTGTGCTGGAGAGGACCCAGAGCTCAGTGTCTAAGAATCTACGGAGGAAATGGTGCTGGTGTAGCCTCGTGGTGGGTCCTGTTACCCTGGAAAGCATGGTAGACACACTATTTGATTCAGGCACATGCTACTGAACCTCCATAGAGCTTCACTTCCTCTTCTGTAGACCATTCTATGCAGCCGTTGCCTTTGGCATGGAAATAAAAGTTGTTTTCTACCTTGGTTCTCTGAGAGTAAATGAGCAGATCATCAATCATGATGGCAAAAACATCTTGTCATAGGTTGTAAGTCATTTTTACTTCCTTCTTTCCTTTAGGACACCACTGAGGTGACAGGACAGGGTTTATTATTTCCATCACTTAGATAAGGAAATAGATTCAGAGAGGCAGAGATCTGGCAAACATTAACACAGCTAGGACTGAATCTCAGGGCTGTCAGACTGTAGATCCCATGACCTTTTTAAACTAACTCCCTTTTCAACTCAACCTGAATCCACCCAATGATCCTGATGAAAACAATCCCGAAAGTCGAACACCAAACAAATATCAAAATGCATGTAGTGCTTTGCAGGACTCTGCCAGGTTTGTTACTTGGTTTCTTTGGCTTTGATGTCACAGAGACTAAACAAAGCAGGAATGGTATCAGCCTTCCAAGGAAGAGGACCTGGGATAGGGACATTTCCTCTCTCATGCAGCTGCTTGCTCTTCCACAGGGTTGGTTTTCTTTTAAGATTAAATTTAAAAATTCTCTGAAAATACAGTTCAAATTGCAAACGCTCAGTCTTAATTTGTGATCTCAACTTGGCAATCCTTATAATTATTGGAAACAGGAAATTCTCATGGGGGAAAAAATCAGGTACTTGGTTCTTGGTGACAAAATGCAAAATCTCTCTCCCCAACCTCTCAGCAGCAGTACTGTGGTTGGGATGATGAAACATCTGCAGTAACATGGACATCTCTGTGTGTGCCAGGAGCGTTAGAACATTCCTGACAGAAGGCGTGCTTATACCAGATACAGAGGGCTCTGGGTTTGCCCATGAGAAGTTTGTAACAGAGAAGGAATGAGTACTGTTTTTAGTTTGTTAAGGCTGCCATAACAAAGTACCACAGACTGCGTGGTTTAAACAATAAAAGGTCTGAAGGGTAGAAGTCCAAGATCAAGGTGTTGGTAAGGTTGGTTTCTTCCGAGGCTTCTCTTTGATTTGCAGACGACCATCATTTCCCTGTGTCTTCACGTGGCCTTTCTTCTGTACATGTTTGTGTCCAAATTGCCTCTTCTTATAGGACACCTGTCATACTGGATTAGGGCCCACACTAATGACCTCATTTTAACTTAATTACCTCTTTAAAGGCCCTCTCTCCAAATACAGTCAGATTCTGACATACTGGAGATGAAAATTTCAACACATGAATTTGGGGGTGGGTGGGCACCTTTCATAGGTACCAAGTTTGTCAAAGGTAAAAGCTATATACTCAGAGACGCTTTATCTTCTGAAAGGCCAGGAGAAAAGTCTTCCTTTCATCACTGCATTAATTAACTTCTAACTTTAATATCCCATTTTGAAATAACCTTTATTTTCCACTTGTGCCCCACCAACAGCATTTATGTCACTCTGCCTTGTTTTGTGGTTAACTGTGTCTCTCCAATTAGCCTGTGAGACCCTGGAGAGCAGGCAGGACTGTCCTTTAGTCACTTCTATATGCCTCCACCACAGGGCTTCCTGAGAAGGATACACACAGCCAGCATTCAATACAATTCACTCATCAACACTGATGCTTGCTCTGTGGCAGGCCCTGTCTTAGCCACTGGGTCGTATGTTGATTTAAGTGAGGTGACTATTCTCTACATGACTAAAGAATGAAACCTGTGAAACCATGCCCCATAGGGTTAACAGAAATCCTTGACTTATGGAACAGCAGATAAGGGAACAGCTTGTTAAAAAACCCCTCTGCTTGTAACCTGCCTTTACTGATTAAGCTTGCTATTTTTTTTTCCTTCTTTGATTACATACCCTCCAAGCTTCACGTAGCTAGGTCATATATCACAAGACTTCTTAACCACCCTTATAGATAATGCCTCTGACGTATGGGTCACTAGAGTAACAGGCACTTAAGCTGTTTTCCAGAAACCTGGAGTCAACTCCTGTCTAGTCAAGCTGACAAAAGCTGGATGGGACCACTGAGCCTAAAACTGGGCCTGCACAGTTGTCTGATGAATGACCTTTGGATGTCAGAGGGCCAAAAACTCTACCCTCAGACCATGCTAAGAGCCTCCATTCCTGAACACGCATCCCATGAGGAAGCATGTAACCCAATACTCCGGCTCGGAACGCCGATTACCTCACCTTTTCCCCACCTCCAATCACCTTTCCCCATGCCTAAGACCACCCTGCTTCTTTATCCCATAAATATCTCAAGCCTTTTGCCTTCAGGGAGGTGGATCTGAGACTTCTTCTCCTGTCTCCTTGCTTGGCTGCCTTGTGAATAAACTCTCTGCTCCAAACCTCAGCATCTCAGTGTACGGCTTGCTGCATGTTGGGCAAATGAGCCTGGTTCGGTAACAAACTAGGAAGGTCCATGCCCAGACCTGTGTTTTTCAAATCCCACTCCAGCAGCTGTATGGTGGAGGGGCTTGGAGGGAGGGTGATGAGGGGCTGCCAGGGGAATCCAGTCGAGAGGCAGGGCCGTGTGCTGCAGTGCAAGTCAGCATACCCATCGTTAATGTCTGTCCTGAATTTCACTCATTTTGCTGCACTGGGCACATTACCTCATTTTTCTGAACCTTAGTTTTAGACAGTTTTACATGTAGACTTAATGGAATTCCTTTATATTTTGGATACAAAGGCTTCTGAAGTTGACAGTTTGTGGCCCCTGGCCTTGTGGGGGGGTCTCTCCCATTATCCTGTCACCCCCATACCCTCATCAGAACCGACTCCACACAATGAGGTGACTCTCCCGGAGCCTAAAATGGATTAGGTCAGTGACAGCAGATGTGTCGGGCTGACCACACAGGCAGGAGGGCAGAGGCCACCGGTGGCTTTGCTCACTCAGCTGGATTCCAGGATGTCTCAATGTCCACACTGAGATAGAAGGAACTACTGAAAAGTGCCTATTCACCACGACAAAGACTGTGTCTTGCTGAACATTTGTACTTTCAAGCTGCATTAAAGGAAGATTTTTCTTCTCAGCCCTTCTCTGGGCCTTATTACATAATACACATCTTTCTCTGTTATTCTCCCTTCTAACCTATCAGACCTGTCTTTCTTTCTTTTTTTTTTTTTTTTTTCCTGTGGATGTGGCACATTTCCTCTGCGATTCTCTTTTGTATTTTGTCCTTGGACAACTCCGGAAGGAGAGGAGGGCTTTGCCTACTTTCTAGCTATTTGATACAAGAGCACAGGCTGAGTTTAAATATGGCTGTTAAGAGGCTGCCAAGAATCTAAACTTCATCCACAAAGTTATATATCCTCTTCCTGGAAAAAAAGTCCACTCTGGGGTGGAGTGGGGGAGGTAGGAGTAGGGGTTGATATTGGTACATATATATCAGTTGTACCATAAAACACTGAGGGATGTTTGATGTTTACACACCCCCCTCCCTTATCTTGAGGTGGATTTTATTTTCAGCACTGAGTACTTCCAGCATGTAAATAAAAATACTTCCTTTCCTGCATTTGAACTATTTCTTCAAAGGCAAAACCACTCTCATTTTGAACAAATAGTGAGAAACATGGCACATAGAGCTCTTAAACACAGAGTGACAGCTTGCATGGCTTTTACTGATATGAAAGTGGCTTTGACAAATCTCATTTGTCTGTACTTTCCTTGGGGCTGAGGGAAGACAGTTCTGAGGCACAGGCTAACTTCTGGGTGATAAAATGGTAGAAGATGTGACTTTGAAAACTATGGTGAGTTGTATAAAAATCTAGGAAAATGCATACCATCCCACTTCTTGGCAAGAGCAATTTATGTCAATTGAATGGTAAATGCATTTCTCAGTGCTTCCATGTAAAAGATCTCTACACACTAAAAACTAATTACTCAGATATCCTTAGAAGTGTCACAGTAAACTTATAACATGTGCACATACCACTTTTTGTGTACGTTTCTACACACATTTAAAAAGATAGCTATAGATACCTTGAGCCCTCAGGTGGTCAGCACTGGATTAATGATAATCACAGATTCTTAACATTCATTAGTGGTCCATGCAGGATTAGCAAGCTTTTATTAATGCAATAACCACCTGCAAACCGAGCACCCAAAGCCATAGCTAAGACTTTAACACAATCTGTCCAACTATCTAACCATGTGGCTCAACTTCCATCTCATCCCTTGCCTCTTTTTTTTTTTTTTTTTTTTTTTTTTTGTGGTATGCGGGCCTCTCACTGTTGTGGCCTCTCCCATTGCGGAGCACAGGCTCCGGACGCGCAGGCTCAGCAGCCATGGCTTATGGGCCCAGCCGCTCCACGGCATGTGGGATCCTCCTGGACCGGGGTATGTACCCATGTCCCCTGCATCGGCAGGTGGACTCTCAGCCACCGCACCACCAGGGAAGCCCCCTTGCCTCTTATGCACTGGATGTAACCATCATAACTGCAGGGTGGGTGATGCAGTTTGAATCCTGTGTTCATCACTCTCTTGCTTTCTTTTTCATGCGATTTTATTGCTTTTATTTGTAGTTCTATAAAACATATTTTTACCTTATCTGTGTTTAAAGTATTTTGAGACTTACTTTTTGCACTTAATGTTTCAGTGTTGCTGCAGTTCAACTGTTTTGACTGCCATGTGAGTATACCACAGTTTATTTTCCACTCTCCCTTTGATGGGCATTTGGGTTGTTTCCCAGTTTTGTTATTGGGAGCAGTGCAGCTATGAACATTCTTATACATGTTCCTTCTTGTACATATGCAAGGATGGAATTGCTGGAGCAAAGGCTATATGAGATGCTCAACTTCAAGAGAGAATGACACCGTTTCATATTTTATATAATCATCCCATGCACATATTATGCATGTGGATGGTTCATATTGCTCAAATTGATACTTGCTGTACTTGAATGATAAGAGCACTATTATCTATTTGGTATTTTAGTCAGAAAAAGTTAGAAGAGAAACAATGCATTTTTTTCCACAAGCCTCACATTATCGAAGTGTAAACAAAACGGAATGTCTTAGATCATGCCAAATCTAGAACAACTACAGCTGATAAACTCAGACAAACCGAAGCAATACCACTGCAGTACAAATTATACCTTACACGGAACAGTTTTATCTAATGTCCAGGGGAATGTTAACTTCTAAACAGTACGAAATCCTGGGGAAAGTCCATATTTTAGACCTTGATAAAAGGATAGAAGACCATCCTGGTAGACCTTGATGTATACCAGAACTCCCTACTTTCTTCTAAATGCAAAGCTGTGGAGATCTGTATATTTTTCTTACCTGCAAAGAAGGGGACCTTTCTGGGTGCAAAAGCCCTCCCAGATACTTTCTTGCTAACTGAGAGAGGTACAGATACCTTTAACAAGCCAGACAATGGTGCAATTAGCCGCCTGTCAATACTCATCAGCAAATGCTACTATTTGAGATTTTTACTGTGCTTTACCAGATGCTATCATCCTCTGAACTGTTGGGTGTTTTGATTGAACAATTGCTCTTCTTGTTCAGAAATTGCTTGACTTATGGCTGGAACAAAACACATCCCTTTGTATTTTTAAAAATGACCATTTTTCTTTTTGGGTGGAAAACCACCAGAGTTGAAACAAATTGGCTACTTCGAGTTATAATTCCATGTGAAGCTACATGTGATGAAGACAATGTTTTCTGGCCTGAAGATTAAAAAAAAAAAAGTTGAAAAACAACTTACCTTCACGTAGAGCTGCTGAAATTCCTCGAGATTCAGCCTCCCGCTTGGACAGTCCTTGAGAAATCCTTTGTACCACTGCTTGAGTTCATGCTCATTAAACTCTGTGCTCTTCACCAGGTCCTCCATCACTTCGGGGGCCAGTTTGCTATTCTGTTTCCCCATTCTGCCTGATGAAAAGCAAATTAATGCAATTAGTGCCGTGGCTGTGATCATTTCAAGCTTGATTAAGAGCCAAGCTAGAGTTCTGAGCAGTCCCTTGGTTGAAGTCCCTCCAGCGTGTCTGATCAAAGTCTCCCCAAGTCTGTTTCCTTCTATTTGATATTCTAGAAAAGAGATGACCGAAAAAGACTTCTCAAAAGGCTGTAGGGTTCATCCTCCTCCTTCATGTGTCATCTTTTACACAGCACTGACTCCCACATGGAAAGCCAACATCCCTTTTTATGCTACTCATGTCAAGTTCATGGAAAATGTTTGTATTCTCATTTTACGAATTATGATTCATTAGCACTTACTACACAGGTGCCTAATTCTACATGTAGTTTGCAGGGATATTAAGTGACATTATTGACAAGAACCGTAAGAAGGATTTATAGCCAAATGATCGAAAAGTGGCTTTGGGGGCTTCCCTGGTGGCGCAGTGGTTGAGAGTCCGCCTGCCGATGCAGGGGACACAGATTCGTGCCCCGGTCCGGGAAGATCCCACATGCCACGGAGCGGCTGGGCCCGTGAGCCACGGCTGCTGAGCCTGCGCGTCCGGAGCCTGTGCTCCGCAACGGGAGAGGCCACAACAGTGAGAGGCCCGCGTACAGCAAAAACAACAAAAAAAAAAGAAAAAAGAAAAGTGGCTTTGGAAATCTGATCAGCAATGGTAGGGAATGCGTTGTTCTAGTTCCAAAGTTTCTGCTGTTTTTTTTTCTTTTTCAAATGCCAACAGATCGTTTTTACTCGTCTCATTAATTCTCTATCTCTCTTCTCAGCTTCAGAAACTTCCTACAACATTGCCTTCAGTGTTGACAACTTCTGGGTGGTTTTTTTTTTAAAGATTAGTTAGTGAATTTCAGTTGACATAATTCCATTCTATTCTTATTACTGCTAGTAAGTCAAAATAATAGTTCATAACATAAAATATAAAATACATTGATTATATGCCAGGTTGTGTGGCCAACATCACAGTCAAGTGTAGGTGAACAGAGCATAGGTTTAGAGTTATCCCTGATTTGGCCCTTTACCTTATGTGTTGCTTACAGCAATATTAATTAACTGCTTTAGCTTCTATTTCTTTCTCAATAAAGCACACATAAAAAAAAAAACTCTTTCAGATTTACTGTGATGGCTAATTAAGAAATATGTAGGTAAACAAAGACCAAAAAACATTACAAAATTAAAACAGTTGTATCAGTGCAGGAAAATTAAAGATGATTTTTTAAAAATTCCCTTTCATGTAGTTGTTTTGTGACAAAAAAGAAGTAAAACAAAACAAATTAACCACAGAGTAATTAAAAAAGTCAAGTTAGACTTGAAAATCTGGGGGATCACCAGAACAAGGCAAGTATCGCGAGATCTTTCAAGCCCTGTGAGAGGAGCCAGAGTTAGGTTTTGGAGAATTTACCCAAGTGGAGCCAGTCCTTCAGAGTGCTTGAGACAAATTCTCTACTAGGCTCTCAGCAGGTCCATACTTGCAATAGCCCAGAAGGGGTAATCTTACCACATACCCTGCTGTTATTATTTTTTTACCTTCTTCTAAAACAGATTCCACACCCATTGTCAGTAACCTGCCCTAACACTGAACACTTCTTTCAAAACAATGAAACCAAACCACTATTGCTGCTTTCAGGGGAAGCTTCCTTTTCGGAAGCACACAGCATGGTGAAAAGATACTGTTTAGATGGCCATTTGCTTCCAAACTCTTCTGTTTGATAAAAGGGCCTGAGGACCAGCAACTATGCCCTTTCTCATGGAGTTTCTCTACATATTTTTGCTCTGAATTTCAAGTTTCAAGTCTCTTATTAAAAACCATCTCTTAATTATAAGTTACTGTGGGATTCCACAGCTGGATATGGAAATCAAGTGGGCACTCAGGTGTCAGGTTTAATTAATCTGGGTACGAAAATGGTAATTCATGGTTATCTTGATAATCAAAAGATGTATTACCAACCTTTCAGTACTTCTCTTTGTTCTTTTCAGTACAGTATTACAAATTTTCATTATTGAACCAGAATCTCACCTAATAATAATAGCTACTGTACCCTGAGTGGCTGCGGGGGAGGCATTAGGATGGACACTTCACAAACTTGACCTCTAACCCTGTGACAACTCAGCAAAACAATGAGGGCAGCTCTCTTGTACAAAATCATACAACTAACGAGTGGCAGAGCTAGAATTTGAACGTGGATCTGCAAGGCTCTAGCGCACAGTTACCGACAGACAGGTGGCTGGAAGGCATTGCAGGAGAAGGAACAGAAACAGCGAAAGCAGGAAGGTTTGAGAGGCTGAATCAGCGTTTTCTGGCGCTGCAAGAGGGATGAGAGAGGGATCACTTTGCCAAGCTCTTGTTTGGAAAAGCCCGTTAGATTTACCAAAACCACAAGCTCAGAAGTGAGTTTGTATGAATGATGGGAAAAGGGGTTAAGGGTTATTAAAAACCACCTCCCCCAAGGGCCTTTAGAAGGTCAACGTGTCAGCTTCTCTCTTAAGCAAGGGAGCCTGGATTCTCTACGGATCATTGCGATGCCTTAAACTGTTCAGTTGACCCGGGAGAGGATGGTCTCTTACACACAAGGGGAACATGGTCAGCACCATGAATCGCAGTTTTGGGGACTCAAATGCATAACGTCATGCATCTTGGTTACAGCACCATCACTCAGGTGTGCCTGGAAATGAGTGAATCATGTACAAAATCAAGTTCTGACCTGGCTCAGAGTGGCACTGCCACCGCCCTCATCAGGTTTTGCCTGGATTAATAATCCTCCCTGGGCTCTCTACCCCAACCTGCCTCCTGCATGGCTGCTTGAATGAATTTCTGAAAGGCAAACCTCAGCGTCTGATCTTCTCCCCAAAACGCTCAACAGTTCACCATTGTCTACAGGATGTAGTCCCAGCTTGCTAGCGTGGCACAGTCTTGCTGACTCATAGCCTCATTTTCTGCCAACCTGTCTTTTCACTTCATATACCAGTAATAATCAACTGTTACAGGTCCCAGGGCTTGCATGCTTCCACACATTCATGCTTTGCACGTGCTGTTTCTTCTCCTGGAATGTCATCCCCCTTTATCTGCTCAGCACGCTTCTTCTCCTTCTTTAAGTAGTCTCAGCTCACGTGCCAGCTCCTCTGTGAAATCTCTGCAGACTCTCCAAGGCTGACTTAGGCATCCTTTGTCCTCGGCCTCTCCTTTCCCTTATAAAAGCTTCCATGATCATGATTGATTTCTCTACTGGATTGTTCGTTGCTTGAGAGGACTGCTTTTATTTATCTTTGCACCCTGGTACCTCATACTAGATGCTCAACAAATACTTTTTGAGGAGATGAATGAATGGGACGTGAGCCACTATGAAGGATCTTGTCACTGGTCTTCATTAGTCCCATTATGGGATTTGGTATGTTTCTTTCTGGGAAAATCAGCCTCATAATAATCTATACATGAGGAGAGTCAATGCAATCCTAAGTATAAAGTGCAGACAGCAAATGGGAGGAATGTTTCATTTAACTGTATAGAAAATAGCCTGACCTTCTAGAGATTGTTTCCTTGTCTGTCTTCATCATTAAATTCTAAGTAGCTTGAAGTCAGGGCCTGTGCCTTTGTTTCAGCATCCTCAGTTCTTGGCATAAAGGTGATTCTCAGTTATGTCTGATAAATGAACTGATGCCCTCCCCATATTGGGGCTGCAGTGACATGGGCCAAGTAGTTTTTTTCATTATGAGACTGGGATGAAAGAAAGGGTAAAATGACAGTAAAGCTTAACATGTTCCCCAAAAGATTCCATGACATAATGGGGAGGATTTATCCCCACTCTATTTCTAGTTAAATCTGTGATCTTGGGCAAGATTCTTTCCTTCCCTGTTGCTCAGTTTCCCCAACTGAAAAATGAGTTGGACAAGATGATTTTTAAGGTCCTTGTGCCCCCACCACTCATTGATTGGCAGCCTAAGTTTTCTAAGTATGAAAATATGAGTCACAGACTTCAAACTGGCTTGTCTCAAAAGAGTCGGTGCATGTGGGCCTTGTGCATTTTTTACCTGAAAACTGGTGGTACTTGAGCATTTGTTACCTAAGGGAGGGGAAAGATACCAGAGTATAGTATTTTTAAGCTAGGGTTCCAGGCTGTAAGATAAAAGCCAGCCCAGCCCCAAATCAAATTATTTCTCATGCTTTGAGTTGTCATAGAGACTCAGTGCTAGGCACAAAATGGGACTGGTAGAAAGGTTCTGATGGGCAAGAGAAGACCACCAGGAACAGGCCCATGGGCACGGCATCAAATTGCAAATGATGACCAGAGAAGACCACATTTTTATACACTACAGTTCACAAAAGGCTTTTGTGTAACAATATTTACCCGTATAATGATGCTGTAAGAAAGAGATAATTATCATCTCTTTTATTGATGAGGAATTTGAAGCTCAGAAAGACTACATAATTTACCCTAGCTCAACCAGCTAGTAAAAAGCTTAGTACAGAGAGAACAAGATGTCTCAAACCTCATTGGTTTCCTGATAAAGGCTCTTATCTCTTGCCTGGATTCTTCAACCACCTCTTAACTGGTCTTCCTGCCTTGGGTTTGGCCACTTCTCATCCATTTCCTACCCTGTCTTGATAACAGGATTCTAGAGCAGAAGAGGTAAAACATGTAAGAATGCTCTGAGAACTGGGAAACTTCCTGGAAGGGAGAAAAGACCCACCAGAAGGTCCGAGAAGCTCCCATGAGCATCTTTACTCCACAGACCCTTTTGGCCTTAAAGAGGATTCAAATAAAATATATATGTGGTGTGTGTGTGTGTGTGTGTGTGTGTGTGTGTGTGTGTGTGTGTGTTGCCCTGAGCCTGTCCTTTGCCTACTCTGATACCTAAGCCCAGCTTCTCAGGACACACCAAGGCTTGCTGCATGCGATGAGGCACACAGAACAGCACGCCTGGCTTCTCCTAGGTAATTGGACCATCAGCCTGGCTGAAGCTTGGTGAGATTCATGGAAAGACTGGGGGGCTGAGTTGGGGTAGCACCACCACACATGCAGACACACAGCAGGATGAGCACATTGCTGGGGAAACAGTCCCGGAAACAGGGCTCAGAGCAGAGGCTGAAAAAGCTTTAGGGGCTCAGGTGGGAGGCCTATGCAACACACAATAGTGCCAGGTATGGAAGGAGTCTTGAATGGAGTTGATCTGGTTCTAGTGTCAAGTTACCTGGGCCAGCCTTGAATATATCAGGCCTTCTCTCTGGGCTCTGGGATTCTCACCTGAACATGAGAATAACTGGAAGAGCCTGGCTTTGCTTGTGCTTAGACTTCTGCCTGGATCCCCCTTTCTTTTCCTTACCACTGGCCCAAATCTTACTCCTTCTGCAAGGCTCAGTTCCAATGCTGTCTTCTCTGTGACATGTTTCTACAAATTCTCACTAATCTCCTCTCCTCCTGTCCTTAAAGGCATGGATTTGTACCAATAATGGCTGATGGTCTGGTTAACTGAGGCAGATAGAAACTCTCTGGGCAACTCAGTTCAGTGGACATTTATAGGCATCGTCTATGAGAAAGGCCCTGTGCTGGGCGCGGTGGGGTGTAAAGAGAAGACATGGTTCCGGCCTTGAAGGGCTCAGAACTGGATGCAGGAGACATTCACCTCTTGGAATATGGGGCCTGGAGAGATGAATGTTCACAGCCAACAGCTAGGGGGCACAAGGGACAGAGAGACAAATTCCCACCCGCATCAGGCAACTTCAACTGTGGCTGGTCCCCAGGTGAAAACTCTTAAGCAGTTGTGTCCCAAACTTGCCTAAGTGCAAGAATCATCCTTGGTTATTTTGTTAAAAATACAGCTTCATGAGACCCTCCCTTAGAGGGAAGTCTGTAACAAGCAGCTCGGGTGAATATGGTTCTCAGTCAACTTGGGAATCACCGATGAAAAACATGAATAAAAATCAAGGTAGATGGTCTAATGAGAAAACACCCAAAGCAGCACAAACATAACCCAAGTTGTCTCTGATTCCTCACTGCTTCCATCTGGCATCCTCGACATGGTTTCAAGATCCTGTACTGGGGTCTAGCGTTAAGATTTTAAAAATCACACAACTAGGGAAGACCAAAGCTTGTAAAGATCTGACTCTGGGTTCTTCTGTTTTAAGCCCTTGGTTTCATTTGGAGAGTTTGAGGTCTTCCAATATCACACAGGCAACGGATGGCACAGCCAGGATGAGAACCCCAGTCCCCTGACCTAACTGGGCGGTCCCACCCTCCCACACTCACAGTGTGCTGTCCCCACGCCAAACACACATAGCCCGTAAGCAAGGAGGCATGTTTACCTCTGTGTCAGGATGCTGAAACAATCGCCATCACCAACCCTCTTGGATCCCTTAAACAAATGACATTAGGTTGCTAGTTTCCAGAGACTGTTAAAACAACCCTGAAAATTAAGCCTCAAAGTTTCCCAGCACATTGTGTGGGGTTTTCTTTTCTAATAAAGGCAAATATCTGGCCCTCTGGCTCTTTCTGCTCCTCTCTTCTTCATCCTCCTAAAGCCCAGGGCTCACAAGTCCCCAGCAGCTCTTCCCAGGGGGCAGGGAGAGTGTCGATCACAGGCTGGCCTTTCATGCCACCTCTGGGGACTAGAACCGCTTCAGAAAAGGGGAGATGGGGGCTTCCCTGGTGGCGCAGTGGTTGAGAGTCCGCCTGCTGATGCAGGGGACGTGGGTTCGTGCCGCGGTCTGGGAAGATCCCACATGCCGCGGAGTGGCTGGGCCCGTGAGCCATGGCCGCTGGGCCTGCGCGTCCGGAGCCTGTGCTCCGCAACGGGAGAGGCCACAACAGTGAGAGGCCCGCGTACCACAAAAATAAAAAAAGAAAAGGGGAGACGGGCTTTCTAGTAGCATTCTCTGATGACTTTCCCTCCAACTGGGAACCTCCTGGGATGACAGTGGAGATCCTACCCCACAAGCATAAAACAGGCAGGGGGCACCGACTACATCCTTGGGGGTTCAAGATAAGGCAAGAGTACTTACTTGATTTGTCATAAATGAGGAAAAACGTTTCGATGGCGGTGGCGGTGGCACCGTTAGGGCAAGTGACAAGAGTTCTATTCCATAAAGAAGAAGAAATTGGTACATGAAGGTGAAAGCAGAAGTGGGCCTCAGGGATCAGCCACCTGATCCAATCCCTTTGTTTTCTAGAGGCGGCCTGGGAGGTCAAGGGACTTACGCCAGGGAACACAGCAAGTTAGTAGTAGGCTCTAGCAGTGTCCTGGCTACCAAGCCTCGGCAATAAGACTCGAGGCTGCTGCAACGGCCAGGCCTGTGATCCTCGGGCCAATCCATGTCCCTGTGACGGGTGTGAAGAGTGGCCCTGCTCCAAGTTGCCACCTGAGCGGTCCTTCTACCGCTTAGGGGCCGAGAGCCTGCAGGGGCCCTGGGGCACTGGTTGGATGGGACAGACCTGACCCCAGGACGGAAGCTGCCAGTGGACATTAGCCCTTGGATCTGACTAGGTGGTTCCAAACTGAACCCACCTGGTAACCAGGTGGCCAGGTGCTCAGGGACTCTGATCCACAAGGAATCAGTGGCCTGATCAGCCCCTGGGGGTCAGATTCAACTGCCATCTTCTCCCTCCTTTCCCAGGCACAAAGAAGATTTCTCAAGCACCTGGGCAATGCCACTTAGCCCAAAGCCACACTTGGTGCCCAGGTGCTGGGCTACGACTTTGGGAAAGTTTCTACTCAGAGTAAGTTTCCCGTTGACCCTATTTTGTGGGTTCCCTGCTCTTTCTAGCAGGACATGTGCCTCTTTTATTTTGCACGTGGACTTAGTTTAGTGGGGAAAAAATGTGTGCTGGAGTCAGACCTGGGATCAAATGATGCTCCTGCTGCATACAAGGTGTGTGACTTTTGATAAGTTACTTGCCCATTGGAGCCTTGGTTCACTCATTTGTCAAACGGAAATGATGACATTTGCTCACTGGCTTGTTATGAGAATTAATGAGAGAACATTGAATTCCTTCCAGCAGTGCCTTCCACGTAGCAGGTATTCAACAAACAGTAGCTATTATTATCTTCATCGTGGGACCCAGCAAACTGGGCTGCTCCAGAAGATGCAGAGGAAATCATTTCAAGATTCAGGCCTAGACACCCCGGCATCATCCCAACCTCGCCACCTACACCAGGCCTGGTATGTGTAAACAGAAGTACACAAATTGTGAAACATGGAGAATTTTACTGAGGTCCTATTTACTCTCCTTCCTTTAAGAAAAAGTGCTTCATATCCAACCCGACAGAGGAAAGTCATCTGAGGACCCCACGACCCTGACGAAGCATCAACTGTTGAGTGAAGTTTCCATCCAATTCCTTGCTCACCCACTGAACATAAGTGTGAGCTGATTAAGAGCTGGTAACCTTTCATCTGGGAGTGTTTCAAGCAGCCACCCACTTTTCTGTATCTTATTTCTACTTCCCTGTGTGGCTTGCCTCTGACCATTCTGTGTGTTTCTGAGCATCAATTTCTGTGAAAGGAAACAGGCCATCTCTGGCAGTGTCAGAACCTCACTTAGTTCCATGAGGTAACAGAGGAAATGCTTTCATTAATAATCACCCTATTCTGTCCAACAGATTGTGTTCCAGGTTGTGCTACCATGCCCCAGTGGGAAAGAACCGTGGCCCTTATCTCAGAGCAGCAGGGAGCGTGCGAGAAGTGTAGGCCAGGGGCGCTGCTATCACCTGCACATCATCAGTCACAGGGCTAGGAGCAGCCTGGAGCATCAGTGGTGCAAGCTCTCTCCTGGCCCTCAGAGTAAGGACTTGGATATCCCAAGGGGCAAGTGACATGTTCAAGTGTCTACCAGTAGTGGCAGAGTCACTCAAGTCTTCTGACTCTTAGGCTGGTGGTCTTTCCCCTCTGAGAACCATTTGCTCTTACCATGTTCCTAAATGCTTATCTGTCCAGTAATTCTAAAAAAGACTTTAACTCACATTGGTGGGCCTTAAGGACAAAGAACTTTGACATTCTCAGATAAAGGTGACTTGATAGAAGTAAAATGCTCTATCTGAAGGAAGTATGATACTAAAAATTAATTTGTTCACTTATTTAACAAACTTTTACTCAATATTATCATCTATTACAAAGATAAATGTGGGGTTTCCCAGGTGGCGCAGTGGTTGAGAGTCCGCCTGCTGATGCAGGGGACACGGGTTCGTGCTCCGGTCTGGGAAGATCCCACATGCCGCGGAGCGGCTGGGCCCGTGAGCCATGGCCGCTGATCCTGCGCGTCCGGAGCCTGTGCTCTGCAACGGGAGAGGCCACAACAGTGAGAGGCCCGCGTACCGCAAAAAAAAAAAAAAAAAAAGATAAATGTGGCTCCCAAATCCCTATGGTAGGCCTTTCCTGAATAGTAGAGAATATATCCATCTACCTGCTAGACATTTCTACCTTTATATCCTACAACCGTATCAAACTCAGCATATTTTCCTGTGTTCCTCTCTGGGTAAATGGCCCCACCACCTGCCCAGGGTCCCTTATAAACCTGGGGGTTATCCAGGACTCTGCTCTCTTCTTCATAATCCTGTATCTAATCAATTATCCAGTTAAGTAGTTTGTAGATTCTACTTCCTAACTCTCTCTCAGATTTCATCTACCTCTCTCTGTTGCCACTACTTTAGTGCAGGATGTGACCATCTCTCACTCTGATTACTGCAATAGCCTCCTAACTCGCTTGCTTTCCCCTCTACGGTGTTGCCCTCCATCTTCCACACTACAGCCAAAATGACCTTTCTAAAACACAAAATCCAATCACATCACTGCTTTGCCTAACCCCTCAGTGGACTCCCAGTATCCTTACTCTGAATCCAATCCTCACCTGGACCTACTCTGTCCCCACTCCACCTCTTGTCCACACTCCCCATGCTCCCACCCTATGCTTCAACTTCCTGTATCATCGCAAACCTCTCTGGTTGTTTACTAGCTGTTCCTTTTGCTGTGAGGGCAGTTCCCATCAGGTCCACTTTGATCTTCCAGTAAACGCCAATCCATACTCCAGATATGGACGGGAATCACCTTCTGTGACTTTGTTGTCTGGCTTCCTCTTTCTCACCTTGACTCTTGTACACACTGCTGTCACCATGCTACCTGCCATGGCATGGTCACCATAAGGCATGTCTGCTATCTCACCAGACCTGGGTTTCCTCAAGGGGAAAGTGATTGTCACGTTCACCTTGGCATCCAATTCAGAGCCTACCACTGAACAGGTGCACAGGAAACGCTGTTGAATCAATTATGATGTGATCTCAGTCAACAACGAGCTAGAGCTTATCAACTGAGCGATAAGCAAGCACCTATGAAACAGAGATCAAAGATGACTGTGTTAAATGCCATTAGGGAGAGACCAGCAAAGTGTTGAAAGAGAGACAAAGTCAGAGAGACAGAGAAAGAGAATTGGGGGGGGGGAACCTCCAGGAATCAGTAACAAAACTACCTTAGGACCTGAAAAATGAAAAATTGGATGAAGGATTTTTCACAAAGTGGTCCTTCAAAATTATCACAAGGAAATAATCACAAACCTGCAGAGACATATATATATAAGAATGTTTACTTCAGCATTGTTTAAAACAATTAAAAGCAAAACCTTTTCAAAAAATAACCTAACTGTCCATCAAAGGAAACTGGTTAGATAGATTTTGGTAGAACTATACAATGGAAATGATGAAGCCATTAGAAGTGGTTATGTAGATCTACATTGACTGCTTTGAACTAGTATTGGGTCAATGTCATTTACTTAAATTAAAACACACAAACATAAAACAACTGTATATTCTCACCTCAGGATAAACACCTGAGAACATATATTAAATACAACAGAATGGAGGAGGAGAATGGAAGTGAGTGCAGAAGATAAAAAACATAATAAAACATAAGAGGGGCTTTATATAGACAGTGATGATTGTGTGCCACGAATGGAAGAATATGATTAACATAAGTGTACTTTTGAGGTCCAAAAAAAGAAAGAGAAAAGGAGAGAAGTAATTGCAATAAACTGTTAAGTAAAAAAGCAAGTCACAAAACAGTATACGTAGTATCGCCTTGCTTTTCCTTTATATGTACACAAGCTCAAGTTAGTGTGCACAAAAATTTTGGGCAGTACATAATTTACATCAAAGTATTAATAGTGGTTGTAACTGCTGGCAGTATAATGGTCATATTTCACTCCCCCCAGTATCATTTTGGAATTGTTATAATGTGCACATATAACATTGTAATCATAAAAAAATGTACATAAATAACTTCAACAAACAAACAAACAAAATGTCCTTTGTTCACAAACAGTCTCAGGAATCCTGGAAAGAGAACTGCCGTGGTGCTTTCAATTAAAGCCACTTTTATTTCAAACAGTTAATTCACAGCAGTAGTTCAGGGTTCACCTGTAGGCCAAAGACATTTAGTTCTCAAGCCCACCCTGGTTAGCTCTGGGTGAAAGGATGAAAACGGGGGAGAAGCTCAGGAGACATCTGAGTCCACTGCCTCCTCACCCATCTCGGCACATGGAGAAGCAGTGATGGGGAGACACAGTGCTGGGAGGGGAGCGCTGTGTGTCAGAGTCTCTGACCCTCAGCATCTACCCTGTTGGGAAACCCCTCTGAGGCTCAATTCTACCATCTGTGAGATTGATGATAACAATCCCAATCTCAGATGTGTTACCACAAGGTGTAAGATAGGAAAGAGCTTTGTAAATGTCAATACACTATCCGGTGTTCATTATAATGACTGAAATTGAAATTCAAAAGATGGAAAATTCAAAGATAGAGAAAGATGATAATGCCATAGATCATAACTTCTGGGTGCCTAAGGTCAGATCCAGGATTGTCCAATGAGGTCCAGAGAGGGATCTATTTGAAGGTCAAAGGAAAGACCTCAGAAGGTGAAGGGGAACAGAATTAGCCACTTCAAAACATGTCTCTTTCGCTTAAGGACTATTTTAGGCTGATTATTTTTAAAAAACAGCAAACATAGGAGAATCTCTGAAAACCGAGAAGTTACCCTTCTGAAGGAGACATCTACATTTATGAGGGAAATCTCCATTTGTAAGGTGTCTCCCTTTCTGTACAGAATTTAGGAGGATGACTAAATCTCCAGGAACTCTTATCAATGGAGAAGGTAACTGACTTAAATCTGCATAACAACCATACCCTTGCTTACTGTGCTTTGCCTGATAGGATCTCACATCTGGCTTTCCTTCCCATCAACATCTTCTTTTATCTTTAGCTGAAGTTAGTATTTAAGGGGATGGCTTGGACCATTTCAGAGAGTTACTCATTTTTTTGGATATTTCACTTGTATAAGAAGTTATACATGTTATTAAACTTATGTTTTTCTCCCGTTAATCTGTCTTAACTAAGAACCTAGAGGGTAGAAGGAAAATTATTTTTCCTCCCTTACAAAGGCTTTGGAAACAATGGTATCTCTGGATGTGTCTGGGATCAAGCTTCCCTGCCATTTTCCCAGGAAAAAGGAAACGGTGATTTGCCTGAAGGTAAAGACCACCATCCTGGGTTCCCAGCCTGGAACTTCTCGCCATGAAACCCACTGACATCCTCAGGAAAAGTTTCCCAGGGCCCTGCCAAATGACCTGTGTGGATTTTCTGTGCTTTGATAGGTTCATGTGACCATGCCTTTTCCTAAAACACAAGAGCCGGTTTTCAGTCTCAACTCTGCCCATGTTTTCCTGTGTGACCTTGGCAACAGTTGGCTTCTTCTTTGAGCTTCCATTTTTCTCATCTCCAAAAGTTCTATGAAAGTTTCTGCCTCACCTAATTCACCGGGTCATTGTAGGGAACAAACCACAGAAGCAGCTTGTAAATTGTAAAAGTGTTTCCAGTTCTTAATCTAGAGGGCTTTCCAGGACACCTCGGGAAAGAAAACAAGACCCAGACATGTGGAAAGAAGTGGGCTTTGTTAAGCAGGAATGAAGAGAGAGAGTGACGTGCAAATCCCAGGCTTGACGGAGCAAAGACACCTGCTGATGAGCAGCCAACTAAAGCTTCACAAAGAAGCTAGAGAAGCAGAGGCAACCGCACACTCCTTCTTGGGGCTTTGGGAGGTAGCTGGAAAGAGCCTATTTACCAAAAATTGCCAGAGGAGAGCTGGCCCTCAACATTGAGGTTCCTGTCTTTGATGTATTTCCAGCTCTGAATCATACTCAACCTGTCCTTGCTGGGCCTTTGTGAAGTATCCAGTAAGGCTGGAACAAAGCACTTTACTGTGGTGCATGAAAAATATCTTGGCTAAAAGGAACAATGCCAAGGCTGAGAGGGCTAAAATTAGACCTTCCGGTTCTGTTTGACTTTGCCGTTGTGTGCACAGGCTGCTAACGTGGCATCCTCCACCCGCCTCCCTCCCGGCCGTGGGCCTTCTGAGAGCACAGGTAACATGTGCTGAAGGAAAGGAAGTGCTGTTTCCTCTGGCACCCCGTGGGGATGACAAATGCTTCTGGGCCTATGTCACTGCCACTTGGAGCAGTAGGTTGAGTAATACTTAGTTTGAAGGAATCTGTTTCCACATCAGCTAATTTGTAGATTAAGATAAAACCGTATCTATCCTTCCCATTCATCTAATGCCCTTCCATGTTGAAACCAAAAGGAAATCTCAAGACGATCATATAGTTGAACCTTATATTTACCTTTACCTAAGAATTTACAGCTTCACTTATGTAACTGTTGCAGAACTCAAAGAACTGGTTATAAGTACTTTACATCATGCTGTGCAGTAGTGTCATCTACAGAAAAGAGCATGGACCTTGGAGTTAAGATGAGGTGAGATCCCCAACTCTGGCACTTCTATTAGCTGGTGCCTTTAGGAAAGTTATTGAACCTTTCTTATCCCATGCATGCAACTTTAAATTGTGTATGTTAATAACTATCTCAAAATGTTAAATGAAATAATAAATTTATACAATCAATATTTTAGCAGTAATGATCATGGCTTATATTAGTAAGTACTTACCATGTGTTAATTATGATTATGCTTATCTTTACAATAATTTTTTTTGATATCTTTAAAATAATTTAATGAAGTAGACACCATGTATGTCTTCATTTCACAGTCAAGGAAAATAAGGCTCAGAGACTTTAACAAACTTGCCCAAGGTCACACAGTAAGAAAACATTGGGATTTGAATCCTGGAAGGCGCTTATCCACCGTTAGCTATTCTGCCTTATTACAGGAGATGAGAAACAGGAAAGTGCTTTCCAGGGCAAAAACTGTTATTTCAATGTAAGGGTTCATTATTCTCCTTTCTGGCCTGGGTGCTGCCCTGATCTATGCATTTCTTTACCCAAGTGAGGTGACTTGGTCAGTTATCTCCTGGCCCCCAGGGTGCTGGGGAAAGGGTTGGTTGCTAAATACAAGGGCAGCAATTGAAGAAGCTGGGAATGTCTAGGCTAGAGCAGCAAAGGCTCAAGAGAGGAAATTTGAGCTCTCTTCAAATAAGTGAAGGATTTACTGGCACAAAAACAGACATAGATCAGCATACCAGAACGGAGAGTCTAGAAATAGATCTGGCTACACATAATTACTTAATGTATGATCAAGGAAGATTTTTAGAACAAGGAGGAAAGGAAATGTAATTTTGTAAGGGATGCCATCATCACCACTTGATAGCAGTTAGGTGAAAAATGTAAGTCAGAACCACACCATGTACATCTTTTAAAACATCCCTAACATTTGGAATAAACAGTTTAATATAAAATTAAGTCAAAGCAAACTCTTAGAAACTGAAAATATGTTAGACAAAATGTTAATAGCTATTATATACATATACATATAGCTTTACATATAAAGCAATTACCAGTAATTAAGGAAACCATTTGAATCAGAAAAGAGGAATGATCAGAATGTGAAAAGATAATTCATGCCAGAGTAAACACAAATAGTTAACAAAACCAGAGAAACATATTTAACCTATTTATGATGGTTAAATTAAACTTTCTAAACATAAAAGCAGTGGCAGAAACTATAAAGTATATGATTGATAAATATAACTATATAAATTCAAAGTTTAGAGAGTCTAAAAACACCAGAAAAAAAGGCAAATATCAAAATGTGAAAAATATGTCACATAAATGTCATTTATGGATTAAATGTGCTTAAAAATAAATGGGAAGAGAATATGACAGAAAGCTGGGCAATGAACATGAACAGAACAAAAGACACAATATCAGTGGCCAATTTCAATCGTTTAAATAACCTAACATGGTAAAATTGTATGTTGGTACAACCCACTAGAAAGTACTAGAAATCAAGAAGCATTAAATATCAACACTTTTGTTTCCAGAGGAAGCTATCTTAAAGAAATGATCCAAGAGAAAAAAGTTGCATATAGGGATATAATTATTGCAGCTTTATTTAATAATGGTAAAAACTCTAGAACTATAACCATGTCCCATTCGGGAAATGTATAGTAAATTATGGCATGTTTACTCAATGGAATATAAAGTTGTGAATACAATGCTGAAACATGGCAAATTACTTATGATATGTTAAGTAGAAAAAGCAGACATACAATATTAAATACACATTATAATTACAACTATTTACTGAAAAAATGAAGTCAGTTGTTTTCCTGTCTTCCTCCTTACACATCAATAAAAAGTGCAGACAAAAGGACAGGCAATGGTGAGGAAAAAATAGAAAAATAGAGACTATTCCACAAAATCAAACATATTACTAGTCTGAGTTTCAGAAAGAGTGAGAAGAGAAAATATTGAGGGGAATTATCAAAGAAATTATCAAAAACAATTTGTTTATTATTACTATTTTTTGACTTACAAAATGTTAGAGTTGATTTACGAAATACAGACTATGTGCAGCAACCTTGTTATGTATCAGGATATGGAGATGAATAAGAAGCTTCTTAATTCCTGTAGAAACCAATGACCCAGTGGAAGATATAAATAATATATAAAAAATTTAATTACAATTTATAATATGGAGTGATTACACATTTCTATAATGTACAAGATTCTATGGTAGCACATTAGTGTTAATGGTGAGAGATCTATAAGTTACCATTTTAACTTACATTAAAATATGAGAACTTGAAAAGATCTTTGTAAAATCTAATTAATCTTCCCACTTATAAAGTTGAGAAGGCTGAGATCCAGAGAATGTAAATAAATAGATCCTAGTTTAGATTAATGCTTTTCTTTTCCAGATGAGAAATTGAGGCCTAGAGAAGACACAAGCTTTTTCTAAGAGTGTAGAGAATATCTATGGAAGATGTAGTTCCAGAGCCTCATCTCTTGATTGCAAATCTACCGTTCTCGTCAAATGAAACTTACACCTAGATTCCATCAACAAAAGCATGAAGTAGCTGACAGAAGAAATGAGCTACTTATCTTCTAGAGAAGCATAAGGCAATGGAGAATAGAGGGGGCAGGACCTCATCTCTGTCTCAATAATTCAGGGAAGAGCCATGAGTTTGCAAGTCCAAGTCAGAAACTTAGATGTCTGTATATGCTTCATCATTCCTTCTACCCTACCTAGTCCCAGTTAGTCTGAAATTCTGGCAAAAGTATATTCAATAAAATTGTGTTAGGAAAATATTGTCTAAAGGGCAAAACTTCACACCAATCACAAAATTATATTTCAGATGGATTAAAACCAAAACTAAATAAAACACACAAATCATGGTAAAAGGTTGATAAGTATGACTATCTCAAAATTAATAACTGTTTTTAAGACAAAAGTAACCGTGGATAAAGTTAAATAAGTGACAGGCAAGGAGAAGATATCTGACATGTATATAACAAAGGATTTGTGTTCAGATTATATAAAGAATTCCAAATAACGAATGAGGAAAAGATAATCCTACTGAAACATAGGTAAAGCATATGAATAGATAATTTACAGAGAAGAAAACATAAATGGCCAATAAAAAATAAGAAAACAGAAAATTACAAAGGACCATTTTTTTATAATCAGTTTGGTAAAAATATTTTTTGAAAATATGCTGATATCAAGTGTCTTCAAAGATGTAAAAAAAATGAATTCTTTCTAATATATTGCTCGTGGGACTATTTATTGGTACATCTTCTTTGGAGAATAGTTTGGCAATATTTAATATAGCAGAAGATGCATATAGAACATAATCCAGCAGTTCCATTTTGACATATATACCCTAGAGAAACTCACACAAACACACAAGGGGACATGTGAAAAAGATGTACACTACAAGTTTACAATAGCAAATTAAAAAAAAAAGTTACAAAAACCTAAATGTTCATCAAATAGGGAATGAGTAATTTAATTTGAAGTATAGTCACATGATAAAACACTATATGGTAGTCAAAATGAATGAATGATATTATATGAATAAAAACAGTGATTTAAAAATAATTTTGAGAGAAGTGAGTTGGAGAATGACACATACAATATGATGTCATCTACTTAAATATCAAAAAGCCAAAATGGGGTCTTCCCTGGTGGCGCAGTGGTTGAGAGTCCACTTGCCGATGCAGGGGACATGGGTTCGTACCCCGGTCCGGGAAGATCCCACATGCCACGGAGCAGCTGGGCCCGTGAGCCATGGCCGCTGAGCCTGTGCATCCGGAGCCTGTGCTCCTCAATGGGAGAGGTCACAACAGTGAGAGGCCCGCGTACCACAAAAAAAAAAAAAAAAAAAAAAAGGCCAAAATGATACTATAGAGATATACATATTTAGTGAAAAGAATAAAAGTATTCATGAAGAAAATGCATACCAAGTTCAACAGAATGATTTTTCTGAGGGAGAAGGGAGGTGAGTGGGACTGAGAAGAAAAATGATGATAATATCAAAATATGAGATGGCATTAATATTTTTGAATGCTAGGTAGTAGGTCAATGGATATTTATTATACTATTCTCTAAATTTTTCTGTATGTTTGAAATTTTTCACAATAAAAAATTAAGATATCTTCCTTTAAAGCAGTTGGTAATTTAGATTTCTCTCTAATCCCAACTGACTTTTCCTAGGTATACTTCGTTGCTGAAGATTAAGTAATCAGATGGCTTGGGTGCCATTATGATTTTGGCTAACGATGTTTTCTTCCAGCTCTTATACAGAGTAATCCTGTTCATTTCAAAGAAAACATGTGGCAGAAAATTGAGGAGAAAATTGTGCCAGACTCTAAGAAGTTTACTGAATAATTTAAAGCATGTCCCTTTTAAGTTTAGGAAACAAATACATTTCTCTTACTCTCCGTTGTTAATTCTCAAGTGGCTTCATTTTTGTGATACACAAATTGGTCTCATAACGCAACATGGAAATCCAGTTAATTTCCGTAGTCTTATAACTGCTTTGTTGGCGTTACCACTGCATCTGCAGTTAACACTTTCAAGGTCGTTTTGGGCCTTGCAATTACTTGTCTGCTTGCCTGACTCTGCTAGACCCTTGGAACACTTTGAAGATGGGAACCCTGTCTTGCTCATCAACACCTTTACCACATGGACATTCAGTAAGCGTTTTTAAAATGAGTTTATAAAATTTCAATTTTCATCTGTGAATGGGGATATCAGATACAACAGTTTAACAAAACATTTGCAAGGAATCTTGATAGAGGCTGATCTTTTGAGGCTCTGAATCAATGAAGTTGGAATGATAGTAACTCTTTGAGTCATCTGGTTTCCTGCCATTGTACTAAGCACATAAAATGAGGAGGTAGTTGTTTGTAGTTGCTGTTTTTGTTTTTCCAGAACTGTAAGCACGAGTATTGGGATAATTCTGTAAAGGTCACTCTGAACAGCGTCATGGAATGGTGTAATAAAGTCCACTTAATGATAAATATGCATTTCACTGCCGAAATAGAACACAGTCCTTGGCCAACTATCTAGGCATAGTTTCTTTCAGCTTACAGGCTCTAGAAACATATTTGGGGCCAGAAGGACTCAAGGACGGTACAGAGGAGAGGTTGCCAAGCCACATAGAAAAACTTCCTTGTTTTCCTTTTTTGAAATCTCTTTTCTAATTCACTTTTTTTTTCTGTTTTATTTTACTGTACTCGATATATTTCCTAAACCGAACTGAAATCCCTTCTGAAGCATGGAAGAAGACTAGATAAAAGAAAACAGAGAGGAGTATGACTTTAGAAAAACACATGATATAGTTAAAAGAATCGGTTTTAAAAAGGAATACTTGGAAGTAAAAGGGTAAATTTTATCTACACCACAACTATGTAAGAAAGTAGGCATACAGGAAAAAGATCAGAACGAAATATGTCAAAAAATCACAATAATTAACTTTGAACATTAGGATGATGATTTAAATTTCTTTCTACTTTAATGTTTTCAGATTGTCAAAGACTATCTTTATAATGAAACTATACCTTGTTTTTAAAGGACTTACACATTTAGACAGTACACAGGCAATTCTCAAATGTTTAGCAATTACATATTTGCTTAACATCTTAAAAACTGTCTCGACTGACCTAAACTTAACCAAGTTGACTGATTAACCAGTGTTCTCCCTAGAATTAAGCATACAGTACTGACTGATGCCAGGGACAGCTAAACACTCCTGGTTAGAATGAGTTTGCAAACAGCTCAAGCGCTGGAGTCAAAAAGGCCCGGATCTGCTGGATGTCAAAGCATAGTGTTCACTCCCTCAACGCCCCACTGTCTTCTATTAAATGGAGAAACTTTATAAACTCGCTGGTTTTGCTCTGAAGATAATGTGTTGTGTTACAGATGTATGGGAAGTGCCTAAATTACTTTTGTCACAAAATAGTTCCCTTCCCTCTTCATCTCACCTTCCTGCTTATTCCTTGCCAGATATACTGGACACATCGGTATTAATATGTCCCATCTCTTCTTTTAGCTGAGATGGTCTTATCTGTATTTCATATTCAGGGAAGTATTGTTAAGGTTTTCTTAGGCAGAGATGACCTAAAAATCCAATCAGGGCTTCCCTGGTGGCGCAATGGTTAAGAATCCGCCTGCCAATGCAGGGGACACAGGTTCGAGCCCTGGTCCAGGAAGATCCCACATGCCGCAGAGCAACTAAGCCCGTGAGCCACAACTACTGAGCCTGTGGGCCTAGAGCCCATGCTCCACAACAAGAGAAGCCACCGCAATGAGAAACCCATGCACCACTAACTGCTCGCTGCAACTAGAGAAAGCCCGCGCGCACCAACAAAGACCCAACGCAACCAAAAATAAGTAAATTTATAGAAAAAAAACCCAATCAAAGTTGGCACAGCACAGGCCAGCTGATGAGGGTGGATGGTGGGAAGAGCTCTGCAAATAGAGATAAAAGTAATCAGACTTGCTCTTTCAGGGATTTGGAAAGGAAGACAGATGGTATAGCATCCTTCATCAATAGTGACTGCAAAGCTAAACTGCAGAGAGAGAAGCTGAGATGCTATGTATAGAGAGAGGAACATCTTGGATTCCACAAGACCAAGAAAAGGAGGCAGCAGCAAATCCTCAGAGGTCTGCTGGCTCCCGATGGCTCCTTAGGTCTAGTTCTGATGTGTATTCTTAAAATAAGTATTCTTTGTATAATAATGTTCAGAGGCAGACAAACTGCTTTAATGCAATGCATGCCCTGACTGGGGAGGAACTCCAGGTTCTAAACTCTAGGTTCTTTTATGCCGGAGCAGAAACAATACCTGCTTATGTAATCTCATGGCCCTGTCTAAATGCCATCATGAGGGAGCAACAATTTATTCTTTGATTTCTAAAGAATGTGCAGTTCTTAAAGAGATCATGTTAACAGGACCTTTGCTTCTTATTTGAAACAAAAACATTTATGATCATCTGAAAGATAAAATTTGGTCTGTGGATCTCTGGGTAAAGTGTGGAAGTAGGAAAATCCACTAAATTATTGCACAGGGTCTGTGAATACATATGAAACCTAAGCCTTGGAAATGGAAGAGTGTGTCTTTCACATCCCATTGCATTATTTTTCAAATATATGTCAGCACTACTGCTGTTAATAATGTATAAATTTTAAGCATTACTGAATTTATAGTAGCTATTTGTCACTCTGTGTTCTTTCAATCAACTAATAATGAAATCACAATTACTAACCTTGGAAGCTTGAAAAAGCGTTGGCATTATAAAGAAGTCCTAGAGGTATAAAAGAGCGCTGGAAAAATTGGGAACACCTGACACAAACTGTAGGTCTGAGGAAACCTCAGTAGGTTTGAATTTATCCTCAACAGAATAGAATATTAATTCTGAAGGCTGGGAGTATTGCAGACCCTGCTGGCTGGGTTAGAGCATTTGGTGTGAGTCACATTTTTTACTCTGATGAGTATACCTATTTAGAACAACATAAAGGGAGTGTCAGTTTCTCTATTAACTGCTGGGCTGTATTGTTAAGAGTCACCAAAAAATAGATACTTGACATTGGTTATCAAAAAAATAGATATATCTGAAGAATTATACCACCATCAATCCGCCCACAAACACAGTATCTTCTTTCCTCTTTTCACAAATACAGTCACGCTCCTGTATGATCTACCTCCTAAATATCACCCAAATTTGTACAAGTCTCTGAATCTGTGCTGTACCACTTCAGCCCAAGCCAATATCACTTCTCATGTGGACAATTATGACTGTCTCCAAACTGGTTTGTTTCCATCTACTTCCTCCCTAATTCATTCGCCAGAAGGATCTTTTGAAAATGCAAGTCTGATCAAGTCACTTCCTTTTTAAAACATTCCATAGCTTCTTATTCCTCTTAGAACACAGTTTAAAAAACCCTTAACACTCCTTATAAGATTCATCGCAATATGAAACCCGGCTGCTTGCTACCTAACTCTTCAGCCTCATCTAATGCCACTCTTCCAAGTTCCTTTTTAAGCTCCAGTTTCTCACCAGGTTCAATGTCAAATCCAGCTCTTTGCACCTGCTATTCCCTGTGTTGGGAGCACTCTTTCTGTACCTCCTTCACCTGGCTGACTCCCATTCTTACTTTGGACCTCAGCATAAGTCTCACTTTGTCTCTGTCCTGAATCCCTTAGATTAGGTTAGTCTCTTTGTTATACATGCCCACCAGAGCATAATCTTCCTCCTTTTTTCCCACTGATCAATTCTTAATCATCTGTTTATTGTGTTTTCCCTACCATAAGCTCCATGAAAGAGTCCTTTTTTTTTCCGCTTCTAATTTTTTCCATTACAGGGCTTCACACATAAGCCCTCAATTAAAACCTGTTAAACTGGATTTATCAATTAATGTCTACTGAACTGGATGAACTGTCGTACTCTCACAGAAGAAATTTTCAAGTCCCAAAGAGGCAACTTAAGAAATCTATTGAAAACGGATTTGTTTCAGATAGTTATCATCCATAAGGCACTTAGCCTTTCTTATAATTTTTAATCCTAAATATTTTGTCATCTTCCTTGCTATTGTGCATAGAATATTTTTCCAATTTTCATTTCTGAAAGCTTTTTTGATAGACCAAAAGAAAAGGCTATTTGTTTTTGTAACTTATCTTGCATCCAGCCTCCTTTTAAAATATTTATTAATATTTGTTTATACTTGAAACTTTGGATTTTCTCTAAATATGCTCAGCAAAAAAAAATGATAGCTTAATCTCTTTCTCAGTGTCTATTCTGCTTATTTCATTTTGTAATCATATTTCTTTTGCACAAGTAAAGAACAATAGAAGTCTTTAATTTTTCTCAGAGAAGGCAAGGTATAAATGTACAGAGATAAATCTGTATCTATTCCTGAGAAAAGTGGCTCATTGTGAGATTTTTGCCCTATAACACTTATACTACTTTAAAATTCTAGTAAGAAAACGTATGAGATTTACCTATTACATTTGGTAAAAGTAGGCAGAGATGGAACGAACTTAGAGATATCTTAGTTTAACCCTACTCATTCTACATATGAAACTAAAGCCCAGCAAGGGAAAGTGATTTGACCAAGACAAAAAGCTAGAAGCAAAGCTCAGGCATGAATACCAAGATTTTATGACCTCTGGGACAATGTTTTTTATAAAAGACGTTCTTAATTAGAATTTTAGATGTGCATTTAAAACACTGTTTTTTTGTGTGCTGATTTTTTCATATTACATTTAAAGAAATAATTTGATAATCAAAATAAAAATATTTACTATAACTTAAAAGTTTTATTATTACTAGCACAGCAGAAGCGTCAGGTTTCCTTCAAAATCCATTTCCTTCTTCCTTAATAATAAAACCCCTAATTTATAGCAGGTGTTTTGCTAAATGTGGCTAAATTGTGGCCAGTGGCATGTACGTCAATTTTCAGGAGGTCTGACTTAGGGAAGGATCCTTAAAAGGGAAGGATGCACCCTTCATCTCCCCTTCCCCCTTCTTACTGGTAGAAAGCACATGTGATGGCTGCAGCCATGCTGGATCATGAGATGGAAGTGACATGTTAAGGATCATGGAGGTAAAGGGAAGAAGGAGACTGAGTCCCTGAGAACTTTGTGAAGCTCCCCTATCAACCCTGGACTGCCTACCTCTGGATTTCTTTTATATGAGTAAGAAAAAAACTCTCCTATTAAGTCATTGTTATTTGGGGTTTTCTATCATTTTAAGCTGAATCTAATTCTAACTGGTTTGTTAGTAAATTACAAGGCTGTAAGCTCTTGCTCAAAAAAAAAAAAAACAAGCATAATAGATGTTTAATAGAATTCTGGTTATATTCTCGAGAGCTTTAAATTTAAAATAATGATAATGATAATAATAGCTGTGAATTGACTACTGTGGGCAGACTATGGACAGCAGTTAAGAAATGGGCGCTAGGGCTTCCCTGGTGGCGCAGTGGCTGAGAGTCCGCCTGCCGATGCAGGGGACACGGGTTCGTGCCCCAGTCTAGGAAGATCCCACATGCCGCAGAGCGGCTGGGCCCATGAGCCATGGCCACTGAGCCTGCGCGTCTGGAGCCTGTGCTCCGCAACAGGAGAGGCCACAACAGTGAGAGACCCGTGTACCGCAAAAAAAAAAAAAAAAAAAAAAAAGAAAGAAAGAAATGGGCTCTAAAGTCAGATTTTCTGGTGTTGCCACTTATTGGCTATGTGACAGTTGGCATGTCACCTACTGTTTCTAAGTCTCCATTCCCTCTTTTTTTTATAGTCAGAATAAAAATTCTTAGCATGATTTGTGACCATGAGAAAAATAAATGCATGTAATGAAGTCAATATAAATTAACCACGTGTAGTATTATTGATCTTATCATTAGAATCATCACTACTACTACCTCTAAAGTCCAGGTATCAAATATACTTATGTGGCAATATTTACAATTTAATTACCATGATAATCCTGTCCCATAGGTATCATTTTCTAAGTTTCAAGATAAAACGATTCACATCATTCGGAATATTTTGTGATAGAGCCTGATTACAAAATCCACATTGCTCCCCATTACATTTGATCAAGATTCTATCACCCTTTAACACATTATGTCAGACACACGCATTTGAAAGTATTTTCTTACAGTTATCGTATACTTTATTTTGGTTCCTGCTCCCCTGTCAATAATAGTATCCTTACTCCTCTTTCCCATTGTCTTCCTAATTCCTAATCTTGGCATCCCTGAAATTATCCCACCTCCAACCCTTATCCTATGGAGGTTTGGGTCTGCGTGCCCCAGAAGTGCTCCCACCACACACGCTGCTTCTCTTATGATTGTTCTTATCAGACTACCAATTATCTGTCTCCACCCACATGTCTATATCACATGAAAACAACCAAGGGTTTGGGAAGAGTACCTGACACACAGGTGCTTGCAGATTTCTTTATCTGGAAACTATCCCAGTGAACTATGCATCAAAGAGTATGGTTCTCTTGGAGATGTGCTGTCAACAAAAGCTCTGTTGTCCTCATTATTGGGGCCTTGTGAGAGATGGATAAAGTAGGAGATGCTAAAAGCTGGGAGAAGACCCACTCCTCTCTTCTCAAAGAGAAAGGGAGCAGCCGTCTCCTTATCAAGACCCAGCCATGGTAAACATGTCTTAGTAGCAATCCCAGGAGGGTGAGTTGGAAATGTAGACCTCAGTGGATTTCCCTGGAATCTATTACTTCAAGCAGCTCACAACAGGTCTCCCTGTTACATTTTCTTACAGCATCATGTATTTTTCTTCCATGGTACTTAATCTTATTTGCAATTGTATGCTATTTTGTGATTAGTTGTTTAATATCTGTTTCTCTAACTAGACTCTGATCTTCATGAGGGCAGAGATTATGGCTGTTTTAGTTTACCCTGTATATTTAGTACTAAGCAGACAGTTGATGTTCTATAGGTATTTGTTGAAAGAGTGAATGAATCAATGAAACACAGAGATGGTACTTCATGTAAAAGCAACAGAGTGAACTAAAAGCAGCAAGGTGAAGTAAGTGGACAGAGCACAGATCTGATAATAAAGGCAAAGTATGCTACTAAAACCTGTATAAAATAATGTTCTGGGATGTCAGCCTAGATTCAGCTCTCTTTCCTGTTTCCTGCTCCAAAACCAAGTGACAGACGTGATGAAGTTTCAGGGAATTGCAGGTAGGTTTTGATCAGAAGAGGCTTTTCAGAGCTTCTGAAAGGAATACAGCCATCTGCTCATAAAGTAGGCTCCGAAAACTACAAACTAGTTTTGATGAATTTTCCGCAAAGTACTCAACGTTATGACTCTTCAGGCCTACTATTTCTCTAGAATCCCATTCTCTGTCACTAAGCAGCAAAGCCTGGGTCCAAAGAAATTACTCACTCTGTTAGTGATGCCCAGAAATCTACACCAAGGACATTGTCCAGTCCATCCTTAAAATGGCAGTGAACTTTGTGCACAAAGATATTCCATTCAGTGATATTTAAAAAGTTAGGGGCTTCCCTGGTGGCGCAGTGGTTGGGAGTCTGCCTGCCGATGCAGAGGACGCGCGTTCGTGCCCCGGTCCGGGAAGATCCCGCATGCTGCGTAGTGGCTGGGCCCATGAGCCATGGCCGCTGAGCCTGTGCATCCGGAGCCTGTGCTCCACAACGGGAGAGGCCACAACAGTGAGAGGCCCGCATACCACAAAAAAAAAAAAAAAAAAAAAAGTTAAAATGTGTAACAGTAAGAGAATAGTGAAGTAAACCTTGTCTATGCATATGGTGGAGTGTAATGTCTCAAAATTACATTTGTGAAGAGTTTTAATTGCAAGGGTGGTGTTAAGAAAAAAAAGTAGAATACAAATTTTAAAGAAATGAGTAGTCTCAATTAGAAAACAATATAAAGGAGGGCAATATAACCTATAAATAATAGATTGTAGGTGATTTTTATTCTTTTCTCTGATTTTTCTTTTGTTTTCTGATTTTATTTTTTCTATGTTTTGCTTTCTAATTTTTCTACAATGAGTAAATACTATTCTTTTTATTCAGAAAAAGTACTTAAAAAGAGCAAATTCCCGGCTTTCAGTGAAGCTCACTTAAGAGCTGTCATGTAAGAGTTGGGGCTTGAAGTACTGTATTTGTTCAATGAATTACCTGGAATGCCAACAGCAGCCCTCTTTAGTTCTAGTTTTTGGAGTTTTGTCAACTGAGTTTTTAAAATTAGATTTAAAAAGTTTTTCGAAAGAAAAAAGCAATCTCTCCTTCACTTAATTAACAAAGAAAAATTCTACACTCATATCTAATCCTAGACAACCACAAAGCTGGAATATTCTCACTGTTATAATGAGGCAGACTCAATCACCATGTTAACAATCAGTGGTGTCCAAGTTAGATCCAAATTCAGAGAAATAACGTGATTCTTGATTATCTACTATAGGAACCAATAACAAATAAAAATTTGGAGAAGCTAGCTGGAATGCTGTATGAATTTTAAGCCTTCCTTCTATTGTATTACCTCCCAGTGAGTTTCATTTCACAGGTGTATAGCCTTATAGACCTATTACGAAAATCTGAGTACTCTTTACCAGCAACCTCTGGCTGGCATTTTAGGAAGTGTTTCCCACATAACATAGAAGAAACTGCTCACTTTACATATTCTAAATAAGCAGGCATAAGCACTCCAAGAACATTACGTTACTGTCATTGGGCTATGAGTCTTTATAAATACAATGTTCTGAGTTCAAATATCCATGTTCTAGAATAAAGTACCCATTAACTTCACAAATGGTTTAGATGTACCCAATTCAGGAGGTGGCCTGTCAGTTGTACTTAGTTCTATACTTCCTGATTATGAATTCATTTAATTTCTCAATTTAAATTAAAAGCTCTTTGAGAATAGCAAATACTACTTCATTATTAAAAATTGATTATCACTTAAATGATAGGTTTCTCCTAGGCTTTTTTTTTTTTTTTTTTTTTTTTTTTTGCGGTACGCAGGCCTCTCACTGCTGTGGCCTCTCCCACTGCGGAGCACAGGCTCTGGACGCACAGGCTCAGCGGTCATGGCTCACGGGCCCAGCCACTCCGCGGCATGTGGGATCTTCCCGGACCAGGGCACAAACCCGTGTCCCCTGCATCGGCAGGCAGACTCTCAACCACTGTGCCACCAGGGAAGCCCCTGCTAGGCATTTAATATGTATTACCTCTGGTTTTCACAACAATTTTGTGAGACAGGTTATAAATTACATTCAATATAGATCTTACAATCATTTTTCTGAACTTGAGATCATTTTAAAGTCACATATTTCCTTCCTTTTGATGTGGGAAACCATACAGAACATGTCAGTGGGGAGGATTCAGAGCTATTAATCACTAGCCACTCTGGCACAACTGTGGTCAAATTTCAATCCAGAAACAAAATGGGTGATCTCAAAGGATCAGTAGCCAGAGTACTCCAAGAAGTTTCCTCAAGCTTTTTGGCCTAGTATACCTTTTTTTTTCCCTTTAAATTCTTTTAAGAAAGGAAACTAAAATTCACTAAAATCCTTGTATATGCCAGAGACAGTTCTAAGTGCTTTCATAGACATTATGTTATTAATCCTTGAAATTAATCTCAGGAATATAATTATTGTTCTCCAAAAGTTAGATAACTTGTTCAGAGCAACTAGCCTCATCTTTGAAGTCATGTCTCTTTTATCCATACCATACTTCCCTCTAGTGAGAAACATGTCTTATATAAATGTCTTATACAAAACAGGATGTTATCTACTAGCCAACTGGGATGTGTAGACCTTATTTGGATCCTGATTCAGAAAAACTATAACAATACTTATGAGCTTGAACTTTGACTAGATATTTGATGATATTAAATAATTTGCGGGGTATATAACAGTATTGTGGACATGTGTTAAAGAGTCCTTATAGATACATATATAAATATTTATAGATGCAATGATATAGTGTCTTAATTTGTTCAAACTAAACCACTGGAGGGGGAAGAATGGGTACAGAAGTGAAGCAAAGTGACTTTAATAATGGTTAAAGCTGGGTGATGGGTACATGGGCATTATTACATCATTCTCTTCAAATGTGTATGCTTTCCATAATCAAACGTTTTTAAAAAGAGGAAAAAAAAGCCTGTGTAGAAAGGTAGAGAGAGTCCTGGGTTTAAATAACACCTTTATCACATAGTAGCTGTGTGACCTTGAACAAATTACTTTCTGAGACACAGTTTCTCAGTCATAAAATGAAGCTTACCTTGCAGACACTTACCTTGCAGAGCTGTAATGTGGATTCAGTGAAGTGACGTGTGTAAATATCCAACACAGTGCCCTATACACTCTAAATTCTTTACACCAGTGGTCCCCAATCTTTTTGGCACCAGGGACCGGTTTTGTGGAAGACAATTTTTCTATGGACCAGGGGTGGGGATGGTTTTGGGATGATTCAAGTGCATTACATTTATTTTGCACTTTATTTCTATTATTATTACATTGTAATATATAATGAAATAATTATACAACTCACCATAATGCTGACAGGAGGCGGAGCTCAGGCAGTAATGTGAGTGATGGGGAGTGTAGGCTATAAATACAGATGGAGCTTCGCTTGCTCACCCGCTGCTCACCTCCTGCTGTGCGGCCCAGTTCCTAACAGGTCACAGACCTGCACCGGTCTGTGGCCTGAGGGTTGGGGACCCCTGCTTTACACCATTACTATTTAATGTTATTACAAAGTATAAGTTATCTCTGTTTTCATTTCCTTGCTCTCCTGACTTAGCCTAGAGATAACTTCCAATATTCAAATGAATCTGATCTTGGTTAAGAGCCAAAGATGAATGATATAAGCCCTCTGTGTACATGGTCATCTACAGAACCCCTCTTTGGAAGAATGTCTCTTTTCCAGTTTCTCCTGTACCACTGGTGACCTGGATCCAGACCACCTTCCTCTGCCACTCCAGTTCACACCAGTTTCTTCTTTCTAATACCTACACCAGCAATTCTGGCCTACACCTCTTGTTTTATGAATGAATCATATGCTATTTTGTATTCTTCCTTTTATAACCAGTTTATTGAATGGGTTAGCTATATAGCTTTATTTTCTCATCACTGCCTCAAATACGCTCTACTCTCCCCTTCCAGGATGATATTTTGGGCTGATCTATATCTTTTCAGGTAACAGAAAAGTGGTTGTTTCTAAGGTGTTAAAAATTTCAGTCTAATTTAAATGTAAATTTCCACTATATATCTAACCCTATCTCTCCTTTCTCAGTTCAATTTTGAACTAAGCAGTGGAGAAGAGATTGTAATCTGTTCTTTATCCTGCTTGCTTCCCTCCTCCATCATTTGCTCTGCTTCTCTAGGGAGGTGGGCAAGAAAAGGAGGTTAGATAGGAAATGGGCAAAGTCTTACTTGACTGGTACTGGTGTAACCTGGTCATTGACACCCTTTGTGAGTCAGATGCCCAGATGCTGCTTCTCATAATCCTGGGTGTTTGTGAACTCTTTAATAGCTCCTGATTATAAATTTCCAAACTTTACAACTTATGGATGGGGCAATGTACACTTGACTTGCTACCACTCCTATTCAACTGCCCTGCAGTGGCACACCTCTCTAAAAGGGACCTAAAAATTTATCAGACATATCTCCTTTCAAGGAACTTCCAGTTTCAGAGGACAGCTGGCACATATACAAGTGACTATGAGTCTAGATGCGATAAGAAGCCTGAGAGATAACGCTTGGCTAGGATGACTAGAGAAGGATTCCTAGGAAAGAATCAGATTTTATCATCAGGGCTGTGGAAGCTCATGAGAAATGATTTCCATTGTCCCTGAGGAGAAGCTATTGTCCCTGCTGGACTGCACTAAGAGGCACAGAGCTTGTCTAAAATGGATTCCCTTTGGACATATGCACGTGTGGGTCTCTTTTGTTTCTTCCATCAGTTTTCCCTGCTCTTACATTGTTCAGATCTACATATACCTGCTGAATCCAGGAATGGAAGGCCCAGTTATTCTGATAGACCTCTTTACCCCATTAGGATAAAAATCTTATTTCCAAAGCTTCCCTGCTGGAACAAACACATGAGCATGCCATGGCTGCCATTCTTTCCCCTAGACTCTCTCTGAAAATTGAGACATGCTTACTCCACTGAAAAATGCTATGGGCTCAACTACAACAGGAGAAATCCTGAGAAAAATATAAAAGATATAGATGTATCTCAAATCTTAAATAATTTAGGTTTTCCCCTCCAGAATTATTTTATTTCGAAATCACGTTTTCAGTTTAACTGTGTGAAAACCTGGTTACAGTTATCATGTATTTGTTATTCTATCCTAGGAGCTGAGGTGGGGGAGGATAGGGGACAGGGGACTTATTTTGGCAGACATACCCTCAATGCAATAATTTGCACAAGATCAGTACTTTGATTCTTAAATTCTAAAGTTGAATAATAATTATAAATTTCTTACCATTACATGGCACTATACAATCTACAGAGTAAGTTCAAAGTCATATCAATCTCACAATAACTCCTAACTAGAGAGGGTAGGCAATCTCATATCTATTTTCACATGACAAAACTAAAACTCAGAAAAGTAAAGTAACTTTTCCAGGACTTCACACTTATGATACCTAAAACATGGCTGTGATGCCTAAAACACACAATTAATGACTCCTAGTCTTAATGTACTTTCTATTACATAGTTCAGTTTTTGTCCTTCTTTTCTGACTGGGTTCTTCAGAACTACAATAAGATGGTAACAAGCATATTTCAACATAAGTTCTCTGTACAAACAGGTTGGGAAACATAAGGTGAAGCAAAGTAAGCAGATACTGGGTCTTTACAACAGGACCACTCAGATTTATTATTAATATGAAAATATGCACTGAAAATATTTAAGAGTGGGGTGTAGGAAGCACTAGTTTCCTCGAAAAACATTTCCACAAAACTCTTTGAGGGGAAATAACTATCAGTGTCTTGGAAATATTTCTTTAAAGAAACAAAGTCTAAAATGTCCTTACCACCAAATTTAAACCACCTTCCCTTTCAACTCTGCCACTTCACCTAGAATGAGAAAACTTTCAAAAGGGCTTCCTTGTAATGCCATCTCAAAAGTGCTGATTTGTTATAAAGCTATTTGCTCTTAAATATTTTGCTTAAAATGTAAAACAATCTATGACAGTATATTGAGCTTATTGTGTGTCTATCATGTATATGTGTATGTATGTAGGTAGGTAGGTGTGTATCTGTATGTAGCTGCACCTCTCCCTCACCCTCGCTTTGAGAGCCGTTCTCTGCCCTTGGCCAACATGCATTAGTGCACACTTCTACAAATGCTCAACAAACAAAGGCTCTGAGAGGCCAACCCTGCCTCGAACATGCTCTGCAGTAGTATGTGGTGTGCTCCACTAAGGATTCTCTTTCTTCCATTTATTTGATGTTATCTGATGGACATTTGATGGACCAAAAATATGTAAGTTTGATAATGCTAGACCTGACACAAAGAAGTGAAGTAAGGATGTCATCAGAATGTTTCAAACACACTCAGGGCACCTCAGAAAAGGTAAAGGAAGGAGAGGATAAAGGTTGGAAGATAATTAAAGGTTAGCAGATATCCTCCAACATAATTTATGAAGAGCATTATAAATCACTGGATGGGGATGGATTGTTCATTAACTGAACAAGTTCATTAACTGAAGAAGCTTTGGGAACTTTAGTAGGAGGCATGTCTTAAATGAATGGGGAACTTTTCCAAACAGATGCAGGAACACGGGTCTATGCTAAGGCGTTGATTCAGTCAGTATACATTCTCTAGGACCACACTCACCATGCTACCTGGGATATGTGTATATTAGCTATTATTTAACCACCAGCAAATTAGGACAAATCTACCTGGAAAGAGCAGAACACCTAAGTGTCCTGCTAGGAGAAATGGTGAAATGCAGGAGGGAAGGTAGAGGTCCGAAGGGGGAGGAAGAATTATTTACTATGCACTAAGCTCTTTTAGGTGGTACGGATATACATATATATATATATATATATATATATATATATATATATATATCTTGAGGACATCATATATATATATATATATATATATATATATGTATATTAAGATTCCTATAAGGTAAATATATGATCCCATTTCACAAGCCCCCCAAATTAATTAGAATCAAAAGTCCTACCCAGGGCCTCCCTGGTGGCGCAGTGGTTGAGAGTCCGCCTGCCGATGCAGGGGATACGGGTTCGTGCCCTGGGTCTGGGAGGATCCCATATGCCGCGGAGCGGCTGGGCCCGTGAGCCATGGCCGCTGGGCCTGCGCATCCGGAGCCTGTGCTCCGCAACGGGAGAGGCCACAGCAGTGAGAGGCCCGCATACCGCAAAAAAAAAAAAAAAAAAAAAAAAAAAAAAAAGTCCTACCCAATTCTGTGAATCATCCAATACTCCTACTATACAAAATAGCCTCCGAATTTAGGTGCAACTTTTGTAGACTTCAAAAGGAGAAAAGGATGCTCCTTTTTAACTCCAGATAAGAAATATACTTGAAATTCCTTAGTAAGTGGGGCAGGAAATAGGGGGAGAAGGGAGGAAAAAGCTGAGGAGAAGTGAAAAGGCTCTTAGAAGACCTAAAGACAGTAAGGCCATTTTGGATTTGTGTGTGTGTGTATGTGTATAGGGTTTGGAAACACGTTTTCAGTTCAGTGGGAAAAAGGGAGGTATTAGGAGGTGTATTTTCCTTATCATAAAAGCCCTAGGAGAAAAAAATGAAGGAGTAGATTGTATGATCATATGAGTCCTCCCACAGATACATTTGAAAGATTAGTCATGAAATTAGTTGGAGTAATAAGGGAGGTGAGCAGAGAGTATCAGACAGAAATCTCTTTTTTGGAAGGTATTAAAGGATAGAAGTATCATCGTATAATATTTAAACCAAAGGCAAGGCTCTTGAAATATTTTCACTGAGTTTCAGTGACCCACTGGAGGCTTGGGTGGGAGGCAAGGGCCACATTATTTAGCTACATTGGAAAATAATTAATAGATGACCTTAAAATGTATTCAATAAGGAAACAAGCTTAAAAATGTCCTCTTAGGGGCTTCCCTGGTGGCGCAGTGGTTGAGAGTCCGCCTGCCGATTCAGGGGACACGGGTTCGTGCCCTGGTCCGGGAAGATCCCACATGCCGCGGAGCAGCTGGGTCCGTGAGCCATGGCCGCTGAGCCTGCGCCTCCAGAGCCTGTGCTCCGTGGCGGGAGGGGCCCCACAGGGGTGTGAGGCCCGCGTACCGAAAAAAAAAAAAAAAGTCCTCTTAGTTCCATATTCTGTTGTGGCTAATTATATGCTGGTATTATATGGTAGGGAGATGATGGTAAAGAAAAGGTATAATGGAAATCGGATGCATTTAAAGAAAGAATGAGAAATGGGAAGTTTGAGGTCTCAGTGTAGGTACTTCTTCTAGAAATTTTTTCCTCTATGCATCTATACCACATTTTTATTTCACTTGACGTACTGAACTGTACTTATCTTCCTCATTAGGAATAAATTCCTTGAAGGCTGACATTGTATTTTATTTAATGCTGATTCCACAGTGACTACACAGTGCTTGGCACACTTACTTAATAGATATTTGTTTTACAAGGTAGGTTAAGCACTGTTAACTGTTCACTGGTCATAGCTCAATTCCTTATTCAGAGGTTCCATTATGAGTGGAATTACTACAGCTCAGAGACTAAAGTGGTTTATGAACCATTGATTTCTGATGAAAGGAATGATAGTGATGACAATGACTATCATTAATTGCACACTTTCAAAAATGAGGCATTATATTATATCCTTTAATACATAGTCTTCTGTTCTCTGTTCAAGAATCCTGTGAATTACTATTTTAAATGGAAACTGAGGCTAAGAGGTTAAACAATGTATTCAAGGTCACAGAACTAATAAACTGTGGAACTGGGGATTTTTATCTAAATGTATCTAGCTTGAAAACTCTTGTTTTACATTTCCTCCTGTAGTTTCTTTTGAGTCAACTGAAACCCTCGTGAGGGTTGAGGAATTTTTCCATTTACTAACTAAAAATGGGGGAAGACTGAATGGATGGTTTTCACCTCACTCTGAGGAATAAATACCTTTATAAACATTTAAAAGAAAAACTAACAATTTTGTTTAGAATTTAAACTTATTTCACAATTTCTTTTTTATTTTTCATAAAATTTCCCATATGAGTAAGAAAGCAAACACCAAGCACCTTATGTATAAATTTAAGAAACACTTGAACTTCTGGAATAAACAAAATTGATAGTCTTTCATTAACTCATCACGTCAAAAGCCAAAGAATTCCAGAAGTTGCTAATTGAAAATCAGACTTGTACAACACTATTTCATACATTAAAAATAAAATATTACATTAGTAAACATGTCAACTTTATTGATAATGCTTAATGGGCCTCCAATGGGAAATTTCACTCAATTTAAGATTGGGTTTCAGGAAATCAGAAATAAACATGCTAATCACAAATTAATAAAGCCAAGACAAAATGTAAAACACCAGACTCCAGCAGCACCAGAATCTACTATTCTAAGAAGCCTTCAAATGCAATAAACATTCTAAAGTATGAAACAACAGAAATATTAGTATCTAGTTGTTAACATTGGAAAAAATTTACCGAGGCTACAAAGCACATTTAACATGTTAATAATTTGCAAAAAATCTATTTACATTCAGCTCTTCAAAAGTTTCAGAGCCCAAGAGATAATAAACAAGATCCAAAGAAAGGAGAAAAAAAATACACTTAAAGTGACAGATTTCTTTTTCAGAAAAATCCCTATTCGAGCAAGAATAAAGAAAAATAGTATTCATTCTATAGATCTATAATAATTGCAAGTAAATTTAACTGATTTGTTAACACTTTGCCTTTTATGAGCAATACTTCAAAAAAATGAAATCTTTTCAATTAAGAGAGTCCTTCTTTCTATAAAAAGTTCAGCAATTATTGCATTAGATATATTGAGCTTGAAAGCCACTTGGTGAATGAGAGTACTCCAAGTCTTAATTGTAATTTAGAACAAAAGGAAATAGGTTGTTCACCTGAAAATAATACAACAAATAGTTAGAAATGCGGTGCATTGTCTTAAAAAAAAACCAAAAAAACAAATGATGGCTACACAGCAGGTCATCTGTGTTAGAACTGCAGTAAAGGAAGGCAGTGGAGAAATCCAGAGAAAACAAAAGAATCATGGACAAATTATCTGACTTGCATGCTTTAAGTTAGCTGATAAGGGTATAGAACATCTCTTTATGTATTCACAGACACATTATTATTAAAGTGTCAAACCTCTTTGAGGATTCTTCAGTAACTTGCTATTCCATTTCTGTTTCATTCATTAAGCAGTTTCTAAAGCACCCCCAAGATCCCATTTGTGGAGTTCTCAATGAATGAAGCTGGAAGTAACTCAAACTATTTTGATCACTTAAAAGAGCATAGGCCGTCTTTAGAAACAAACTGTAAATGAGAAATCCAGTGTTATGGTCCCTTCACAGTGTGAACACGTTAAAATAATTCCATAGCTCATGAGACCCATGATCTAAGTAATTGGTACACATATCTACTACCATAGTCTAGATTTACATATTGATATCAATTCTTATAGACAGGTAAAAATAATATACATTTTTACTTATTAAGAAATAAAAGGGAGTATACTCTGTAAGTGGATTAAAAAGCATGCTTAAAGGTATTAATATAGTGCTTTTACGTCTTTACTGAAAGTAAATTATAAAATAACTTTTAGTCTAGATTTTCCTTTTAGTAACATAAAGATATTTAAAGCAATTCTAATTCTGTGCATGCTTTTAGTATAAATGATTTAATTTCTTGACATAATTAACAAGTTACATGTAACTGATTCTTAGGAGAACAAATATTTAATTGAGAAATATTACAGAGTATCTACTATAAAAGACATTGTATAGATATTGTGGAAATATGAAAAAGATCATTAAAATCTCTGCCCTTGTGAAATGTGCTTTCGCTTTGCAGATATGTCTTTAAGATAAAAATGTTCCTTACTCTACTATATTTTTTACATGCTGAAGGGATGGATTAGGTAACTTATATGTATCCCATCCAGTTCATATACTCTATAAATTATGTGAATTAACCACTGGGATAGTAGAAATATCACTCATTTATTAATTTATCTCTGCACCATTTGATACTTTAGAAAATTAATATATTTATATCTACTAAATGCAACTGAGATGGACATTGTCAGTTTCAACCTTAGATTAACTGAATGTGATCCCTCAATAAGAAGAACCTTCCTGTCTTCCTAAATAATCACTAATCGTAGGAGCATAAAAATTACTCCATACAAAGAAAAAGATGTTTAGAACGACATTAAATATATTTGGCCCTTGCGAATTAGGAAACCACACATTTCATATTGATATTAAGCTGTCATTCTATGAAATGCCACAGGGAGCTCCTCAGCAATGTTTGGACTCCATACCTATATGCAACCCAAATAGAAAAGCTACAGCTTGCCCAGGACAACATTTCTAACCATGCTATCCTATTACAGAATGAGACTCACGGCAGAGCAAATCAAAGCCGGACGCTTAGCAGCTACAAGTTTCTGATATCTGCAGAAGCTATGTGGTGTTCACAATAGCTTGGACATGCCTGTTTTCAGAACAGGATAGCAAGACCAGGTGACATCTGACCCAAGAGCATTTGTCAGGGACAGACTCTATGGGACAGAGCTCATCCCAATTCAGTAAAGGTTTACCATGAGGGAAGTGGTTAAATTAAATTGTTGATTGGGGAATGTGTTGAGAAACTCACCACCTTGCTTCCTTAGCTTCCTCAACAATTTCCAAGTGTATTTAGCTTATCTCTCAAACGAGGAAGAGACGCAGACTTTGTCTTTCTCAAGCCTCCACTAATGTCTCCGCTTTTTCAGGTAAGAATTCCTGGCATTTCCCCAAAGGAGACATTTGTGATAGTTTCAGTCTCAGTTTCTGAGTGCCTGCGAGAAGGGACAGGAATGCCTGGATTATCTTTAAAAGGACTAGAGCTTTATTGCACAGGCACTCAGGAAATTTTTATGGAAGGGAGAAAATGAGGGAGAAATAGAGAAAGCAAATGAACAGAAAGGAGGAAAGAAAGAAGGAAAGAGAAGGGCCAATTAGGCAGGTATTATTGCCTGCTTTGCAGTCCCTGTCCAGCAAGACGGCACTTTAAAAGCTCTAAAGGTTTTAAAAAGCTGCACTGCTCTCCTCTATAGCGCCTGCTTCACGTAGAATGATTCAGGCGTCTTCCTTCAGTCTTCCCGCCCAGCCCCCCGCCCCTTTCTCTGCAGGTGGCTTCATCTGGAGGATTTCCATGAAGGCTGGAGACAGGCAGCTTGGATTTGGGTTCTGCCTTCTAGGAGCCAAAGGAGAGCTGGCAGAGCCTGCTGTGTGTTTACACTGCAGCTTCCTCGCTCCACTAGGTCCCAGTGCCTGTAGCTGCAGCAGCGCTGGAGGAGGTGAAACAGGTAGAAAAGAGGGAAGGCACCTGCAGTGTCTCAGAAGGCTGGATTCCTTAAAGGATTCTGGGGAATAGAGCAGAGAGGGGATACAGATGGGCCTGGACAGTTTTCAGACAGGAGCTGAAGATTCCAACCGGTTTGCCAGTTCTCTCCCAAAACTTGAAGGATTCTAAAGAAATGGACTGAGAAGCTAGGAAGACCAGAGTACACATCTAATGAGGTGGGTATATCAGAAGTGAGGGACAATAGAAAAAAGAGATGGAGACCTTACAAAAAAAAAAAAAGAAAAAGGCAGAGAAGGGAGATGCAACGGTATGAAAAGGAACCCTGGGACTCTCTCTCGAAAGATGTGCTGGGGAGCAGGCAATTATTTATGTCATTGAGGACGCTGTAAGTGCAGAGAGAAGGGAACACTTCCACTCAACAGTACTTTTTAATTCTTTATTCCATAGACTAGCAGTTAATTGACTTTCTCCTAGCTCCATGGCTCTGAGCCTCAGTTTTCTCATCCGTAAAACAACGGGTTTGGACTAGATGCTTTCGAAGGTCTCTGCCCAATGTCTTCCTCTATAACTGTCAGCCTATGAAGCAGGGTATCTGAGAGCAAACATCTATGAGCTTTCACACCAGGTTTCCCCTTCTTTCTCCACCACCCATTCATCAATGCAGTTCAACACCTGCACCATTCAGGGAGCTGATTCCAACTTTCAGGGCTGATGAGGGGTATGGCTCAATTATGACAAATGATTGGTCCTCCTTCCCTGGAGTAAAGAAGGGAGGGACCGAGAAGGCAGTATGATTTACACTTTGGGTTTCCAAGGAGAGGATATTCTCGAATTTTCTATTTCAAATTGCATCCATTTAAATAAATTATAAATTCCTTCAGAGGGTTCCAGATAGTCAGACTGACTAAAGAGCCAAAAGTCCTATAATGATCTATCCTATTCGGGGCAAAATTTATTTCATTTCATCCCAGAAATTGGATCTACTTTTTCCATGGAAATCCATCACACACTGGTCATGCTCTTCTCGTCTGCCTGCCTCATGCCCTTCTGCCAGCCTGCTTCAGTGCAGCATTTTCTGGGGTTATTAACACCCAAGTTTAATGACCGTATACTCATGAGTGAGGTGTTCAATGAAGCAGGACGCCCCTCCCCCCTCACCAGCCACAACACACATATGTAGGCAGTTTAAATGGCTGTGAGGATAAAATGCGTCTTCCCAGGAGTTTCATTTTTAATTTGTCTCAACGTGAGACCCCTTTCAATTGAAAAAATTAATAGGTAGAAACACAGCTCCCTTGCTCCTCCTGTCTCCAAGTGGGCTATGACACACAGAGAGTATACACTTGTTTTTACTACACCCACTAGCATTTCCATTTCATTTCAGTCTCCAAAATATGGCCAGGAGGGCAACTCTAGAAAAATGGATTCCCACTCTGACATCTCACAGGGCACTGATCGTGCAGTGCTGAGCACCCCCAGGGCGCGTCACCATTTCCTGCCCCCTCCCCCAATTCACCAGAGTCCCTGATTTCCACGGGGGTTTGACCTTGCAAAGACCCTTCTTCCGTTTCTGGGCAAGGAAGAACCCATTTTAACTCAAAACACAGCACGACCTTTTCTCCTTTAAAGAAACACTACTAAAGGTAAAACATCTGGGTTTACATTTTTCAACCCTGCATTCCGGAATGCGAATACAGGATGCAAAGGCAGGTAACTAGTTTGGGTCTGACAATCCCCATTCAGAGGCTCTGAGTCTCAGACTCTGTTCAGAATAGACCGGGCTGACAGGGCGGTTGAACATCTTTCCTTTTTTTGCCCATTCACCATCGTGATGAAAAATCAAACCCGAAAAATTACCTACTCACTTCTAAATACTAACAGAGAAATGTGCTTCTAGCGCCTAGCTCTGTGGTTCTAAACACGAACATTCCACTTGGAAACCAACCCTGGTTTCCACACCATCTCGTCCACTCAGTTTTACTTAGCAAACACGTTCGCTGCTCTTCCACGGTGAGAAAAATGGTGCACCAGCCCCACGGATGACAGGTTGGTACTTGACTGCAACCGCTCAAGAGTTTTATCAGCAACCGGAAAACTTCACAGTCGGTCAATTAGCTACTTAAATCTGTGTAAGGAAATCTGCCTACCTAGAGACAAACTTAAAAAGCGCCGCTGTTTCACCTATCTTAAATCCAGCCTAAGACAATCCCCCAAACACGCTGCATATAAACATTCCCCCTTCCCCCGCCCCCCGTTATTCCAAAAGGTCTCTCATGGACTAACAGTACGTTCATATCACCAGCATTAACCAAAGCAATTGTCACCGTGCATTTAGATGTATCTATGCAAAGCAAAGTAGTCAAAGCATCTCCCAGACAACTGGCTGCACTACACATGCAGAAATGCCACGAAGATCGTATTTTCCACTTACTGTTATAGCGCTGCCCACGGCCACTTAGCGAAAATGATAAAACTCAACAGTTCTTTGTAAATAAATATATGTACATATATTTAATTCGGATAAACGGTTAAGCCGTCTCCGTGTATGGTTCTCTCACGCTCTTTTTTTCTGTGGAGCTCTAGACTGCTTAAATTCCTTTTGGGTCGCGCCTTGCAAGCCCAGCAGTCGCTGCAGCACGCTCCGGTAAGTCTCTGGTGCAGATTGGGAATCCCATAGAAAACCTAGGGTCCCTGGAGCCGGATGCGCAGGCGCCGGAGCCGCCGCCTCTCCAGGCACCCCCTCCCCTTTCCCCTCCTCCCCCCTCCCTCCTCCCTCCTCCCCCCTCTCTCCTCCCTCCTCCTCCGGGCTCCGCAGCCCAGCTCGGAGAGATCTGGCGCCGTGACCAAAAGCAGTCAGGCATTGGCGCATGCTCAGTTGGAGGGGCTCGGAGTTTCCGAGAGTGGATTCCATGTCTCCAGGTTTTAGCAGAAACTCAGAAGGAAAGTAGCTAAGAAAAGGGAGCCTGGCCACTCGAGCAACCTTCACCTGGACTGGCAGAGCGGGCTGGGCTCACCACGCCCCGCGGTTACCCCGTCTGGTGGTGAAGTCTGAGGCCAGAGCTGGGACACGTGGAGCCTGCTTTTCCCGCCACCCTCATGCCTAGAGGGCCCCCGGCCCACTCTTTGTCGGGCTGCAAGGTGAAGGAGAAAACTGCAGAAATTCCTTTCTCTGAAGGAAGAGTTCCCAGCAAGCTGTGAGCGCGTCTTCCCGGCTCACTGTCGAGGAAACTCTTATGGTGGGCACTTTGTGCGGGCCATTTCTTCCGAGGGTCTTATACTGGGAGTACAGGGAGCCAGGCCTTCTAGTACCCCACTACTTAGGAGGGTCCTGGTCCAGAACGGCGTTGGAGAAATGTGTGTTGAAGGGAGCTGGCTCTGAAGGTTCTTGTCCTGGGTGACCTTGGGCAAATCATGCTAATCATCAACCAACGTTTAATAATAAGCGCCTTGTTTATGCACTAAATATATTTTACTGAAGGTGCTTTGGGTGGGGCTGGGGAGGGGATAGTGAAGGGGAGGGAATGAAACTTCCTCGGAATCCAGGGTTGAGGGATTGGACTAAGCCATTTTATAAAGCCCCTTTCTGTGTCCTTGAAGGACACGTGCATTTGCCAGCCCTCCCCGGAGCCTGACTGTCCTAGCCAAAGCCTGGAAGACCTGGCAAGGAGTAGTGCCCAGTAAATGTTTGGTGGCTTGCCTACCAGGAAAGCAAGAATTCTTACATGTTCCCAACCTGATCAGTTTCCTCAGGTGTGTTGTTTGTACATTCGCTTATTTCAACAATTATTCATTGACCACCTGCCTACTGACTTTAGGCACTTTTCAATGCCTTGGGGATAAAGGCAGCGAACAAAATCCCTGTTGAGGTTTACATTCAGGTGCGAATTTTCAAGAGAGGGAAATTCTGGAGGCGCAGTGAAGATCCACTTTCTCTTTAAGCAGAGAGTTTTACGATTTGCAGAGTGCCTTCAAATACCTTATCACGTCCAGGAAAACTGCCGTTTTCGGTTCTGAGGACACCATGAGTATCTCCCTTGGCCAAAGGGCTCGAGGCAGACAAACCTCCATTGCTAGGAGGGAGTTTACCCCTGACTGCTAGTAGGGGGCGTCCAGCTTGGAAGAACCTGAGGCTACTTAAGCAAAGATCAAAAGAAACTCCGCCGGACAACTCTCAGGCTTTAGAAGGCTAGTGTTTGGTGAGGGCTTCTACGGTGACGCCTAAGCCGCTGCCTCGAGCTCAAGGCCAACCTGGACCGCCCACAGGTCAGGAACGCGCGCCCTTGGGCCAGACGCCTCGGGCAGGTGGAGCAGAGCGGGAGAGCGCTCCCGGGACTCCCCGGACAAGGCCCTCCGAGGTGCCCTCCCGGCAGGGCTCTTCCGCGCGGTGCCGGTGACCGCGGAAACCCGGAGCGTGGATTAGCGCGGAGCAGGGCGCGCGGCCCCGGAGTGCTGCGGCAGCCGAGCAGGTTGTGAATCTGGCGGGCGCCAGCGCTGCGCTCCCCGGCCGCGATACGCACTGCGCAGCGGGGCTCGCCCGGCCCGATTCTTTCCGTTTCTCGGGATGGGATGGGGGCAAAAGTCAGTTCTCGATAAGTCGCTTTGTTCGGTCACGGACACAACCTCCAAAGCTTTCAAAGTGATTTCCAGTCTTTTGTCATTTCCCCTACTCTAGCATTTTACGCTGTGCTTTCTGGTTTCTCTTCGGAGAACAGTCTCCGCGCTGCAAACCGTATCAACCGTAGGGGTCGTGATGCCATTTCTTTGCTTCGAGGAGATGTACTTATTTATCGCGCCCTGGCGGTCTCTTTCGTGGCAATGTTAGGTCGTTGATGACTTACTGACAACTTGTGTGTAGGGAAAAATGAACACTGATACTTTAGACCGTGTTGTGCTGTAGGGGAGATCTGATTGAGAAGCGTGCGCTTTTGTGAAGCAGCTTTGTCTAATTGGGCAAGATTTTGCTTGTTCTATTTGCACTGAAGCGTTGTTTGGCGATATCTTATTTTTTAATCTCCAGTTATTGTGCAGCTTTATCTTTTTAAGCTCATTTGTTGTTTAAAAAATTGTATGTGTGTGTGATGCCTTTTATATATGCAACACGAAGTCACAGTAGGGAAGCCCCTCCTAAAAACACCGAAGGGATAATTATCATTTAAATTACAGAAAGCAGGTCCCCTCTATAGGATGGTAGAATGATCTTTAAAAGAGGACTGTGGCAGGGACACTAAAAAATGAGGGAGCCCTGTTTTCTTCCCTTTTTCAGTCATTTTCAGATGTAATTACAGAAGAGCAGAGATGCGCTGCCCTGGGGTAGAGGGACTGGGACACTGCACGGTGTTTAGTAAAGAAGCTATCAGCTGCAGCAGTTGTCGCATGACTTGAAGCCATGTCCCCAGCACTGCGGACCGCCCGCGGTGTCAGCTTTCACATCCTGGAGATTTTGGGGAGAGAGAGAGGGGGTCCGTCGGGGGCAGGAGGAGGGAAGGGGAGAAAGGTGCTTTAGGGAGAGGGTTGTTTGTTTTTTCTGGAGTACTTGGTAGAAGCCTCACTTGCCCGGAAACAACTGAGAAGCCATTTTCCTTTCCTCAGTTACAAATTATATTCTTTCCTGAAGTAGCCTTACTTCCACCTCACTCCTTCCTAGATTCAAACAAACAAAATAAAACCAAGGACGATTTTTCAGGTGTACACAACTTTCATTTAATATTTCCATCCACTTTATTTGTGGCATAGACAAGTCGAAAACCGAGAATGGCAGTAAAAGTGCAAATTGCCAGTGATATAACAGGTCTAAGCCTGTGCCCCTGTGACCTCATGGTAATATTATTTATCAGACATGCTCTGTATAAAATATATGAGCCAAGAAGGGTGGACCTTAAGGCCTGAGGGCATTTAGGAAATTGGAAGAAAAAGTGTTTGGAAGACAACATTAGAAAATGAAAAGACGCAGGAATTGGAAAAATGGATTTATACTCATTTAAATTCATAAAGAATAATGATAGTAATTTTCTTGTATGGGTAAAGTGCCTTTATTTCAAAAAGCTAAGGGTATGAATCATTACAGAGGAGAGGCATTATGTAAGATAATTATGTGTATCCTGATTTTTTAATCCTATTTTTAAAAATATATGGAGAGACCAACAAAATAAAATAATGTCCCTAAAGACAAACAGGAAGTTCAAACAGGAAGTTATCACCTAGAATAAAACTGTACAGCAGTTTTTCGGACACATAAAGTGTTTCATTGAATATGTCTGGACTCTTTCTACATTTTTTTTTCCTAAAATAGGTGGAAAAATGCAAGACCATGAAGGAGTGATTCCCATGCAGTTAGAGGGAGCGTTTCATGCCTCTCTACACAGAAGAGGGATTAAAAGCCCTAGTTTTAATGGACTCAGTTGATCATTTCACCCAGCCCACTCCTGATTTATCTCTGTAATCCATGATTGAATCTAAATTCAGTTTGAAAGATCATTCTTTGCTGTGTCACCAATTTCTCTTAAAATTTGAACAATCCACAATAAAAATTAAAGTCCCTGCTGAATGAATTATAGCCAGAGTTTAGAGTTTCCAGAAGTTTCTTGGAATCTCAGAAGTAGTCATAGCGAGCACAGGTGATCTACAGCACTTGCTGTGACTATTTAAAGATAGAAAATGCTTTATTCCATTCTTTCCATTCATTCCATGTCTTCTACATTTGGGCCTAACCTATAGATTTATAGCAGTGGTCTTAAGTTGGACATTTTCACCACTATTGTTAGTGATGACACAAAAGAAATTATGATAGCAGAATTGGACTATATATGGCCCCTGTTCCTTTTCTTTGATGACTTTTTAGGTAGTCCTTTTGTCTAGGCTGTACTCTTTTTTAGTTGTGTGATTAGCCACTGCCAGTATAATCATAGATTCATATTCTGGAACTTCTGTACTTTGGAGACATCTGATCCTGAAGGGTCTTCAAAAGCCCTTCCTGTCTAAAGCAGATCTTAATGACTTGTTTCTGCCTTCAATCTCTATTTTCCTTATTACACTTCTTTTGAATTTTTACTCAGACTCAACAGAGAATCTTAGCATATAATTTAAGGGAAATATAAATATAATGAATTCTACACCCCGTCTGAGACAACCAACAAAAACCCACAGTCTTTACTAAAGTATTTTCACGGTGGAGTTTACATTTTTACCTACTGCATGAAGGAGGAAAGAAACAGTTGGCTCTCTCAGTTTTTAGTGTTCTTATCATATTCCTCCTTTAAAGTTCATGTTACCATCCTAAGGAGGTTCAAGAAGAGAAAGAGTGACCATTGATGACCTTTGATTTTTTTCAGAACGTAGGTTTAGCACCTGTACCATAGTCTCTAGGAGAGTGGATTGTACTGATTTTTTAAAAAGAAAGAAAATGCTCGGTAACCAGTAGTGGTGTTCAGTAGTGCCTGCAGGCTGAATTTCTTTTGATCTCATTCATTATACATTTATCAGACACCTATTGAGCAGCTACTTTGTGTCAGGCAGTGTACTGAGCACTTTATATGCAATATTGTATTTAATAACAACTCTATGAAGTGTGAGATAGGTACTATTATAATCCACTTTACAGATGAGGAGGAAACTGACACAACATATGTATTAGTAACATCTCCAGATGCCTTCTTCAGTTGGCCTTAATTCCTCCTTTTTCTTTACCCCATTCCAAATAATACTGTGATTCTCCCTCTGTAAATTACTACTTTTTTATCCACCTAATATACCTATGCAAGATAAGTGTTGTGTATACCGTGATCATATTATTTCTCTTCAATAATCTCCCGTTTCCTCCTGAGAAAACTTCAAACCCTAAGTCACGTATTCAGAATCTTCCACTATGTGGCAGACTGCTACTTGGCTGCCTTAACCACAGAGCATCTATTTATTTTTTGGGTGAGGGGATGCAGGAAGGAAACAGGCTCAGATAAAAGTCTACCTTTCCCAGCATTCCTGCCTTTTCATCTACTGCCTGAAGGAGAACAGAAACAGAAGCCTCCCTCATTTTTTTTCTGTCCTTACTATATATCTCCTTTAAGTCCATTTTACCATCCTAAAGAGGGAGTGTTCAAGAAGAGAAAAAATGACCACTGATGATCTTAAATCCAGACATTACTGTCCAGTTCCTTATTTACAACTGCCTACAGAACATCTTCATGAGAATTTCTTACAGATACTTCAGGTTCAAAGTGTACAAAATAATTATCTCCCCTTCCCCCCCACCCTCCGACCTCCACTGATCTCCCTGTGCACCCTAGCGCTTTGAAGGTGCCCCCTGTCAACCCAGTCCTTTAAATCAAACCTTGGGTATCACCTTCAGCTCCTCCATCTCTCTCATTCCCCATCAAATCATTACTTAAGTCCTATAAATCCCACTTTTTGAATGTCTCTCAAACTCATCCCTCACTGCCACTGTATTAGTTCAGCCTTTCGTCATCTCACTCCGGAGACTTGTTGTTTTTCATTCTCATAGCTATTGAAAAAAAAATAAAATCACATCACTCCCTTGAATAAAACCATTAAGTGGTTTCTTACTTTATACAGTAAAAATAAAAATGCACAGCCTACAAGACCCTTTATTTTCTAGCTCTTGCTTATACCCTTCCAACCTCATCTCCTGCTACATCTTTTCACTCTTCTTTGCTCCGTCATACTGTGGAGTTGTACTTCTCAGTACTTTTGTATTTGCTTCTTCTCTCTTCTTGGGAAACTCTCTTGCCTTTGCCTGGAAGATTTCTATTAATCCATCAAGTTCAGCTAAAATATTATCTCCTGACAGAAGAATCTTTCGTTTCCTAGCGCATAGCAGGCAGTTTTCAGGGTTATTGTGAAGATTAACTGAGATAGCATATATGAGAAATATGAAGCTCTATTTAAACATAAGATACTATGTAATAGCAGTTTGTCTATTAATTATTAATACAGGTAGTGGTTGAGGCCATGAGACTCCATATGCTTGACAAGGGGCAAGTATAGAGAGAAGGCATGAGAATGGTAAAACTAGGAATCACCTAAGTTTGGGAAAAGGAATTTGGGAGAGTTTATTGTGCACTTGTTATTCTCATTATATGTTTGTTTGCAAACTCCTGGAAAGTAATAGCTGTTTTGCTCATTTTAGTATTTTTTAAGCAGCACTTAGGATATCGCCTTTAAAAAAGTGTTTGTGGAACTAAAATAATGATTGTTAAGGGTTCTTATGTGTATCTAACCCAGCTAAAAGGGAATATGATCCATAGTTAATAAATAAAATATGTTTCAAATATATGTGTGTTGGTTGAATTGCTTTAGAAAATATTAATAATTAAATTAATGATTATGAATGTATCGATATATAAATACATATTTGTGTCTATCTGCCTATTTATCCATCCACCCATCCATCTAATTTTTTGTTTTCATATTTGGGATCTGTAGTAGATACTTTTGGAGCAATATGCCTGGGCCACAAATAAACAGCTCCCTGGTCTCTCCTCTAGTCTGAAGAAATAGGTCCTTGGCTACTATCTGTTGCTTGTTTGGACATTAGAACCTAGGAACGCCAACTGGGTTTTTAATCCTGGAAATTTGAACTTGACATGGAGAGAGTTGTGTCATTTTCTCCATGAGCCAGAAAATTTAATGTGTAAACTTTTCTCATCATGTTTAGCTTTGACCATTTTCTCTGTGTACTGTGGAGGGTTGAATCTTTGATTTCCATAGCATTGATTTGGTTTTCTGTAGTGTTAATTCTGCTCTTTTATGTCCAGTACAGATTTTAATTCTGTTAATACATTTCATATGTTTTCTTTTTCAGCTTTAGCATTTCTGCCTTTATCTCAGTTTGCTATCTCCCTGCTTTAGTTCCAGAGGCCATTTCTTTTCTCTTTTCTGAAGATGCAAAATAGCTGTCTTCTGAAATTTTCTTCCCTTTTTATTTTTTAGAAATAAAAATTTCCCATGAATTTTTAGGGCAACGTCCTCTTTCCTGGCTTTGCATTTTCAATGCATAGGTACAATATTGTTTTGTTGTTTATCCCTCCTTGGTGAGCACCATTTGATCTAAAATTTTCCAACAGAGTTGAGTTTATATTTACATTAGGTTCTCTCACTATTCAATGGGTACTGGTAACTTCTCTCAGACCCAGCTTTAAAGGACAGGTAGATATGCCTAGCCATTAGTTCAGTCTACTTTCTTGTAGAAAGGCAAAATATAATTCCAATTTCTTTATTTTTGATTAAAATTTTGTGACTAGTACATCATATCTAATGTTATGAATTCTGAATCCACAGGACATACCGGTCATAATTTTGAAATTATTTAATTTGGTTAATTATTGAGAGGCTAGTAATTATTACACATTGAAAATCCTTTTTAATGTTCCATAAAATGTTGAAATTCTTTTTAAAAAATCTATTAGCCAAAGAAAGGTAAGTTAACTCAGGATAGAAAAAAAATCTTTCATAACTGTCCCCTATCACCATTTAGGTCAGATGTACTGGCTTGAATAATATCCCCTCAAAATTCATGTCCATCCCAAACTTCAGATTGTGATGTTATTTAGAAATAGGTTCTCTACAGGTTAAGAAGAGGTCATAATGGATTAGAGTGGGCCCTAAATCCAAAATAACTGGTGTCCTTATAAGAAGAGGAAAGACACAGAGACAGAGAGAGACATACAGAGAGAAAATTTCAGGTGACTATGGGGGCAGAGATTGGAGTTACGCACAAGCCAAAGAATGACAGGGACTTCCAGCAACCACCAGAAGCTAGAAGAGAGGCATGAAGCAGATTCTTCCTCAGAGCCCACAGAAGGAACCAACCCTAGTGACAACTTGATTTCAGACTTCTGGCCCCCAGAACGGTGAAAGAATAAAATTTTGTTGTTTAAGTCACCCATTCTGTGGTATCTTGTTATAGCAGCCCTAGGAAATTAATAGAGAGGATAACTGCATTTGAATATAGTATTCAGCAGATAGGTCTACAGTAAAGAATATTCTGGCATTGAGATAATAGAAAGATAAAATTTTCTTTTCTACAAATAGACATCTCCCATCCCCCTCTTTTTTTTTTTTTTCTGTAAAAAATCACTGGATTTTGAGTTAAGAGACAGTGATTTAAGAACCAATTTTGCTACTTGGGAAAATCACTGAAGTTCCCTTCCTAACTTGATTTCCTCATTTATAAAAGTAGAGCTCTATAGTTCAAAACTTCAAGATACTGGGCCTCCACAAAATTCCAGACAGTAAGTTAATAGTGCTAATTTACATCTAAGATAGTATTGAGCCAGTTTCTTCCAATTGAAAACCAAATTAAATTCATGGTTTTGAGTTCACTTAAAATAATTTCCTTAGAGACCTTTCATACATTTTTGATGAAAATCAGATTAGGGACAGTGGTCAGAGTACCACTGCTAGACCTAGTACAAGTTGGTTTAAGATTTCTCAGGCTAGTTTATCGATGTTCTATTAAAACTGAGTATTAATAACACTGTAGTGTTAAACAGTATTTTGAAATTAGACTTATATAAATAACACTTTGCCAATATAATGTTGTTTTAAATAGACTTTACTTTTTAGAGCAATGTTAAGTTCACAATGCATATAATGTTTTTAGAAACATTCATTGACGATAGACCTTATTGGTTCTGATTGTGTAGATTGTAATATAGTATTAGAAGTTCAAGCATGTTGATGTTCGATTGGATAAAAAATAAGACTAAATAACAGAATAATGGTATTGCTTCTTAATATAATGTAGACCCTTAACATTCCTGAGGGATGTGTCCTAAGACCTTCCTGACTCCCTATTATGTGAATATCACTCTAGGATAAAACTGCTTTGTTGGTAAAGTAAGCCATATTGCCTATTTATAGAATATTAAGTGAGACAGTAAATTAAATAAGCACAACAAAGCTAGGTTGAGGTGCAGACACTGGGTGGTCATTTGACCAGATTTCTTAATTTAGTTATTAATTACAACCACCAGCTTCATAGTCAGATAAGGTTTACATTTGAGCTTTAGCAAATGACATATTACTGTCATTATAACCTTCAGAGTCATTCACAAATAGATACAGCCCAAAGATTAAATCTATAAAGGCCACATTTTATTAAAATCCTGCTATCTGGAAACATGAAAATGTTCATACATCATTGTATTACTTGAAAAATAAGTGACTGACATTTGAGATCATGGCCATTTTGAAAGCAATTTGAATCCAACAGATGAGGATCGGTTTGGAAACAGCTAAAATTTACTCTTTGGCTTTTATGAATTCAACAGGCATTTTTAAAAATAAGGTTTTCTAAATACTTCTAAATAGATTGAAGCTCTTTCTCTTTAGGGGCTAATAAATCTTATTTATGAGAATGGACCATTAATGATATTACTCATGCTTGTACTCTTTCTATCCTAAAAGCTGTGTGAACGATTTTCCACTTAGGCCAGGAGGAAAGAATACAGTAACCCAGCTCTAGTTATGTCTTTAGAAACTACCAGTGTTCATCTGAGTAGTCTGTATCTCTCCAGCAGCTGTTAAAATAACTTGTAGGGTCACCTTAACAGTAATTAAGAAAGCCTTATTCAGGAGCAAGGCAGTTAAGACACAAGGTCCCTGCTGCTGTCAGGTGAGTACTTATTCTACTTATGTCTCTGAATATTTCTTTCCTGCTTCTCCCATAGGAAGGATCACACTGTTTCTTGGTGATGCGTTTTATTCAAAAATAGCATAAATGAATAGAAAGATGACAAAGATGAATCTCTTCAGATTGATGACAAAATATTTTTCCAACAGAAACTTGTCCTCTTTGGTAGTTATGGTGATACTCTTCTGTGGGGTGAACTGGAGCTGGGGCAAGTAACAGGCTGTGGTAGTAGTTTCTGACCAGATCCTAGATCTGGAATTAGAGTAGAATACAGTCGTCCCTTGGTATCTATGGAGGACTGGTTCCAGGACCCCCTTGGATATTAAAATTCATGGATGCTCAAGTCCCTTATATAAAATGGCTTAGTATTTGCATATACCCTATGCATATTCTCCCATATAATTTAAATCAGCTCTAGACTACTTTTAATTCTGAATACAATGTAAATACTATGTAAATAATTGTAAATACAATGTAAGTGCTATGTACATATTTGCCTGTTCAGCTTTTTGGAACTTTCTGGAATTTCCCCCCCCAATATTTTTGATCCTCAGTTGGTTGAAGCTGTAGATGTGGAACCCATAGATACTAATGGCCCACTGTCGAATCTTTTAAATGAGCCTGAGCAGGGCAAGATCTTCTCAAACAAAGATCTCCTGACTCACCAATTTGTACCACCAAATGAGGAATTTTAGAATGGATTGGCAGATTTCCACCAAAGAGTCAGATTACAGGGCATTGCTGAATTTGGATAGCTGTAACATTTCCTACTTATTCTTCAAGTTCTTGTTCAAATACCGTGAAGACTTCCCTGATTATCTATTCCAGAGTGATAGTTCTTCTTTTCAGTTTTCATTAGACTTAAGATGCATGGAATAATCAATGAAATACCACCAAGACACATAGTTTTCCTTTTAGATTTTAATATCCAACTATATTTTAAAGCTACTTAGTGCAGAAGCTGTCTTGTATTTCTACTTTGATTCATTCAAAATGCCACATTCCTGATTCATAATAAAGCTTGGCAATTATTTGGTGGATTAATTTCATCTATCTCTTTAGTGTTCATTCTCAGTGGGTTATTTTTCTGTGATTTTACTATCTAGAAGAATTAAAATTCAGTTGAGCATTCTGATAATTGGAAAGATTATTTTTATAACTTAATAATGATTCTGTTTCATAATTGGTATACTAAGTGTGATACATAATTTTCTGTTTACAGAACCCCAAATAATGAAAAACAGTTGTTTTTATACTGATTTTAAGAGAAAACTTAACATCTTCCAGCAGGTAGTTATATTTCTTATTATTCAATATAGGTTTGTACCATATGTAGTGGAATATATTAAAAAGGAATTTAAACAAGAAGTCACTTAGTGCTTGAATTAATTTCCGTGAATGCCATGTGATTAGATTTATGAAAGAAAGAGGACATTATATTTGACAAAAGGGAGTTTCTAGATTTATCTGACTGGCCAATAGTGTTTACAATTGGCATTGGACACTGGAACCAAACCATGTTTTAGCAACCAGTATAATCATTTGCAAGCTAAGAAAATGTTTATATTCTTCCTTACGTATTGATAGATGTCTCTTCCTCCTTCTTCCTTCTCCTTCTCCTTCCCCCTCCCCTCCCCTCCTCCCCTCCCCCTCCTCCCCTCCTCCCCCTCCTCCCCTCCTTCCCCTCTTCCCCTCCTCCCCTCTTCCCCCTCCTCCCCTCCTCCCCCACTCCTCCCCCTCCTCCTCCCCCTTCTCCTCCCCCTCCTCCTCTTCCTTTTCCTCCTTCTTCTTCTTCTTCCTCCTGCCAAATGAAAGTTGTGCTAGACTATTTTTTTCTCTGACTGTTCCTTGGACCTGATCATAGCTTTTCAAGGCCTTTTAAAAGTTTAAATGGTTTTCCCTTTTATACTTTCTAAAGGAAATGTCATATATTTTAATATTTTGCAAGTGATTGTCTATATGTAGGTTACACTTGTTGATCTAAAACAAATAGACAGCCAGTTATTTTTCCAGCAAAGATGGGTTTATTCAGGATCTACAGAGAATTGCAATTGAGGTCTGCAACCACGGTGAGCCACGTGCAAGTGCTGCACAAACCAGGGGGAGAACTCTTTTATAGAGGGTAAAGGTTGGGAGGGCTACAGTAAACAGGGTCCGTGGCTTTTCATTGGCTGAGTTGTTGCCAGCAAAGAAGAGGAGGAGTTTTTCCTCTTCCTGTTGGGCTCTGCTGTTGTCATATGGTGTGAGAATTCCCCCTTCTGGTCTCCTGAGTTTATTTAATTTAGGTTTCTGTTTATTAATTTTTCATATTTTTCCCTTTTAATCAAGATTTTTCTCTAAAAGCATCACTGATCAAGAGTCAGGTTTTCCAGTTTCAGTGGCTTTTTGTCCCTCAATGCCAGGAAGGGCCTTTCCTGAGCGTTCTGTGTCTTGTCAGAGGGAAAGTACACAGATGGGAAACATATTGAAGTCACGTCTGAGTAACAAGGAGGGGTAGGAGGGACAGCCTCTCGGGCACTTTTTATCGAAAGTCCATATGTTATCAAGAGCATAGGCATTGGAGAGCATCTGAAGCCTTATGTTATCATCAAAGGTTTGGTGACAAAATTCTAAGAGGCATGGTTCAGATATCTTGGGAAATCTGTCTCATCAGATGTTATCTAGTTTATTTCTGGAAAATCTTTACTCTCAGGTCACCAGATGATGTGCAGATCCAGGTAGATTTCAGCACTTTCTTCAGGTGTGTCATATAAATCCAAGAATCTATTCCTTGGAGTTTGGTAGCACAAGGGAAGATTAGCAGTACCTGATAGGAGCCTTTTCAGCAAGGTTGAGGAGAGTTCTTCTGGAGGGGTCTTTTCTAGTAGATGAAATTTCCAGTGGGCCACAGTATTAGCTGTGGGTCAAAAGAAGCAGGAGCCAAGGGCTTCCCTGGTGGTGCAGTGGTTGAGAGTCCGCCTGCCGATGCAGGGGACACGGGTTCGTGCCCCGGTCCGGGAAGATCCCACATGCCGCGGAGCGGCTGGGCCCGTGAGCCATGGCCGCTGAGCCTGCGCGTCTGGAGCCTGTGCTCCGCAACGGGAGAGGCCACAACAGTGAGAGGCCCGCGTATCGCAAAAAAATAAAATAAAAAAAAAAGAAGCAGGAACCAAGTGCATTGGGCATTCTGTGACTATCTCAAAGGGTGAGTGTTTATGAGTTCCAACAGTGGTGGATCTGAGATTTAGAAGGACAAGTGGAAATGCTTCTGGCCAGGGTATTAGGAGGGCCTCTACAAATTTTGCCAGTGGTGTCTTAATAATGCTGTCAGCTTATTCAACTAAGAGGATTTAGGGTGTTCAGTGCAATAAAATACTGTAAAACTGGCCAAACAGTGAAGACTTGTCAAAGCACCTGACCAGGAAACTGGATTCCTCGATTATTATGAAGTTCAAGAGGAATTCCCCAAGTAGGGATAATTTTTTCCAGAACTTTATCCACAGAAGACACAGTAGCCTGTCTGCAAGGGAAGGCTTCAGTCCAGCATGAAAACATACACACCGTGATTAAAATACGTTTATATCCATGTGATGGTGGAAGTTGTATGAAATCCATTTGCTAGCCCTCTAGTGGTCTATCAGGCAGTTTAAAATTTTCAGAAAGTTCTCTAGAATTAGAACCAGAACACCAGCCCTCTAACTTATTGTACAATCAGGCTTGGGCAATTGCTAGTGATGACAAATTAAAATTATAATGGAGTAATCATAGTTCAGGCATACAGAAATGGATTTGGGCAGCCATTGAGCACCTGGTCTCAGGCACATCCTTGCACCACTAAGAACTGGAACTTTCTGTGAACTATACCTAACCCAAGGTTTTTAAAACGTCTGCTAGCTGCAACATTGTGTTTCAAGGTTGTTCTCCCTTCTAACTATGCAACCATTTCAGAGCCCAACCAATCCTTACTTAACAAGCACCCTTACTTCTTGCCAGCTCCAATTATAATTCTTGATAAACAATTCATATAACTAACTGTAACCTTGTGGTTCTTGCCTTTATAATCCTCCCCCATTTTGACAGTTCAAGCGCTTCTTCAATCTATGTCTCCCAGGCTGCTGTCCTAACAAACCCCAAATAAGCCCCTTTTTATTTTAATCAGGTCTCTGTTTCTCAAATTTTGGTTAATACTAGATGACTTTATTGGGCAATTTCTAGGGCTTTTCCAATGCCTGTTGATTGGAACAAAACATTGGCTCCCACACAAAATATCTGATGAACCTGTTCATGACTATTACAATCAAATTCAGATTTTTTAAAAGAAAGTTCTGGTTTTCCTTCCGCTCAGTAGCTTTTAACTCTGTTTATTAGTGGACTGAACCAGGCCCTTCTCCTTCCAGTAAAAAGGACCAGGGTGGGATGGGAAACATGTCCACTCTAGATTTAATCTGTCAAACCTGCTCTAACACTCTAGATGAGTTACCTGAAAGGAAGATTGCCAGAATTTTTCATCTTCAACTCCAGCAAATGAAGGCCCCTAAATGAAACCAAAACCCTCCTAGTTTCTGCTCTTTGCTGCTGTTGAGCTCCATTTCTTTTTCCAACCAGAAGTCTAGTGCAATAACATTTAGCAATTTCTTCAATGCAATATACATAAACCAAACTCCTAGCCTTTACCCTTGTGATATATCGTCAAACAAGTTACAGCCTCTCCCCCCTCTCTCTTCTTTTAATGGTGTCTCTATTCTCCTGATCATCTAAACTTGAAACTTTGGACTCATTGCTGATTCTTTACCTCCACAACAGCACAACAGTAATTAAATTCTAATCATATTTTTTTTAAAATATCATTCCCTTTTTTTCCCTTCTCATTCCTATGGTTGATGCTCAAATACAGATCCTTAATATTTCTAGGTGTATGGCAATAGCCTCTTAACTAATTTCTGCTAGGGACAGCATTCTCTCCCACTTGTCTCTAATTCATCCTAAATGCAGCCATTAGGTGAATTTTTCTGAAAGGCTATTTTAAATACCTCTTTCTCCTGAAGCAAACCCACAAATATAGTCTTTCCTATAGCACGAAGTTCACACTTTCTTTTAAGCCTGGCATTCAAGGTTCTGAACATGCTGACCTCAAGTCTCTTTCCTGTCTGTCTTCTTTTACCTCCTTACAAAACCACTCTCTCTCAAAAACACCTGTTTACTCACTATTGCTCAATTATATCTTACACTTTTATTTATGCCTTTGTTCATGCTCTTGTTCTCATCTGGAATACATTTTACTATTCTGTTTCTACCCAAATCATAAATATTCTCTATGATGCCTTATACCCATTCTAATCCTTAATAACTCAATTCTTTTAAACCACAGTATATATTATTTATATAATCTATTTATAATTACATACAAAAAATTTTAAACCTTTATATTGTTATTAAATTTTTTTGTTATTAATGCCTTGTCTCTGTGTCATAGCTTCTTTGTATGGCACCTGGCACAATACTGAATATATAATAGATACTCAGTACTTAATGTCTGTTCCATTGAGTAAAAATTGGTTCCCAGAGTAAATACCTTTGAGTCCTTAGGAATGAGGGTCGTATTTGGCTGTATTTAGGAAAACCATTAAAAAAACTCTAAATGATAACAACTGATGAAGAGAAAATCAGGATATAGTCACAAAAATGCTAAGCTAATTATTCTTAAATGAGGATTAATAAATAAACATATGTTATAGACACTTTAAAAAGCAGACTTAATAGTGTATTTGAAAAACAGTGATAGCTATATATCAGTGAAGATATTTGGAAATATCCAATGGTATATATTTTAGTCTCTTTTCCTTTTATATTAAATCTAGAGAGAAAATGAAAAAGAATTATCTCCCATGGAGCTCTCTGTGAAACAAAGGGGAAACAATGATCAGTTTGACAAATCAATGAAAAAAATCTAGAAGTTGGGAAATCCCCTTAAATGATTTTTTAAAGGATTATCTAAGGATTCTTATTCTAGAATGGTTAAAGAAGTGAATGGGTTACTGTTAATAACTGTAATGCTTATATAGAATTTGTCATGTGTAAGGCACTGTTCTATGTGTTTTACATATAGAATATAAGATCCTACACATATAGAATCATAAAATCCTACAACCACCACAAGGGGCAAGTACTGTTACTAATATTCTCATCTTACAGTTGAAGAAATTGAGGCACAGAGGGTTAAGGAGTTTACCCCAAGGTCAAACAGATAGTAAGTTATGGCACCAGGATTCAAATCTAGGCAGTTTACTTCCAGAATCAACACTTTTTTTTTTTTTTTTTTTTTTTTTTTGCGGTACGCGGGCCTCTCACTGCTGTGGCCTCTCCCGTTGCGGAGCACAGGCTCCGACGCGCAGGCTCAGCGGCCATGGCTCACGGGCCCAGCCACTGCGCGGCATGTGGGGTCTTCCCAGACCGGGGCACGAACCCGTGTCCCCTGCATCAGCAGGTGGACTCTCAACCACTGTGCCACCAGGGAAGCCCCTTTCTTTTTTTAAAAAATGGAAATAAGACATACATACAGAAAAATATCGTTCATAAATGTACAGCACAATGAATTATCACAAAATGAACAAACTTCCCAGGTAAAGAAGTAGAGGACTGAAGCATGAGGAGGACTTCTGGGGTAAAGAGTCTGTAATCCTATGTTCTTAACTACTCTCTATATCGCCTCTCAATATATTTCTGGACATTACTCTCCACCTTAAAGTTCTTACTATGATTACAGAAAATTTCTACAACAATTAGAAAAATATTATTATCTATTGTATGGTAGGTCCCATGCTATACACTGGAAACACAAAGTTCAACAAGGTAACTGTTCTAAGTGTCAAGGAGCTAATAATTTAGTGGAGTAGATTGTATATACACAACCAACCATTACGTAATTTTATAAGTATTACAATAGAAGTCTGAAATGGTGGGGACATGGATAAAAATTGAGTAGTATGGAGAAGAAAGGGAGTTTTATAAAAAATTACAGCTCATAGGAATGGAATGAATGAATGTATCCTTCAAGAATAAGCTTTTGGGCACCATTTCTTCCTGAGCACCTTCTAAGCTTCCAAACTAGGTTTGGTCCTCTTTCTTCAGTGCTTGGATATTCCTCTACTGTAGTACTTATTATATTGTAATAAACTCTATATGTCTGTTTCTCCTACTATACTGTAAATTTCTTGGAAAAGGACTGTCAATTTTGAATATCTAATAGCCAACACAGTGCCTGGTACATAATAGATAATCAATAAATGTCTTAAAAACTGAACAACAAAAAGAAAACATGAGTATCTGGGGAATTGTAAGCAATTTGGTGAGAGGCATGGGAGAAGGGAAAGAAGTTGCTAGAGATCAGGCTAGAAAATAGACTAGCACAAAGCTGTGAATGACCTGATTAACTAGGCTACATAATGGGCCATGTAGTGTTAGTTTTATATGCATATTTATCTTTTAATATGCATATTTCTGGCCAGAATGAATTTTTTAGAGACAAAGATTACATTTTATATGTCATAGCATTTACTTCAGTACCAGGCATGCTTTCTTGCAGATAATAGATATTCATTCAGCAAGTCAAAGGATAATTAAATCATCAGATGAGAGCATTTACTTAAGGTACTTTGAAAACTGTTATTATTTAGCTGTCAATGGTTATTGATTGACAGTAAGCAGTGACTACACTCTGCCATAAATAATGATAGAAAAAGGATTCTTTTGATCCATTATTTTCCTCTGAACCAAACCTATTGCCATTCTGAAATCATAGAGCCATAAGCAAACTTAAAATATTGAAAAGTACAGTTACTTTTTTGTATTTGGCAAATTTGAGGGCTCTTCACTCATGAAAAAGTATCAAATGAGATGAAAACAAATTAACATAGCTTGTTTGTTTGTTTGTTTGTTTTGTTGTAATAAAGTTTTCACACTGTGTCTTGGCACCAATATAGACTCTGTCAAATTTCCTCTCTTTGACCTTAGCCAGACAAGAAAGAAAAAACTGCCTGGCTTGATAAGGCTACAATTCTGTAGTGAGAATTGATTTATACAGTAATGTTTCTAAAGTACTGTGAAATAGAGTTTGATTCAATACTATGCTTGTAACTGTTTAACAACTGGCTTTCTAGAAAGAAAAACAAAAAAACTCCCTAGTTGGTAGTGTTTGCTGATTTTAGCAATTTAAATAGAAATACTTCCATCATGACCTACTCCAAGCTACCCACAGGAAATGACTGACATTTGGGGTTGGGAAGAGATGCCAGTGTTTAATTCATTAAACTGTAGGAGCCAGTCTAACCTTGCTAGTGTGTTGTTAATAATAACTATCATAACTTAAGAAATGTTTAATGAATATCTATTTACACAGCCAACTCTCTTCTAAATGCCTTACGTGGTCTATTTCATTTAGATCACACAACAGCCTATGAGGTAGGTTCTACTTTATAATTCCCATTTATAGGAATCTGTGTCTCAGAAGGGTTAAGTAATTTGCTCACATTACACAGCTAGGAAGAAGTGGACCATAGCTTCAAACATAGACAATTTGACTCCAGAACCTACTCACCTAAATATTATTCTATTTTGCTTTCAGGATAAAAAATTATGTTTAGCATAGTTTTTATGTTAAATGTATTTTGTATTTAATGTAAATGTAGGTAATTCCTTCAAAATTTGAAGTAAATTGTAGTTCTATGAATTTGCCGTGTCCAGCTAAATATTTATTATGCAACCAAAAACAAAGTGACTAATCTCAGCAGAAAAAATATACAAAAGGAGAAAGCAATCTAAGTAATTACAAGTTTGTATGATAAAAATGATAGGGCCTCCCTGGTGGCGCAGTGGTTGAGAGTCCGCCTGCCGATGCAGGGGATACGGGTTCGTGCCCCGGTCTGGGAGGATCCCATATGCCGCGGAGCGGCTGGGCCCGTGAGCCATGGCCGCTGAGCCTGTGCATCCGGAGCCTGTGCTCCACAACGGGAGAGGCCACAACAGTGAGAGGCCCGCATACCGCAAAAAAAAGAAAAAAAAAAAAAAAAAAAAAAAAAAAAAAAAAAATGATAGACATTTTGCTATCTCAAAATTTTGAAAAGATTCTTGTGAAAGTTTAATTGAAAAGAATTCACAATTAATTTTTAAAAGAGGTGTTATTTACAGTTACATGAATTCCAAAATAATAGACTTTTGCTTTTATTTCAGCAGCAAAGAATCTTTTAATTGATGCTGAAATTTATTAGACCATCAGATGAGTGTTGGAAATAGTTGAACATTTCCAGCATCCCCCTCCCGCCCTGTTTTTCCAACGCTGAGGGCTCAGGTAAATGATTATTTTTGAATAGCTAAATGTGCAGTAAATATAATAGTACATTAATGAAATAATATTTAGAACTAAAGAAAGGGGAGCAGATGAAACTGGATGTCTAAACATACAACATGGCTCTAAACTGGAAGGACTTAAGAAGATTTAAGTAAGGCCTGACATTACACCTTAGGCCAATGAACCAGCATAGGTCCAAGACCTGGAATTGTGAAAGGGCTTTATATATTTGACGAATAATGAGAAGCTTTGTGCTGCAGGAAAGCTAGTTGTGTTGTGGAAGTATACAGAAGCTGAAAAAACAGTTTGGAGATGAACTATGAAGAACTTTGCATGTCAAATTAAAGAGCTTGTATTTTATTCTGTATGTATCAAAGAGTCAAAAGAAGTTCTTATGTCAGGAAACATGTAAAAAAGTGATTAATGTTTTAAGAAGAAAAGTCTCATGGTAGTGGTGGGTAGAAGTGGAGGGGAGACTAGTAAAAAGATCATTCTTTTTACTATTCTCAGCAGGAGATGATGAGGGCCTGAAATAAAGCTGAAACATTATGGATAAAGAATAGAAGATTAATTCCTGGGTTATATTTGATGTAGAATTAACAATATTTGATGAATGTCTACATAGGGGTTGGGTGATGGGGAAAGACTGTAAAAGAGAGAAAAAATTAAGGATAACACTAAGAGTCTCTAGTTTAGGAGAGTGGGTAGATAATGATGTCATTAATGAAAATTGACAACAAGGAGGTGATTTAAAGCCTAAAGTATTTGCTTATACATTGTCTCATTTAAGACCATTTTATTAAGTTACAGTTGTTGCTCTGCTGAAAGGTTAATTGCATATGTGGATATACAGAACACCATGGTTTTCTGAAATATTTTTCCAACTAGAACTTCTTAGTGACTTGATAAAAAATGCTTTTGGTGTTATTTATAGCCATATTTATTTTAAATATTTTTAGTAAGTGATATTTTCCTCTTTAACCCCTGTATTTTGTTTAAATATTTTTTAATAAATTTTTTATTTTTATTTTTATTTATTTTTGGCTGTGCTGGGTCTTTGTTGCTGCACGTGGGCTTTCTCTAGTTCCTGCAAGCCAGGGCTACTCTTCGCAGTGGCTTCTCTTGCTGCGGAGCATGGGCTCTAGAGCACAGGCTCAATAGTTGTGCACAGGCTTAGTTGCTCCGCGGAATGTGAGATCTTCCCGGAGAGGGCTCGAACCCGTGTCCCCTGCATTGGCAGGCAGATTCTTAACCACTGTGCCATCAGGGAAGCCCTGGTTTAAATATTTTTGTTAGTTGTTCTTATTAAGTGTTTAAAATATATTTGATTATCTTGTCAGTCTGAAATAAAGTTTCAGGTTGAGTGTATTTATTCATCATTTACATGCTTTATTAAACGACGTAAAAGAGAAAAACTGTCCTGTTGAATATCTGCTCTTACCATGAAATTTAAATGACATTAATACTGGTAATATTTAAAAGTCAAGTTTTGGCTCTATGTTGGTATGATCTCAAGCAAGTCTCCTTTTTTTTTTTTTTTTTTGCGGTACGCGGGCCTCTCACTGTTGTGGCCTCTCCCGTTGGGGAGCACAGGCTCCGGACGCGCAGGCTCAGCGGCCATGGCTCACGGGCCCAGCCGATCCGCAGCATGTGGGATCTTCCCGACTCGGGACACGAACTCGCGTCCCCTGCATCGGCAGGCGGACTCTCAGCCACTGCGCCACCAGGGAAGCCCCAAGTCTCCATTTTAACATATAAAATCAAAACCAAAACAAGAAGCTTAAAACACACTTAAGACACCACAAAATCCATTTGGATTGGTAAAGGTATAGTAACAGTAATATAATTACATTTTTTCTCATTAACTGACGTTAACTGAGGCACTGGGAATGTAAAAATGAATAGATCTTTGCCCTGATTAACACAGAGTCTGGTAGAGGGTTTGTAAACAGCTCAATACAATGTTGTAAGTGTTATAGTATAGTTGAAAATTAAGTTCTACAGGAACACAGATGAGGATACAAATAATTTTGCCTGTGGTTTGGATAGGGCAGGGATGAGGTAGAGCTTTCACAGTGGAGGTAGCTTTTGGGTAGAACCCTTTTAGGCTGAATAGGAATTTGTCAGGTGGAGAAAGAGAAGGGCATTGAGAACATGCATGAAAAGACAAGAAAATAACGAACAGCCTCGTGTAGGCAGCACAGGGCAAATTGTAAAAAAAGATGAAGCCAAAAAAGTTAAGGTAGGATCTAGTTGTGAAGATCTGCCATACCGTACTAAGGATATTGGACTTCAGGCATCCTGCGGTACTGAGTGAATTTCTGACTTAACTCTAACAGGAACTTTTGTCATATTTTAAGTATGAGGTTGATCTCATTCTTTCATTCCTTCAGAGCTGAACTGTAATAGGACACGAAGCTGAAAGGAATGACAGGTGCTGGCCTTAAAGCTCCGTTTACTGTTTTTTAAGGAGGTAGGAGTTTTCTAAGGAAGGACAGGTAAAGCGCTATAGAAAAGTGTGACATTTGAAATGGGCCTTGAAGAGTAGGGAAGATTTGAACGTCTCATTTATATTTTGATTAAGATGAGTTGAAGATACAATTTTTTGCGTTTCTCATAACTATTTGCAAGGTAGCATTTTAAAAATAAAGGAAAAGGACACGTAGTAGTTTCAGTAGGCATTGATTAAAATGACAGTGGTCATTAATGTAATGTTGACATAAGTAAGTGCAAGAAAAGACTTCTTTTCCTGTCTTCCTTGCTGTGTTTCTTCAGAAAAAAAAAAAACAACCCATACATTTCTGTACACTTAAGAGCATCTTAGACATAGTTCTCAAACAATTGTTGAATTAAACTGAAAACTTCTGGGTTTATTTGAATCCTAGTCCTTAAACAACTAATGGTGTGATAGAGATTTAAAAAATAGTGTGTTCTGGGGAAAACTAGCAAGATGAGAAACAAACACCAAGTTACAAATCAATCTAGAATCACAAAGCTATGGCATTTCCTATACAGATAGAAAGCTTATTTCTAATGTTATGTTAATGTACCAGTTACATCCACCTTGGCTATGCAAGTCAGTCTAGAGGCTGATTAAAGCATAGAACAGAGTGCATTTGAATGGAATGTAGAACTGAGGAAAATCTGGGATAAAAAACACAATGGAACTAAAGATATATAGAAGCAGCACTTTGAGAACTCCCTGAGGTATAATCTGAGCCACTGCCACATTCTTATTTACAGCATTGATGAAGTGCTTATACTGTGAGGCTTTCAGCAAATTTAAGTAAACATTTCTCTGGAAGAATTCACAGCCAAAGTAATGCCTAGAACTGGAATCACAGCATATCTAAGTATTTACAAGACAGGAGGCAGATGAACAGTTTATTACCTAAAGTATTATGCCAGTCATATTTTGCCATTTATACGCCTATGGGTTATGAAATTAGGATTCCTGTTGCACATTATTGCAGTCCTTATAATTTTTTTTTAAAGTAGGGAACATACAACTTATCAACTTTGAAACAATCATCAAGGGGACTGATGTTTTTGATTACTGAGCAGTAATTGCAAGTTTCTTAATAAATATTTTGAAAATCATTTTCTTCTTTATAAGTACAACATTCACAAAAATCAGAATTGACTGAAGATAATATATAAATTGTTCTCAAAGCAGAGGAAAAAGAAAAACAACATTTACAAAATTTATTATGTGTGACTCAGAACTGTATGATTATTCATGCTTACAATAAACAGAATAGCTGAAACATATAATTTTTACCTTTAAGTAGTGGCATTCACAATATTGGGAAAGAAAACTCCACAGCGCGTACGAAAACTTTTTTTTTCTACAGTCTTAGAATGAAGATTAATAGTTTATCTGGATAATAGTTTCTACACACGTTTTTTCCTCAAATATTCAGATCGTTAAGTACCAGTGCCGTCCCTTCCCAAACCACACTTCATGAGTGAAGTGGAAACCTGATTTTCAATGCCACTGGGGTCATTAAGAGCACTTTGGAAAGTTTTTCCTCACACAGAGAGATTTGGTTTGGTGTTTACAGAACTACATGGTTTTACTGGACAAGACGCTCGGGAGAAACTGTGGAGAAGTCGCTTCTGAGGAAAACACAGAGTTTTAGAATTAAAAAAATAAAGCTGTTTCCGTTCACAAATTAAAAAGAAGAGATTCTGACTCTTCTCATTAATTCTACCAGAGGGAAGAAAATGTTTCAATCAGCTACAACCCTAGCAATAGCAAAGGGCGCTAAAAATAGACAAAGTAACAGTCCCAGGCGCTCCCGCGAGTCCCAGGTAGTCTCTCCCTCAAAGCAGGCGCTCGGTGCTTTGAGGGAGAGACTACCTGGGACTCGCGGGAGTGCGGTGGATGGGGGCGTGGCCTAAACCTGGGCGACGGGGGCGGGGGCGGGGCGTGGTCGAGGTGGGCTAGCCCTGAGGCTAGGGCCGAGGCCAGGCCTCAAGGGGCGTGTCAGGGGCGTGACCGAGGAGGGCTCGGGGGTTGGGGCTCGGCGGGGCGCGGTGGGGCGGAGCCACTTTGCGCCTGCTGAGAGACCCGAGTCTGGCCGGAGCTTCTGACAGATTCCGTCAGTTCGCTGTCATGTCGTTCACGCAGCGCGCGCCACAGGTTGTGGAGCTCGGGGAGCCTGCTTCCCCTTTACCGCCTCCTGACGACCCTGATTCCCCACCACCCCGTAGTAAGCGGCCCCGTCTTGAGGAGCCCGGTGGTGTTTCTGAGGCGGGGTGGAGGCTGCCTTTGGTGCCTCGCCTGTCTGAGGTGGAAAAAGCCTGGGAGTCGCCGGCCAGGCCCTTCAAGGCGCTCCTGGTTTCAGCTAAGGAGATTTTTGGTAACTCCACAGACTCGCGTGTGGAGAAATCGGTCGGTGAGAAGCAGATGTGTAATCTGGTATGCCAAAATAGCAAATTTGAGATGAAGAGTTGTTTGCGGTCTCTCCCCTCACAAAGTTTTGATTCTGGTTTGAAGGCTTTTAGAACGTCTTGTGAACCAGGGCTGTATGACAGAGAGTCCATCGGTGTGCATTGCAGTGATAGATCTGGAACAGAGGCTGGTCAGCTGCCCAACGCCTCTATGCATGATGGACAGGCAATTAAAAACGAGAATGGAAAACAATATTTACCCCAGGGGAGAGACAATAGCCAGGAAGACAATAATTGCACAAAACAGACAGAAAATTCATTTTTAGATGTTACCTTTTACAAGGAAACCAAATCAACGTTTCCTGATGTTAAGAACAGACGTAAAGCTGACAGCGTTATGCCATCAAATAAAAAAGAAAATAGCATTTCAGCATCTACACTAAAAATATCAAAATCTCAAACCCAGCCCAGCATGGAAATTGCCAAACCCAGCTATTTTAGAGATAGCACGATAAGTATCCCTGAGTTTCCAACTGATTTAAATAGCAAAATGTCTTCTGTCTATTTAAAGGAAATAATGAAGAAAAATGACAAAAATGAGGCATATATGAGGGATTTCACAAACATTCACTGGTCCCAAAATAGACCTGATGTTAAGAAGCAAAAGTTACAGGATGATAAAAAAATTGTGGATGCAGAAAATATTTTTTCTGAATGTTACGGAAGTAACCACCAGTCACTCAGCAACCAAAGTGTTTGTGCGAGAAAAAAAGACTTGATCAGTTTACACTACTATAATCACTGTAGTATCAAGTCTGATGCAATAGACTCTGCAAAGAATTTCACTATAAAACTAGAAAATGCAAATTGGGGAGAGGCAAAAACATGCCTGGACAGCTACATATCTACCAGATTGGAAAAATCGAAAAGCTGGGACTGTAACATTAGACATATTTTGAGAAAAAATAGGAAAAATTTTTGGATTATGGATAGTTACAAAACTAAATGTGAAAATATGAAAATAACTGGAGAAATATTGAATTTGCAACAATTATTAGAAGCAGATCTTGTAAGCAAAGAAAATTATCACAATACAGAAGTCATGAAAACACATGAAAAGTCAAAGCCTCTCATGATAGAAACACTGGGTAGTCAAAAACCTTTAATAAAAATTTTTTGGTTCAAAGGTAAAGGAGAAAATGATAATATGCTACAGTTGAGATGTTATACTACACAAAAAGACTTTCATTTAAGCAGTATTTTTGAAAATTTCATTACAGGAATTTTTTATTTCCTTAAAAGTATTTCAGGAAATCAAAAAGATAATATCTTAACCTGGTATGGAATTTTGAAGTGTAAAAATCAAATTGATGTTCAAAATCTAATAACTAAGAATATGAATGTCAATAGAAATAATGATATTTTAAGCATATATTTACAAACCAGTGTTTTAGACCTTCTAAATATTTTATTGAAAACCAACATAACATCTTTGCTCAATAACTTTGACTCTTTAACAATAATTGAAAATGATTCTAAATTAGAAGAAAGATGCAAATGGGTAATATATTTGAATTATCCAAAAAACGTTACAGTGAAAAAACTTATCAGTTCCTCCAGTATGATAATTAAAAACATACACTTCCCAATTCTTGAAACAAATGAAAAAATTCCCCTTTTAATGGACTTTGATGACATCGATGAAATTTTTTTGACAAAAGAAATTAGTTACAAGAATAAGAGTTGTCCTGAACGACTCATGAGTGTGGGAAACTGGGTGCACTGTAGTCCTAAAACTGTTAAAACACATGTTAAGTCTTGTCCTCAATTTATACAGATCCAGAAATATATTAATAAAAAAACTTATGAAATAAATATGCAGAACAAATATTTATATTCTGAAGGAAAACAAAAGCATAATAAGATCAACAGATTTAATTTTAAATGCATATTTGAAGATTTCTTCAATATTAGGCAACAGGCTATACAGGCAAGCCACGACAAAAAACACAATGAACAAACCAATCTGACGACTATAACTCCGGTGCTAAATTTTGGGGACTTGATAAGTGAAATTGAAGGAAAAAAATATGACTTAATTTTGAAGGAGGAAGTAAAAGTCACAGCACAAAGTTTAACAAACAGTTGCCAAGTTCATGAAGATATTAAGATAGGAAAGGAAGAGAAAAAGAGTTTTTATTCAACGGAAGGCATATTTTTTGTGCAACCAGTTTCATTAATGAGTAAGAAAGTAGGTGTGGAAGAAACTAAATATGTTAATCGAAATAATGTAGCTGACAGAAATGAATCTGAGAATATTTTTCAAGAAAGTGAGTTAGCTAATTCAAAGCATTTTCATCCAAAGAATGACTCTTCAGAATGTTTTAATCTTCAATTTGAAACTCATTTGAGTGTTGGGAACAATGAATGTTTTCAGGACTTATCTGCCAAGTGTTTATCAAGAGAGGCTCTGACAATAGTAAAGGATTTTGAGATGAAGAGTAAATTTGATTTAGTACTTGAAGAACTTCATATGTTTCATGAAATTAGTATGGAAAATGAAATTCTAAGCACTGTGGAAACCAACAATGGGCAAGAAAATGACTTTGTAGAAAATAATGATGTTGAGGAGGTAAAAACGGAGATTAAAAAAGGCTTGAAAATGGGTACAGAAAACAAAATATGTTCATCTTCTTTGCTCTGCGATACGATAGCAGGTCCTAATACGCATAAAAAACACCAAAGTTTATTTAAATGGAAAAAAGTACCCAAAAATGGAGAACAGGAAGTTCCTAATGAACATTGCTGTCTAAGAACATCAGAGGAAGAATTACTCTATTCTACTTCTAAGAAAGGTATGAAATTAGTTTTAAAATATACTTTCTGAGTTAAAATAAAATGCTGCTTTTTTTTTCTGTAGGCCAAATATATAATTTTGGCAAAAAAGAAGATAAGGTATAAGACAATGTTTATTGATGCATTATTATTTTTCTATAAAGGTTGTTCAAACATTAAATAATATACTGAAGTTGATGGGAACAAGTGATGAAATTTTTGAAAGGAGCTTTGAAATGTCCTGTTTTACTTATCTAAATATTAGGAGCCAATGGGAGGAAATATTCCTGAAAAAGTAATTTTTTAATGGTATTAACATTTTATATAAAAGTTACTTTTTGCTATAACACATTGATCTTTATTTTTAGATTGTGAAAGAACTTCACCTGAAAGACCAGCTTTTTTCTCTGATGAATTTAATGAAGAAAAATTTAATTATTTACTGAAGGGAGGTAAGATTTTTAGTTATTTTCTATAATACTTTCTAAGATGATTATTGCATTTTTGTACTTTTAGCATAAGGAAAAAATACTTAGGGTGTTAACAAATAAATACAAAAATTTAATACTTTTGTAAACATTAATAATTTACTGATGCAAATTCCTATAGTTAAAAATTGGCTAAAGATTAAAATATCATTTAGAATGTAATTAGAAAATGCACTCTAAAACTGTTTAAATATTTGCAGTGATGCATTGCAATAACTATATGATAAAATAGGTGTTTTATATATATATACATATATATATCTAATATACACATCTAATGATGTAACATTAATTAGCAAAAATGAAAAAGGCATTTATCTAAGTTGGATTTATGTTGATGTTACTCCCAATTATACATTTATTATCATTGTTTTCTATTCTTGAAAGATTATGAGGCTCTTTATATGTACATTTTATGTAGTGATTTTGAAAGAAATTAGCATCATTTACATATATTAACATGATTTAGGACTATGGCATTTAAACTTGTGCTTACTATAGAAAATCAAACTGAAGAAAAGTAAAACAGCTAACCTTATCCTTTGCCTAAGAGGTGTTTAATATCAGAATAAGACACACTAAGTCTAACACCTGTTCTAACTTGTAGTACCAATGGAGGTGAGGTAAGAGTTGGATTAAAATTAGGGAATTATTTTCTGAATAACTACATTTTCATTTGGTCAGAAATTGCTGGTATTACATAATAAGACTAGATCTAGAAATAATAATCATGTAGGTGAAGTATATTTAACAAAATATCTTCAGTCATGCATCATTTCTCAAAGCATTTCTCCTGGCTTCTCATCAGTAGAATTGCTGTCCCTGATACTTTTATTTAGTCACTTCAGAATTGCATAATTTCCTCTTTTCTTAGCTTACAATGAAATACTCTTAAAAATTAATCCAAGTCCTTGGAAGATCAAAAGCCCATGGGAAATTTCTTCTCCCACAAATAAAGGAAATAATTAAAGGAACAATACTCTCTAAGACTAAAGCGGGATGGTGGAATTGGCCTGAAAAGGATAGGGGTTATTTCTTCTAGGACAGGAAGAAAGGAAGAAATTGGGTTTAGGAACATATTCTCTGATAGAATAAAGGAAGATTAGGGAGCACAAACCCATATTGTCATCATGATGTTAATTGTGATAATAAAAAGGATATTTGAGGCAGATTAAAGTATATGCCTAAATTGGGAAAGAAATGTTACACTTGTTGGAAATATCTGAACCCATGATACTCTATTGTGGCTTCACAAGGAAAAGTTTCTCCTTGTCATGAAATATGAAAAATAATGTGTGAGGTCAGCCAGAGTTATTTAATACTATGTTAGGATCGTTGTCTTGAATCCACTTTCAAAGTGCATAAAAATGGAATGATCTTCCTGAGGCTTGTTAAAATCCATAGTGTAAGGGAAAAGTTGGGAGATACTGTGAAGCAGGGATAATAATGGACTAACTCCCTAGGGAGAGTGGGTGCCTGCTTATGTAGGGTGATTTTAAAGGTATTGGAAAACTTCTGATTGTACAGAAATGTTATTGATACCTACCCACTTGTCATCATGATGCCTCCAATTAAAGTTTCTACTACTAATATCTCCAGGGTATCCTATCTCCCCTTGTCTCTCTTTTCTCTCTTTGTGGTATGGAGAAGGCAAGTACTTTGAGCGTGTTAAATGCCAGCTAGCCAGTGTGCCAGGTGCTTTATATATCATTTAGCACCAATACTTCTCTAATTTTAATGTGGATATATGTCACAGACAAAGAATGTCACTAGTCACCCGACTCTACAAGGATTGAGTCATTAGCCACCGCACTTGCTGACCTGTAGCACACCCTGAAAGGAGTTCAGGGCAGAGATCAGGAATGAGGCATTCTGTGCTCTGGAAAAACTGGCAGAACAGGCCTTCAGATAGATATTTTCAGGGGAAAATTGTATGAATCCAATTTCTTGCATCTTCCCATACTTAGAAAAGCACTAAAATAATTAACTAAGATATCTGTTCCTCCTGACTAGCAGTAACCTTCTACCAAGATGCGTGTCTGATTGCAGGTACCCCTTCTCCAAAATCACATATATGCTGACCTCCTCCCTTACCTCTTCAGAGCTATCTGAGAGGCTGTATCTTGGGTTATGGCCCACAGTAAGTCCCCAAATAAAACTGAAACTCACAGCTCTCAAGTGAGTTTTTATTTCATCTGACATATGAATCACCTGGGTGTCTTATTAAATGATTCTGATTTTGTTGTGTGGTAGGCTCTAAGATTCTGCATTCCTATCAAGCTCCTAGCAAATGGAGATGCTGCTAGACTTTGAGTTGAGCTGGAAATTTGAGTTACAAGGATTTAGAAAACAACTGACTTGGCATTATTTCTAAAAGACCACTAACAACCTTCATGACTTTTTTCTTTAACATTGATTTCTAAAATGAGCAATTTCTGGTACTCTTGGATGTTTAGAATTGTTACACAATACAAAGCAGTAAGTTAATCTAGTATATAGCAATAATAAAAGGGATCATTATTTATTTTTTAAAAAAGGTAGGAAATCCAAGGAGACAAAGAAGCATATTCTTATAACCGCAATTTAATTACTGTTTAAGGTCATGTGCTTTGCAAAAGACCTGCTGTTGATACAAATTGGTTCAGTGATTTCCCATTTCCCATCCATTGCAAAATTACCAGAAGTATCTATTGTATTAGAATGTGAAAGAGGAAAGCTATACTTTGAAAAAGTAATCAAATAGACTAATCATAGCTTTTTTCTGAAACAATAATTTCATAATAAAGAAGTACACTTAGCATCAACACTTGCTGAAATTACCTAATTTATAACCAAATCTAGTGTATCACTCATGATCCAACAATTTTATTTTAGACCATCTTCTTCATTTAAAAAAATGTAAAAATCTAGCAATACATTTTTCCTCTTATTTTTATAATTAACTTTATAATTTTAATGTTGAATAAAATATCATAAACTGATTTATAGCTATTTTTGTGTTTTCTCCCTATTTACATATAGCTAAGTTTTGTATTTTATTTCATTATTGTTTACATAGATACACACAGATTCTATTTGATTCAGCTTAGTAGAAATCATGCTGTTTACCTTTTATCATATTTAACGTTAGGTTGATTACACTGCTTTTAGCATAATGTGCTGTTATGTTAAGGTCACACTAATTCATTAAAGCTTGATACATTTTTAGCTTTACATATGTACCCTACTGTTTATTTTTTAAAAAGTACTCAAAGTAAGAGGTATTTTGTTAATGAGAGGTACTCATTATCAAGAGTAATTGATTCTACTTGTTTGGTTAACTGGTTTAGTAACATACATACCTCCATGAAATGTTTTGAACTTTTTAGAAAATGTTAGTGTGATGTTAAATAAAAACTTCAAAATTAGAGCCCTCCATTGATACATAACAGATGAAATACATTTGTGCTATATTATTGATAATAATCTCTATTAGAAGCCAAATGTAATTATTAACAGTATGGTCTAGTAACTTCTAATAGAAAAACAACATGGTCTTTACAACGACTACATCAAGTTAACTTTAAAACCTATATAGTTTTTTGTTGTTGTTGTTAAGTCAGATTTCCTGACTGGAACGCTGATTTTATTTAGCTGCTATTCTATTGTACGTTTGGCAAGTTACTTAAATTTTTTGTGCTGAGTTTTCCACTTTTAAAAAATGGAGATTGGAGTAAGTAAAGTAATGCATTCAAAGCACTTAGCTCAGTGACTCAGTAAATGTTGCTAGTATCATGATTAGAAGTCAGTAAAAATTTTTAAGCATAGAAACTATGAGTGATTTTTACTCCCTTATGTACTTTTATCATCTTATACTTTTAGGTGGTAACTTTTCATATGGAATTTCAAGAGTACTACCTCTTAAGACATGCAGTCGACCAATCAGAATTGGTTTGTCAAGAAAAGCTAAGCTTAGACAACTTCATCCCTATCTGCAATAAATATGTTATGAGAACTTAGAAGAAGGTATTGGATTTTAATACTTTAAAACATTTCACATCTATAAATCTTCTGTTTCTTTCTTTGGATAAATGCTTCCTTCCAGCTTAAGAGTTTTGGGCTTTCTTTATTATAAAATATGGAGAGAATGTTGTGTTTATGTATCTAATGTGTATATCTACCTTTAAATGTTATAAAATATTTCTTTAGTGTTTCATATTGCATTAACAATATTTTTTTCACATCTTTATTGGAGTATAATTGCTTAACAATGGTGTGTTAGTTTCTGCTTTATAACAAAATGAATCAGTTATACATATACATATGTTCCCATATCCCCTCCCTCTTGCGTCTCCCTCCCACCCTACCTATCCCACCCCTCCAGGCGGTCACAAAGCACCGAGCTGATCTCCCTGTGCTATGCGGCCGCTTCCCACTAGCAATCTACCTTACGTTTGGTAGAACAATATTCACATTAAAAAAACAATGTTCACATTAAGGGCTTTTCATAATCATAAAATATGTCAACTTATTTTTCATGATATATGTATATAAAGCTTTTGTGGAGAACATTGCTAGTGTTTATTGGTTTCTCAAGAGGATCTATGACTCACAAAAAGGTAATGAACCACTGTTCAAATCCACTCTCCCTGTTTTTAAAGTGAAAAAAAAACCAGAAGTGCAAAGAGGATGGGTAAGTTTTTCAAGATCACTTAGTCAGGATTGGGATAGAGGCACTCTCCTCTGTAGCAGTTTTTTCACCTTTCTTTGTATTCACTTTCTAGTTTTAGTTTCCCCCTCCAGAGTCTATGTTTGACCCCAGAACAGAATTATGATCATGTAGTTAATACCTACTATTAACTTGTTTATTCATAAAACAAAAATATTTTGATACTCCTGCTACTGTATTAGGCTCAGTAATAGAATACGTAAGAAGACATGTATAAGACTGGCCTTGTGGAGCTTAGTTTCTGTACATAGAGGAAATAAATGATATACATAATTTAAAGGTAACCATTAGTAGAGTAATACTTTTCAAAACACTTGGCAGAGAAATAACAATAAAGTGGGCTACTTAGCAAAAAGTAAGGAAAGAAGGAAGCATCAAGAAAAGATAAAAATCAGAAAGCATACAATGACAGAAGGAAGACTGACATATCAATTCACAAAATAAATATGACTGGATTAAACTATTGCATTACAGCCAAGGTTCTCAGACACATTAAAAACCATTTCAAACTCAGCTCTATACATTAATTTTGATCCCCCACCAGGTACTTTCTAACTTCAATATCCTGCTCTAATTTCTTATTTTCCCCCCCAGAGCTCATCACCTTCTCACACACTATATAATTTATATCTTGCTGGAATACAAGCTCCTTGAATGCAGGTTTCTTTCCCCTCCCCCCACTAATATATCCCAAGTGCCTAGAATAGTACCTGCCCCTTGTAAGTACCCATAAAATATTACTTGAGTATACAAATGAATAAATTTCTACACCTGCTCATAATAGCTATGTCTTTTGGAATTCTTTTTTTTTTTTTTTTTTTTTTGCGGTATGCGGGCCTCTCACTGTTGTGGCCTCTCCCGTTGCGGAGCACAGGCTCCGGAGGCGCAGGCCCAGCGGCCATGGCTCACGGGCCCAGCCGCTCCGCGGCATGTGGGATCTTCCCAGACCAGGGCACGAACCCGTGTCCCCTGCATCGGCATGCGGACTCTCAACCACTGCGCCACCAGGGAAGCCACTGAATTCTTTTTTTTAAAATATTAATGTACTTTTTAAACGAATTTCTATTTATTTATTTATTTATTTATTTATTTATGGCTGTGTTGGGTCTTCGTTTCTGTGCGAGGGCTTTCTCCAGTTGTGGCAAGCGGGGGCCACTCTTCATCGCGGTGCGCGGGCCTCTCACTATCGTGGCCTCTCTTGTTGCGGAGCACAGGCTCCAGACGCGCAGGCTCTGTCGTTGTGGCTCACGGGCCTAGTTGCTCCGTGGCACGTGGGATCTTCCCAGACCAGGGCTCGAACCCGTGTCCCCTGCATCGGCAGGCAGATTCTCAACCACTGCACCACCAGGGAAGCCCTTTTTGAATTCTTAATAGCTTTATGATCTTGGGAAAGTCTTTATATCTAAAAAGGGGATAATAATATCTCATGGGATCATTGTGATGATTAAATGAGCTAATACATGTGATATATTTATAACAGCTCTGACAGAACTCCTCAGTAATGAATAACAATATACTGATACATAGTAAATACTCAATAATTAATAACTATTTAGAATGTTTGACCTGTTCTTTAATTTTTTTCCTGTATCCTGAATTAGGTTATCTTTAAGAGTATGCCTATTCCTTTGAGTCTGATGAAGATATTCCTTCAACTTTTTTTCTACATGGGTTCTCGTCGTCCTTTTCCTTCTTTTTATTGTTATTATAAGTCCCATGTTGGATTTTTCTTTTATCTTTATACAAGGCAGATCTCATCACAATCAAGGTTTGTCTTCACAAACCAAGGTTTGTCCTTTTCCCTATTCCTTGTTGCTGTGTGTGAATACTGAATTTAAGTTTCTCTAGGGCAAGTTTTTGTGCCTCCAGTCTTATTCCTAATTTTAGGAGGTTTTACATATGCTTTCATTCTTTCTCTAATAAATAGTATATAAATTTACAACCACTGTTGGTTCTTTCACACTCTGAACTACGTGATAAGTTTAAATGCCTAACACATACTGCTGCAGTGGTTTTCCATGCCGCTACCCCACTACTACTTGGATTTGTAGAGCTTTTCTCATTAAAATTTTGAGGAAGATTACACCTCCTCAAATGGAAGATTTGCTCGTGCTAGTGTCATTACTCAAGTACACCTTCCCCCAATACCACCTGCCCAAACACACATATGCACACAGAAACAGACCCCAGCTTCCCTCTTTTCCCCAGTCCTGTGAATCCTTGTCTCTGGAATTAGAAAGTTGGAGGATAGGAGGGAGGTAGCATTTTGGCTCTTTTGCTTTTGTCTTCATAGCCAGGTTTGAAGAGTCGGCATTGAGGGCTATGGTAGAAGACACTTAAAATTGAAATCCACCCTCTCTCCACGTTGTTCTTTTTATGTTTGTTCTTAAAATGTAAAAGTTGAATGCTTTCAGATAAGAAGAAAAATATTCAAAGGATGAAAGCCACTTCAAAAAATACTTGCTTTTATTCAACCTTAGAATAAATCTCTGTGTTACTTCAGTTTAAAGTAACAAGCTTTTGGATGCATTAACAGTGAGCATGAGAAGAGAAGCAGAGCCTTCCATTAAATCAACTTGAAAAAGTTATGTTGATAGTCAGTGCCTTAAGTATGCAAGCCTCCGAGTTAATGTCATCCATTTAACATTATTTAGTTAATCAAAATAGAAAACAAAATATGTACTAAAGTTGATCTTTAGTTCCATCTAAATGGCCACATGAAAGGATATTTGTAGAGTCAGCCATCGGTTTGGGAAATTTTTCTAATAACACAGACATTATACATATTTACATAGACATACAGTAGCTTGTGACAGAATTTATACTACTAAAAATTATCTTTTGCGCTACGGGGACTAGGATATAAAGATATCAGAAGGGTTCTAAATTATATTTTTTCCATATAGTTGTAAAATATATCACTGAAGCTATCCTTCAAATATTCCCATTTCATGTTTTTGTTGCTGTTGTTTTTGTTTTTAAGCATGGGCACATGCTATAACAGCAAACTGAGAAGAAATAGTCATTAAACTATTTTACCTATCCGGGGTACGGGCAAAAGAATAAACTCATAATCTAAAAGTCTCTACAATTATGTTTCCGTAATTTAATAAATTTTATAATTTTGAGCACATGTAATTAAAAAAAGAAAAAAGAAGAAGAAGCCTTGGGCTTCCCTGGTGGTGCAGTGGTTAAGGATCCGCCTACCAGTTCAGGGGACACGGGTTCAAACCCTGGTCTGGGAAGATCCCACATGCCTCAGAGCAATAGAGCCTGTGTGCCACAACTACTGAGCCTGAGCTCTGGAGCCCGCGAGCCACAACTACTGAAGCCTGTGCGCCTAGAGCCTGTGCTCCACAACAGGAGAAGCCACCGCAGTGAGAAGCCTGCACACCTCAACGAAGAGTAGCCCCCGCTCTCTGCAAGTACAGAAAGCCCGCGCGCAGCAACGAAGACCCAATGCAGCCAAAAATAATAAATAAATAAAAATTTTTTTAAAAAAAGAAGAAGCCTTGAGGACTTCTTCTCTTAACTTCACTCATAACTGTTTACTCAGCATCTCTACTGTGATGTGTAATAGGCATCTCAAACCTAACATGTCCTGAACTGAGCTCCTGATACTTCCCTGCAAACCCCTCCTCCCACAGGCTTTCTCATTTCAGTGAGTGGTAACTTCATTCTTTCAGTTACTCAGGTTAGAGATCTTGGAGTCATTTTTGACACTTTTTTCTCACTACGCACAGCTGGCCCACCACCAAATCCTGTTGGCTTTAGCTTTTCTTGCCAGGATGATTGCAGTAGAGTCCCAGTTGGTCTCCTTGCTTTTAGTACTTGCTCCCCTTCAATCTATTCTGAACACATTAGCCAGAATGATTCTCTAAGATATGTCATAGCACATCACAACTCTGCTCAAAACTTTCCAAAGGCTTTCCGACTGACTCAGAGAAAACGCCGTAATTCTTATGTACAAGGGTATGTGATGATTTGACGCCCTCAATTCCCTAAACTCCTCTCTACTATTTTCCCCTTCTACATTCTACTGAAACCACACTGACCTTGTTTGTTGGATACATTAGGAATGTCCCTGCCTCAGGGCTTCTTCACTTGCTTTCTTTTCCTGGAATGCTTGTTCCTAAAATATCTGTATAGCTTGCCCTGCACTCTCTTCCTTAGAACTTTATTCAAATGTCACTTTCTCAGTGTGGCTTTTTCTTTCTGTTGACATTCATATGCCCCTTCCGTGCTTTTATTTTTTCCTCCTTAATACTTTGCCATCAACAGACTGTATTTTACTTATTTATCTTGTTTATTGTCTGCCTTTGTCACTAAATTTTAAACTCTGGGAGGGCAAAAGTTTTTCTTATTTATCACTGTGTTTCCAGTGCCTAAGAACCGCGCTTGACACAATAAGTATTCCATAGGTGTTAGCTGAATGCAAGAATCAACGAAGTGAACAAGAATAGTCATGTCTTCAAAGTGAACAAGAATAGTTATGTCTTAAATGTATCACTTTGATTAAACTTTTCTTCTTGAGGCACATAGTTCTGCAAGTACTGGCATTTAAAGTTCTCTCCCCTCTTCTTTGCTCTTCTTTGTTGCATTTTCTCCTTGAGCCAAAGATGTCAAAACAAAGCTTGATTCTAGATCGCTTACTGTGTATCTTGCTTCAGAAATTCAGCTGCTTAGCTTGTCAGAATGTTAAAGGTCTTCCTCTTTTTTTTATGAAGAGAAAAATAAGGTAGAAGAAAGTAATAGCATATATAATTTCTAAATAATTTTGAAAACAAGTATAAAAATACTTGTCAAAATTCAATGTCCTATCTCTTATCCCATTTAAATTTTTTATAAAATCAGTTTAATACATTTAAATTTTCTAATTACATATTCCCTTTGCATTAGTAAAAAAAAAAAAAACCAGCTATTAGAACAAGTTTTTATTTATTTTTGCCTTTTTACTTTTATGTTTTCCTTTAAATAGTCTTTTAAATTTTATTTGTTTTTGAAATGTTAATATCTAGACATGGTACAAAATGCAAAGGATAAAGAAAAAAAAGAAACAGTGAATATAAGTCCTTCTCTTACTTTTTGACACTCAGCGATCCGATTTTTCTTGATGGAGGAAACAACTGTTAACAGTTCCTTGCCCCTACATATTTCTATGAAACAATAACTTTTTATTATAATAAGCACATAAAGTATTTTTAGTTGTTATCTGTTCTGTAGCCATACTTTTTTTACAGAATACTTAATAAATTCAATAATGTATGTATTTCAACATGTTAAAAATTTGAGATTAAGAGGAGAAAAAACTTAATGCTAAAGAAGCTGAAACATGGAAAGTCAAATGGGTTTAGTGTATCTGACATTTTGACTAAAATAACCATTTTTAAAGCAACTATAGTAATTCTGATTTAACTTTTAAAAATAGTCTTAATACCAATTTAACATAATATTCATATTTCAATAAACATAATTTTATTGACATACTTAATTATATAATCCATATATCTCCTTCTTCTTAAAAAATCTTTGTGATTGATTCTGCTGCCTGGCAAATTGCCATTGCATTTTCTTTCCCTTATGTCATTGCTCTACATTCAGTAGCTCTAATTCCTACTCATTTATTTTGTAATCTTTCATGTATATATATACATATCCCTTCTCTTCTCAGAGTCTTTATTTCTCTTTGTCCTTCCCTGCCTCCTTCACTAGAAAAAGCACTCTTAAGAGTCACTGAGGACTTTGGCCATTTTTCAGTGTGCCTTTTCTCTTATTTCTTTGCATTGCTAGCTGCCTAGCACCTATGATACCTTTGCTTTGTGATAATACACTACCTCTTATTTTCCTGACCATACTATTTTTTTAAACTCTCTGATTTTTAGATATAAGCAAACTCCAAAGTTTAGCCCATGGACTTTTGCTTTTTACTTCTGTATTGTGTTCCTTAGAAATTTCCTCAATTTGATGGGATCATTTACCATACCAAATTTATGGTTTAGGTGCCAAATTATATCTTTCTCAAATTCTAATTTCAATTGTATAACAATAATAAAGAAACCTAATATCCATTAGATGTATGCTATGAGTCAGGAGCTATTCTGAATCTTTACATATATTAAATCATTTAATCCTTAAATAACCTCACAGATTTCTATCTCTGTTTTACATTGTGAGTTTAAATAACTCGTCTAAGTTCAAAAAGTATTAACTGGCAAAATTAGAGTTTAAACCCAGGCAGCCTGCTTCAGGGCCAAGGTGCCTAACTGCTATCGTATACTGCTCTAATTTCCACATTGCTACAGGTCAATAACTTCAACTCATATCTAAAATTCTATCAGTCATCATTCACTCTTCTACCTGACATTTATTTAGTGCTCTCAAATCCTGTTGCTTTCTTTTCCTAAGGAGTTCTCTGACCTATTCATCCTTTTCCATTCTTTTTATAATGTGACTTGACCTAATGTAACTTTCTGGGTGATCACCCCACAGCTTCCCTATAACTAAACTAGTCTCTTAATGCTTCTCTTTCTCCAATCCAACTAATATTTTCCCATTTTACTAATGCTCTTTCCGCTCTTAAAGTGCTCTCCTCTCTTACCTATTTAAATCTTATCCAGCCTCACATTACAATCTCTATAATGCTTTCTCCAACTATTTGAATATGTTATAATTACTATGAACCATAAATAACATTAGTGCTTTCTTTAAAAATTCACTCATAAAACATTTATTACACCTGTCATACTATTTATCTCTTCACCTATCTAAGCTTGTGCATAGGCATCATATTAGGAACTTCTTTTTAGTCTCTAAAGCACTTTATCAATGTCTTGTATTCAAAAATGTTTATTGATTATATGCTGAATATTAATATAGCATTTATTTCATGATTTTTTTATGCTTGGCTTTGTATTTTTATTGATTAATCTACTAAGTTTGTAGCCTTTTTAGTTTGCAGAAGAGAATATAGCTAAATCCAATGGGGCTTTTTGACATTTTTGTCTTCGGCTCTTTCTTGCTTACTCTGTCTCCCTCAGAATTTAGGCCAGCTTCAAAGCAGAACCCAACTTTTTCCTCACAAGGCTTGTATAAATGCCTTTTAAAACAAACAACACCTACTTAAATTGATTTACACACTCGTTGTTTATTTTGTTTAATTAATTAATTTATTTTTGGCTGCATTGGGTCTTCGTTGCTGCGCGTGGGCTTTCTCTAGTAGTGGCGAGTGGGGGCTCCTCTGTTGCGGTGCGCGGGTTTCTCATTGCGGTGGCTTCTCTTGTTGTGGAGCAGGGGCTCTAGGCACGTGGGCTTCAGTAGTTGTGGCACGCGGCTCAGTAGTTGTGGCGCACGGCTTAGTTGCTCAGCAGAATGTGGGATCTTCCCGGACCAGGACTCGAACCTGCATCCCCTGCATTGGCAGGCGGATTCTTAACCACTGCATCACCAGGGAAGCCCCTTATTGTTTATTCTTGAGAACACTGATTTTCAACAAAACTTTATGAAGTTTTTATGTACTTTCACCTATAGGCAAAAATCAATGTTTTATAAAATTATATTTTGTGTCTTTTAAAGTTTGTTTCACAAAACAATACCACACAAATCGACCACTATTCTAAATGCTACACTTGGAATGATTATCTTCAGCATTACTGTTATTGTCATTATCAGCCATCAAGTACCTTTATGGGTAGGACAACTTGCTATAGGACATATGGGCTTCGTGGGAATAACCAACATTTAGAGGCAGCTTATTGTAATGGGGCAGAACAAAGGGTTCTTTCATAGCCTGCTGGGTGGATCAGAGTCTTCCAGCTGCTACTTCATTTTCTAATCACTTGAGTAGCATTTTGCTCAAACATTTTATATACTTTCACAAAATTTCTCTACACATCTAAATCCCCTCCTATTTTGGGAGTGACAAACTTATGGATAGAAAATTTTAATTTGAATGTTGCAGAGTGGTATAGAAATTAGCTCAATGTATAATTCTGAGTACATACTGATTTATTTCTCTAAAACAGACTTAAATCACATGTATTTTTTAAACTTTTATTTAATAATTAAAACTTTTTTTTGACAGGAAAGAAATTTCTTTAAGTGAACATATTTTGATTAGAATGTCACAAAGTTGGACTTGCATCTAGGAATATTTTCGAAGGTGCTGTATACACAGAAAGTGTAATTGCACCAACGATTCATAAATATACAATGTTATAAAGTTTTATGGAGCTGAACGTGTGTTTATCTGAAGAGATATAACACTCTCATGCTAGATTAAAACTCTTGTTAAGAAATGAGAGAGTATAGTTTTATAACCATTAACATTTTTATAATACTAACTTAAAAAAATTAATAGACTTATTTCCTAAAGTAGTTTTAGATTTACAGAAAAATTAAATAGAAAGCACAGAGTTTTTGTATACTAATACCCACTCCTCCTCCCCAGTTTCCCTGTAACATTTTGTGTTGCTGTGGTACATATGTTATAATTGTTGAACCAAAATCGATACATTAGTATTAACTAAAATTTACAATTTGCGCTAGAGTTCATACTTTGTGTTGTACAGTTCTGTGAGTTTTGTCAAATGCATAGAATCATGTATTCACTGTTACAATACCATACAGAATAGTTTCACTGCCCTAAAAATCCTCTCTGCTCCACTTATTCACCCATCTTCACTCCCCCATGCCCACAATTTCTGACAGCCACTCATCTTTTTACTGTATTTGTAGGTTTGCCTTTTCGATAATATCATATAGTTGGAGTCATGTTTTACATATTTGCACCCTGGCTTCTTTCACTTAGCAGTATTTATTTAAGGTTCCTATAATCTTAACTCTTCTAGCCAGGGATCTTATATGAGAAGACTTAGGTTTCAAATATTTTAGGCCTTCACCTTCTATCAATACAGTTTCTTTTAAGGAAAAAGGAACTAATTATAGTTCATTTTAAATTGTGGCTGTGTCTACCTATCAACTTCTGAAAGTGTTTCTCTCATAGATTTTCTTTTTGGGGATTCTTTAAAGGAATTACACTATCAACATTAACAAAAGCTTTTCTTTTTGAACAGAGACATTTCAAAGCATTTTAAGCCATGATAAAATTGCTCCAAAGCAAGTTTTATCTTCTATTTTGTTAGCAAGAGCTGCACTTAGGAGCCAAAATGCACCAGAGACTAAATGGTCAACATTAAGATGGAGCTGTAAAAGTCTATGCTAGGCCTGGAGAGTTTCTACTAAGTGGAAATCAAAACCACTAACCAATATAAGGGAATATATTAATGTGTTACTTTTGTGATGTATAATGAATACCCTATGATGTGCTGCATGGACAACCAAATACTATTAGTAATTCCAATTCCGTGACTATATGAATGTTAATAACCATCAAGTATGTATTTAGACCCAATAAGTGTCCAGCAGTTTGCCAACTACTGTGTGGAATATTCATGTATATATTATGGTTCCAGATTAAGAGAGTATACAAATTTAGCTAATAAAATCTAAGAGGCAGGTATAGCCATTATTTTGTAATAACTTTAAATGGAGTATAACCTATAAAAATATTGAATCCCTGTGTTGTACACCTAAAACTAATATAATATTGTAAATCAATTATACTTCAATAAAGAAAAATACACCCACCCACCCCCAAAAAATCTAAGAGGCAAAATCCATTAAACAGCTAATATAATAGGAGATTTGAGATTTCATTCTGACTCTCTCTGCATGACCTTGAATATGTCATGTAGCCTCATTTGACTTTCAAATGTTTCTTCATTTGGTATACTGTAATCACTAAAATAACTTCTGATATTCTGTTGTTCTGCAAATGAAACACCCTAATTGGAAATAAAAGGAGAAATACCAAGAGGGAAAGCTATTGAATGTAGATAACAAAGAATGTGAAATATTTTTAGGTACTTTAGCAACTTTTAATTGCTATTAAAGGATGATGGAAAAGAAAAAGAATAAAGATTTAGGGGAGTGATCATCATTATCTCTCATGTATCTCAAGTAGGAAGTATATGATTTGTTTCCTAACTCATTCATTTATTCATGCTCTCAACAAACATTTACAGAGGGTATATGATGAGTTTGGAACTGAATAAATGACCTCATTTCTATAAATCCTCTCATTTGTAAAACTCAGATCGTATTACTCATCATTCTTTCTATACAGGAGCCATCCTTTCAAGGGAACCTACCCATGGAATGGTTTGGGCCTGTCTGGCTTGTAAGGAACTCCCTCTTAAATTAATTCCTATTCTATATCATAAGAATGATGGCTTGGATTTTCTGAGGTCTTTTATAAAGGCAATACTATGGAAGCTGTCTGTTTTCCACACCTGAAAAAAGAAGTTTCAGTAGCTCTAAAGTTTGTGATTATGGGGACTAGTGGAGTGAAGTAAGGGTTATGTGATCGATTTTCATGGGACTAACATTAGAGATAATATACATGAAATGTCTAGCACAGCTCCTGGTACATAGCAAGCATGTAATTACTAATAGTTATTATTATTAATATTTTAGAAAGGAGTTTTATCATCACTTATAGGTTATAAATAAAAAAGTTACTAATAAGGTATCCTGCCTTAAAGGATTCCACATATGAAGCATAGGCTGAGGAATATTTACCCTTATGCTTTGAAGTCTGCTATTTGTTTTGAATATTTACTTTCCAGGACACTTTCTTTATTAAGGCACAATTCAACCATTATACATGTTTGGCCAATTTACTTTAACATGTGTAATGTTCTGTGCCAGGTCCCATGGAAGTCCTTTTACTGTAAAACAAATTTGAAAAGGATATAGCAGTTTTTTTATTGCAGTAAAATATGCATAATACAAATTTACCATTTTAATCATTTTTAGGTATACATTTCAGCGACATTAAGTACATTCATGGTTTTATATATAGCACTTTTGAACTTCTCTTTATTTAAAAATATTTTGCTTAGTTTTCCTTTCTTATCACATGAGTGACATCATAATTTCATAACAACAGAAGGGAAAAAACTCTCATTTTTGCAACTCTTTCCAGTTTTTGACTCAAACTGATTTTATGGTAGAATTCTTAGCTATGGCTAACACATTCCTATGTGTCTTTGAAAACTGCTTGGGAATTTGTTAGAACTTGGATGTAAAGTTCCTTTGCTTAACGGCTTTTTCTTACAAAGACAAGTACATCAAGGTGATAAGTTTTAAATTGAGATAGAATTATGAAAGTAATTGAGATTATACTTGAAATTAAATTTGCAAAATACTTAGTAATCTTTAGGCATAAAAATAGTGCATATTGGTAACTTTGAAAGAAAGCATGAAACATTATTAGATTAAAATAGATAAAACACATTATTTAGTTGAATAAACATTCCTTGAGTATTTGATATATACAAAACACTTGGCAAGTACTGTGGTATTTATAGAGATAGACAAGGTCTGGAGTTTTAATCTAATTGAAGGGAAAAACATATTGACAGATAATACAGAACAGAGTGAACAATCTTTGTGCTGTAGAGGTGTAGCAATCTGAAAGATTGAACCTGGCTGGGGAGTGAGAATTTATATGAAACATGTAGAATTTAAACTAAATCTTAAGATTTTTAATTATTATACATTAGGGGTCGGACAGAGAAGATTCTATTCAGAATAGCCTGAAGATGAAAAATTTAGTTTAACTGGAGATTTATACATTTGTTAATGATACATTTTTCATTTTATGATTTTTATATAAAATCATAGGGATTATAGATTAAAAAGAAAATATATTGAAGGACTTAATCCTCTTCTTATAGTGAAAAATTGTTCCTTATTTTATTTTTTTGAAATTCCTTTTAATTTGAGAAATTGATTTGTGTTCAGTAAATCAGAAGATTAAAAGAGGTTTTCTGGGATAGGAAGAATGTACTGAAATTCCAGGATTTAGAACAAATTAATTTTTAATATTTCACACATTATACCTCCAATAAAGAATAATGAATGAGGGCTTCCCTGGTGGCGCAGATGGTTGACAGTCCATCTGCCGATGTAGTCGATATGGGTTCGTGCCCCGGTCCGGGAAGATCCCATATGCCGCGGAGCGGCTGGGCCCATGAGTCATGGCCGCTGAGCCTGCGCGTCCGGAGCCTGTGCTCTGCAACGAGAGAGGCCACAGCAGTGAGAGGCCCGCGTAACGCAAAAAAAAAAATAATAATAATAATGAATGCTCTCATTTTCTAGTGATTCCTATGCCTTTGGAAAATTCTTTCTCTAAACCAGAAGTGCAGAATTGTAGCAAGTTTATCATTATCATCCTTATGTGTATTTGTATAGTTTTTGAAAAGTTTATAGTGCATTCTATATTTTGCATCATTAAATCTTCTTACCAATCCATTTTCATCCCCATTCCAGATAATGAAACTAATGTTTAGTTTAAGAGACTTTTTCAAGTAAGCAGATTATAAGACTTTAGATCCTAACACAGTACCTGTCACATAGTAAATGCTGTTGAACTGAAATGAAGGCTAATGCTCTTTCCAGTAACTTTATAACTGCTATCTGCTTTAATGTTGCTTTTCTTCTTTTCTTCCTTTTATTCTCCTTTCTTTTGAGTGCTACAATATGCAAGACATCAGGATAACTCCTGGATATACAATGAATATCAAACTTGGTTGTTCTCATGAGGCTGACAACCTGGTTGGGAAGATACAGGAGTCATACATATAAAAGTTAAATAAAAATAAAGTCAATTCTCTTTTTTTTCTTAAATCTCACAGACTAAGTAGAAAGGAAGAAATCCAAAAAAGTAGAGTTATGTATCTAATCATAGTGCATAGTATCTTAATCTTTAAATGTTAAAACATTTCTACATGTTTATAATTCTATTTATGAATCTATATTTTGAGTATTCATAATTTAGGGCATTGGCTAAAATTAAAAAACTTTAATGAAAATGTTAAATTTAATTTCCTTAATTAAAAACTATTTTTATATTAAACATTAAAGGCATGGCATGACATTAAGTGATAGTAAGGTTTATGGGCTCTTGAGGAACTCTGAATATCTTGTCTCCTTTACTCATTAGTTAAATGTTAGCACCTTGCCAGTGCTGGGTTTTAAAAAGAAGATTGCAAATAAATGAGACATTAATAAATCTATCAGCACATGAATATTTAACTCAGACATATAAGATTATGTAATAGTTTAAATGTTGCACAAAACAATCAGTTTATGTTCATGTCCACATTTCTTATCACTTTAAACATATATGTATATATTTTAACCATAGTTTTATTTATGCTGAAGCGTAGCTTGACAAACAGGTGGCAAAGCTTCTAAATTTATTACATTGAACATATAATTTAAAAAATTAAAACATGACCTTATTAAAATTTTTTCAAGTCGTCATTGGACAAAATAGAAGTAATGTCATATTTGACAATGTTCTTATATGTGAGAAAGGATTTTATTTAACATTAGTTAGTCCCTAAAAATGAGTTTATGATGAATTGATTATTACCTCATCCCATTCTTAATTGCAGATTTATAAGAGGTAAAATTTATTTAGTGATAGGAGTTAAAAAAACATTTTAAAAGGATTGTTGAATAGATAGATTCAATATTCTTTAAGTTTTTAAATTTTTAACATTCCTCGAACTTCAGCCATGAGAGTCTTTTCAGTTTTGGAAATTCTGACAAAATATGCCTGCCTTAACTTTCTATTCTGAAGCAAAATGGAGAAATAAAAATATTTCTCCTGATAACTATGTGCTAATTTTCAGTTTCACTGATGTTTAAGAGTCTATGTTGAAAGTTCTTCTTTCTGATCTAATACTTAGTTCTTTAAATATTTTCCTCTGACTTGAGTACTATGGGAAACGTGGACCTCTTTCTCTGACATATGGAGACATAATCAGCAGATTGGGTTTTGGTTTTTCGGTAGAAAAGGAGTCGGGCAAGAGATGAAAATAAATGCAACGTTATGACTTTTGGTTACATCATACCCTGCATTTCCAAAAGGGTGTGAAACAAATAAACTGAAAGCAGAAGCAGCATATTGTAGCAGAAAGAAGCATGGGGTTTTGAAGACAGATAGATCTGGCTCCAACCCGTTATAAGTTCTTAGATTCTCTGTTTCTTCATCTCCAAATTGTTGATAGTAAGGCCTAACTTTCAAGGTTTTTATCAGAATTATAAAGTTTGTAAGCTGTCCAACAGAGTGCCTGGTACATGGTAGGCATTTAATAAATGATGACAATTAATATTTAACTAAGCACTGTCATGAACAGTTGCTCAAATACTTATTATTATTCATTAATATAAGAAAAGAATTAACTTACTAACTCATCCAAAATATTTATTGGGTACTTGCTATGTATAAGGCACTGTTCTAGGCACTCAGAATATGTCAGTGAACAAAATAGTCAGAATTTACTGCTCTTATAGATCCTAAATGCTAATCAAGGCAGACATAAACAATAGACATTACAATTAAGTAAATTATATAATATGTTAGAAGATGTTAAATAAAAGCAGAATGGGGTGAGGGAGAGGGGCAATGTATGTGGAGGAGGAGGTTTTAATATTAAATAGGGTGGTCTGGGTAGGGGTCATTGAAAAATTAAGACTGAAACAAAGCCTTGAAGGAAATGAGAGAGTAAGATCTGACTTGTGATTAAAATGATCACTCTGATTGTTGGAAATAGATGGTGGAGAGGAAAGAACAAGATAAAGATCTGCACACACCGAGGAAAGGCCATGTGAGGACACGCAGAAAAGGTGGCCATCTGCAACCCACGGAGAGACCTCTCACCAAACGCTGACCCTGCTGTCACCCTTATCTTGGACTTCCATTCTCCAGAACTGTGAGAAATAAATTCCTGTTGTTTAAGCCCAGTCTGTGGTTTTTTATTATGGCAGCCTGCTAACTAACTAATACTGAATCTGAGATGTTTATTAGATATCTAAGTGGAAATGTTAAGGGTAGGATAGGCTAGTCTGGAGTTTTGAAGCAACACCTGTTTTAGAGATTTAAATCTGGTAGTCAGCAGTTTATTGAAGGTATTTAAAACTGTGGAAATGGATGTGATAACCAAGAGAATGAGTGTAGATAGAGGAGAGGACTAAAGATTTAACAATGGGACACTCCAATATTAAAACATCAATAAAAAGAAGAGAAAATATCAAAGGAGAGAAGAGAAATGAGTGAGCTAATAGAAAAAACAAGGGAGTGTGGTATATGGAAAGCCAAGTGAAGAAAGTGTATCACTCCTTTCTTAATAAAGAAAACGGACACGTGGACACAGTGGGGGAAGGGGGGTGGGACGAATTGGGAGATTAGGATTGACATATATACACTACCATGTGTAAAATTGACAGCTAGTGGGAACCTGCTGTATAGCACAGGGAGCTCGGCTCAGTGCTCTGTGATGACCTAGATGGGTGGGAGGGAGGTCCAAGAGGGAGGGGATATATGTATACATATAGCTGATTCACTTTGTTGTACAGCAGAAACTAACACATCATTGTAAAGCAACTACAGTCCAATAAAAAAAAATGTACTGCAAAAAAAAAATTGACAATTGAGCTTAGCAATGTGGAGATCACTGATGATGTTGAGTGGAATGGTTTCAGTGCAGCAGTGGGGCAAAGCTTGATTGGCATGAGTTTAAGAAAGAGTGGGAGAGAAATAGGCCACAGTGAATACCAACGGCTTTTAAAGGAGTTTTGCTGGAAAGGGGAACAGAGAAATGGGGGTAGTAGTTATAGGGGAAGAGTGAAAAGAGGATTTTTTTAAACATGGGAGAAATGATCGTTTCTTTGTATGCTGATGGAGAATAAAGAGCATAAAACTGATGTAGGAGAGAAAGGGAAGAATTGCTAGAAACTTGTCTACGAGGAGGCAAAAAGAGATGGTTATCTAGTGAACTTGTGGAAGATTGGCTTTAGATAGGAGCTTGAAAGTTTATTACTTCTGCTAACAGGTGAGAAGGCAGATGTGTGTAGATGTGATGCTGAAAGTCTCTGGATGTTCTCTTTTGATTATTTCAAAGCCTTCATAATATAGGAAACTGATTATATGCTGAGACTGATGTTTATAAAGGAGGTGTTCGTAGGATTTCCAAAGAGAGAAGAACATCTGAAATAGTTGTCTAGGAGAGTAGGAGAATCAGTAGACAAAGATCTATGAGTTGTTTTGTCTGGCAATATTAGGGTCCCATTTGAGGTTCATGGTTGAATTTTAAAGTGAGAGCAGTCATGGGTGGAATTGCATTTTTCTCCAGTCATGCTCAGCTTCATGTGTTCAGACTTAGAGTTGGTAGAGGACTGGATATAACCAGTGGCATAAATTTCACCAAGCAAATTCAAATCAGTGAAAGAAGGGCAAGGAATATAACAAGGATTAATCATCAGGATTAACTATGTAATCTAAACTGGGTGAGGAGAAGAGTAAGGACATCAAAAGGAATGAGGGACCGTGAAAGAGTGGTAGGATTAATGACTTGGAAGTCCCAGTGGAATCAAAGGATTATTGGGTCTGGAAGACTATAGGAAATGAGCTTGCAAGATAGGAGATTGTGGCAGAGAATAAGATGTATGAAACTGAGATTATGGAGAGATTGCTGTGTCTAAGATCTGGCAATGGGAAAGAGTGACTGAGGTAGTACGAGAAGATTATTATTATAGGAAAAAATTCAAGTAACTAACAGGTTGGAGTGCCAGGAGAATTTATTTAAATGTACACTGAAATTACCACAAATATGAAAGGAGTAGTATTAGAGAGTGATGGTGAGCCAGGCTAAAATTGTTCAGAAGTGAGGGGTATGACCTAGGGACTTCAGATGACAGCAATAATGATGGTTTAGAGGATGAATTTGATAACCTGGTTTCAAAGCTATGGGGTTTTAGGAAGGAGGTAGGGCAAATTCTTGAAAGCTGCAATGAAAACATGAAGGACATTTACCCTACTTCTGAATCAGTGGTAGAAGTGCCATGGGAGAAACACCAGCCTCCTTTTGAGAAGGCTGCATGGGAAGCAATGTTTTTAGGGGAGAGCCAAGTTTCCCTCAGTCCAGTAAGGTAGAGGAGTTTCAGCAAGAGGCTGACACGTTTGAGAAGAGATTCATGGAGCAGAAATAAAAAGACTGATGCTGGCTGGAAATTGATTGGAGTTATTGGAGACTGTAAGATAACTGAGCATGCAGAGGAGGAAGAGTGGACGGGGGAGAAACTGAGGCCAGTTTACCTGTGCTTAGCACTCTCAACAGCTTCATGGAATGTGTCCCAGACTGTGCCTTCCACCTCATGTCTGCTCCTATTCTGTCTTGTACTTTAAGCCACCCAGTGAATTTATAAATAAATTAGCTATCATTTTCTCACTAAAAATGACACGCTTAGAATAATGGACATCCTCAGAAAGACCTGCAATCCTTCCCAGTTTTCCTTGAGTGAAATTTGTGTCAGAGTACCCTACCTATTCTTTCCATTAGCTTTAGGTGAAGAGCATCCATACCTTCCCCTTCCCCAGCAGGAGAGAGACCCTCCATTATGATCAAGAATAAGGGGTCAGGGCCCTGTACTCCTTATGAAAGGCTAGAAGGGAGAATCCCCACAGCAGTGTTGCAGGTTGTTACTGAGTCTCCAAGCTTGGCAAGAGGTTAATGACATTCCTGTTTTGTTACTTTCTATATTTATTGCTTTATGGGCAGACCATGTGGCCTATACTATTTCTACATTGTGTAGTGTATTGAGATTTTCTTCGTGGCCTAGTACATGATTAATTTTTATAAATATGCCATAGACATTTAAAAATAATGTATATATTTTAGATGTTAGGTACAAAGTTCAATGTTGAAAAAGTCTAGCATTGTCATTATAGAATTACAATTCTTTTTTTTGTGTGTGTACTTCTTTCAGCTTCTGAGAGGTGTATGTTAAAAGTTTTCATGATTTAATTTTTGTTGAATCTCCTTGGATCTAACTTTTTTCCATTATATAATTTGTTATTGTGTTGTTTGGTGAATAAAAGTTTAAATTCTTTTGAGGTATTTTATATTTTCTCAATATAAAATTTCCCTTTTTGTCACATTGATTTTTGCCCTACCTCTGCTTAGATATTAACAATGCCATTCTTGATTTAAATTTGGTATCATTTGACAGGAATATCTTGATATTTCCATTCTTTTCAATCTCTTTGTGTCATTCCTTTAAAATATTTTAAAAATATTTTAAATATTAAAAATAGGGGCTTCCCTGGTGGCACAGTGGTTGAGAGTCCGCCTGCCGATGCAGGGGATGTGGGTTCGTGCCCCGGTCCAGGAGGATCCCACATGCCGCGGAGCGGCTGGGCCCGTGAACCATGGCCACTGAGCCTGCGCGTCCGGAACCTGTGCTGTGCAATGGGAGAGGCCACAGCAGTGAGAGGCCCACGTACCACACACACACACAAAAAATTAAACATAATATATTTTTTGATTTAAAATAAAACTGAATTTTGCATTTTGCTTTTTTTTAAAACCTCATGTGACAGTCTTCTTAGAATATGGGAATGTGATGCATTTCTACTTACTGTAATTACTTATACGTTTTCTCTTTTCTGCCATCTTCTTTTGTCTCTTCCTTTTATTATGCTTTCTTATTTGCCCATATTTAACTCACTTTGTGACTTGTCCTGGTTTGATCATTTTTCCCATGTTTTTCCTCTTCTAGTGCTTTAAAAATTTGAGAGCCACTATTTTCGTGCTACTTTTAAAATTCCAACGTATATTATTTAAACATACGTTTTCCTATTAACATAGATAACTGAACAATACATATAAAACTTTCTCCCTTTTATCCATTTAAATAAGATGAGATTTTTAGGATACCTTTTCTTTGCTCTTGAGCACTTCCTTCCCCCTACACAATGATCTTGAATCATCTGCAATTTTTCAGTTTTTTAAATGTCTATTATGCTTTTATAACTCCCTTCTTAACAATTATATATGTAATGTATATAAAATACATAATTACATAATAATATACATATATATCTTAACTGTATTTTACTTCATAAGCATATTATCAACAATTATTTGGATAGAAATATACATTTTCCTTGTTTCTCTGCTTGCTCGTGCATTTTTCTTTCTGTGAATTTTTATTCTTCTTTTCTTTTTGTTTGTTTGTTTTGCAGAATTATGATTTCCAGAATTTTCTTTCAGAAAGGATAAATAGGTGGCATAGTGCATTACTGCTGTTTTAGCTGCCTACTATGTCTCCTACCTTCTTATGGCAATAACATGCTTTTCTTTAGAAATTTACTCCTCTAGCCCTAGCCATTTGACGTGACCCTTGTGGCACTGTAAGTCACTATACTCTATGTCTGTGACCACAGACATGGGTATCTGATCAATGTGTAGCCCATCATAGTACAAGATCACCTGGAGCACAGGGTTTTTTTTAAAAGAGGTGGCTCAGGTCTGATCAGTCTTTCCAGGGGATTTATATATAACGATGCAGTTTTGATTTGTTTTTACTAGTGGGATGATATAAAATCAGACTAGTTCCAACCATGTTTTCTTCTTTTCCCACAATTTGGAGGTGGGATATATTCAGTAGGAGAGAGAATGATGCCACAGACTGAAAAACAAACAAACAGATTGAGGAGAAAAAGAGAGAGAGAGGAAGAGTTGATGATAATAGTTGAGACTCTGGGCACAGTCAGACCTGCATGACCCCCTTTCTTCCCAGTTGTTTGAGCCAATAGAGTCCCTCTTCTTTTTTTAAGACTTATTTATTATTTATTTTTGGCTGCATTGGGTCTTAGTTGTGGCATGCGGGATCATTCGTTGCGGCGCGTGGGTTTTCTCTTCAGTTGTGGTGTGCAGGCTCCAGGACGCGTGGGCTCTGTAGTTTGTGGTGCGCAGGCTCTCTAGCTGAGGTGCCTGAGCTCAGTAGTTGTGGCACGCAGGCTTAGTTGGCCCCCGGCATGTGGGATCTTAGTTCCCTGACCAGGGATCGAACCCGTGTCCCCTGCATTATAAGGCGGATTCTTTACCACTGGACTACCAGGGAAGTCCCTTTTTTAAAAAATATTTATTTATTTATTTATTTATTTATTTATTTATTTATTTAGGCTGCACTGGGTCTTAGTTGCAAATAGAGTCCCTCTTCTGTTTAAACTTATTTGAATTAGATTTATTTCATTTGCACCTGAAATAATCCTAACCAATGCAGGTAGAAGACTTTCTGAGTTCTTGCATGTTGAAAAACGTCTTTATTTTGTCCTCATACTTGAATGATAGTTAATCTGGGCAAAGAATTTCACCTTTTCCTTTAGCCCCCTGTAGACATTTCTCCATTCCTCTCCAGTTTTATTCTTGTCCAAAGACTTATTGCTATCTTAAAGATTATTGTGTTTAGTTACTTATTATGTTTGTTGTTTCTAATATTTAGAGAGGACAAACCAAATAAACATCACCCTTTAAGATTTTTGCTTTAACAAAACATTTCTACCTGGCTATACATGAAATAGTTCACTTATTTATTTTTCACCAGCTAAGGTGATTTAAAGTAAATATTTTCAAGCCTATATTCAGGTTTTAGTTCTGAATGCTTTATAAATATGTCACATATTTCTTGGATTTGGGGACTTCAGAATTAGATCCAGTGTTTGAGAATCTGACTGATCCTGAATATCATGGGAAGATTATTTTATAATTCTTAAATCCTATACTTAACTTATGAATATCAGTTGTGCTTGCTTTAAGAAACGACTGATATTTTGTTGATTCAGCTTTTATTATTATTCAATAAAAGCTTATTCAGCTTTTTATCTTCTGTGATTTCTTGGTCTTGTTCTATTATTCTCACACAGAGTCTGTCCTTCTATGTGTTAATCCACAACAAAAAGTGACACTTGATGGTTTCTGCTCTTCCAATATTAGCTAAGCACTTTATAAACCTGAGATAGCTATAAAACACTGATATAGAAAGTTTTGATCTACCTCCTAATACTTTGGTGAAAATTTAAGAAAAGAAAGTAAAGTGAGTCTTCTTTTGGTTTTATGTTGGTTTAGGGAATATCATAATGTAATAAGAAAAAATGATATTTTAAATGAAGCTAGGTCTTATTCCATTTAGCTTTTGGTAGCTTATAATTGAATTCATTTGTAAAAGAATACTGATCCAAAATATTTCATGCAATTGATGAACTACAGTATTAGACTTTGGGCTTTGGGAAGGCTATAGTGAAGGCAGGGACCAGGGCTTATGGACCTTAATTGCTTCTTTCTAATTACTGAGAAAACGAACTTCTCTTACTAGGCAGAGTAGGTCAATGTTACTCAAATAGTCACTAGCTCTTAATAGTCATGGGCTTTTTTTTAGCAGCAGGCTTCATGGTAGTCATAGCCTAGACCCCTGATATTGGCACTGGAGTACACAAAAGAATTATCTAAACTTGTTGAAAATGTATAATTCTGATTCTTAACTTCAGAGATACTTACTCACTAGGTTTGGGGAAGATACCAGGAATTTGTGTGTGTGTGTGTGTGTGTATTTATGTGTGTTTTTGACAAATATCTTTTTTTCTTTTTCTTAAATTGAAGTACAGTTGATTTACAATGCTGTGCCCATCTCTTCTGTGCAGCAAGGTGACTCAGTTATACACATAGAAACATTCTTTTTTAATATTTTTTTCCATTATGGTTTATCACAGGATATTGAATATATAGTTCCCTGTGCTATATATTAGGACCTTGTTTATCCATTCTAAATGTAACAGTTTACATCTACCAACTCCAAACTCCCAGTCCATCCCTCTCCCTTGGCAACCACAAGTCTGTTCTCTATGTCTATGAGTCAGTTTATGCTTTGTAGATAGGTTCATTTGTGCCATATTTTAGATTCCACATATAAGTGATATCATATGGTGTTCGTCTTTCTGACTTACTTCACTTAGTATGATAATCTCTAGTTGCATCCATGTTGCTGCATGGATGTGGTATATATATATATATATACCACATCTTCTTTATCCATTCATCTGTTGATGGACAGTTAGGTTGTTTCCATGTTTTGGCTATTGTGAACAGTGCTGCTATGAACATAATGGTGCGTGTATCTTTTTGAATTATAGTTTTGCCTGGATATATTTCCAGGAGTGGAATTGCTGGATCATATGGTAATTCTATTTTTAGTTTTCTGAGGAACTTCCATACTGTTTTCCGTAGTGACTTTACCAACTTATATTCCCACCAACAGTGTAGGAGCGTTCCCTTTTCTCCACACCCTCTCCGGCATTTGTTATTTGTCGACTTTTTCATGATGGCCATTCTGACTGGTGTGAGGTGGTACCTCACTGTAGTGTTTTTTTTTTTTTTTTGCGGTACGTGGGCCTCTCACTGTTGTGGCCTCTCCCTGTTGTGGCCTCTCCCGTTGCGGAGCACAGGCTCTGGACGCGCAGGCTCAGTGGCCATGGCTCACGGGCCCAGCCGCTCCGCAGCACGTGGGATCCTCCCGGACCGGGGCACGAACCCATGTCCCCTGCATCGGCAGGCGGACTCTCAACCACTGCGCCACCAGGGAGGCCCTCTCACTGTAGTTTTGATTTGCATTTCTCTAATGATTAGTGATGTTGAGCATCTTTTCATGTGCCTACTGGCCACCAGTATGTCTGCTTTGGAGAAATGTCTATAAGGTCTTCTGCCCATTTTTTGATTGGGTTTTTGTTGTTGTTATTGTTGAGTTTGTATATTTTGGAGATTATCTAGCCCTTGTGGGTTGCAACATTTTCAAATATTTTCTCCCATTCCGTAGGTTGTCTTTTCATTTTATTTTTTTTATGGCTTTCTTTTCAGTGCAAATCTTGTAAGTTTGATTAGGTCCCATTTGTTTATTTTTGTTTTTATTTCTATTGCCTTGGGAGACTGACCTAAGAAAACATTGGTACAATTTATGTCAGAGAGTGTTTTGCCTATGTTCTCTTCTAGGAGTTTTATGTGTCATTTGACAAATATCTTAAGTATCAATAGTTCTGATACTGGTTTTAAAAAGACCAGTTTGAAACCTGGCTAGATGTTAGCACTAGGTGGATTTTCCCATGCACCAAAAAAACCTGCCTGCCTGTAATAATAAGCTTCAAATACCAGCTGGTGTTCAAGGACAGTTCTGACTCCAATGGCTTCCATATTGTACTACTAACTTCAGTTCTTATCTCTGACACCTCTAGACTTGGTGTCCATATGCGCTTTTTCCAGAATTTGGATTTTGACCTCTTCTCTAGTGGCTGTGGCTTGACTTATCCAGTAATCTAAGTGTCTTCTGTTCCCTCAAGTACTTTGTACTTCACAGAACCAGTGACCTACCCTGGCCACTGGGCTGGGCTTAGTTTCCCTTAGAGAATGGTGAGTCAGACAGCAATAATGTCATGATAAATTCTGGTGAGATTATAGACGATTATTATCTACATTTTCACACTTGTACTCTCCTAATGAACATGAATTACTTTTATGAAAATTCTAACACAACAAAAAAATGAGAAAAATGTTCACATCCTAAAATATCACAGATAATTCTAGCCAGAGGAGGACCATGTGAGAAGAACTGTAACAGTTCTGGTAAAACTGGTTAGTCATTTTTCCAATGTAGCTTCTCTCTTCTGAGCATTTCCTATCTTTCACTGCCATATAAGATTTCTTAGGGCACATAATGGACCCATTATAGCAGTTTACTTCTCCTTGCTTAATTTTTTTTGACCTTTAAAGTGAGTCTTTCTCTCCCTTATCAGCTCTCCTCTTAAATCCTAGGACCATGACATTGACCTTTATAGCTTATGCTACAGTTTTGTGGTGTCAGTTTGATCATGTCACTTCCCACCTCCACCCTCTCGTCTAATCCTCAGTTTAAACTGCTTCAGTGGTGTCCTATTTTTCGGAGAGACTGAAGTCTGTAACATGGTCTTAAATGTGTATTCTCATCTTTATTTACTTCTCCGGCCTTCGTTTTGCACTCCCACCATTTTCTTCCCTCTCAGCAGAGGTTGCACAGGCTCTTTCTTTTGCTTAGAACTTGGCCCCCCTCTCCTCCCTTCTTCGCTTATTTAATTCCTACTCATCTCTTCAGTTCTCACTCACATCTTGGACAAATATTCCCTGACTTCTGAACAAGGAAAACCTTCCGATTTTAATTCTCATGTTAGCCTGTATGCCTCCTTCCTGAAACTATAATTTTATATTTATTTGTGTGATTATTTTACTGGTGTCCACCAGTCCACCTAGAAGTTTAAGATCCATGAGAACCGTGATTATCTGCTTTTCTCAATATTGAATCCCAGCTTCTAGCACCGTGCCTGGTACACAGCAGGTACTCTTTTGTATTTGTTGAGGGAGTGATTATACTTTCTGAATTAAATAATTAAATTGAATTAAAGAATATACATACCAATTATGATAAACACATTAGCATGGCTAGAGTAGCATTCAGAAAAGGGGTCGCCTTCCTGCCTCTGCCCCATAGGTCCCAGACTTGCTTGTTATGATTAGATAGACTGTACAGACCACTAGACCAGATATTTAACTATAACTAAAGACGCTTTTAAACTCAGACCTTATAAAGGTGACCAGTTCCTTTGTTTAGAATGTCAACCTGGAATTAACACTATTTACAGTTTACATATATGTAGTTAAGTATGAATATTTGTTCACCAATTCTAGGATATGAAAATTATCACATTAATTAGTTTTTTTTGAATCAAACTAAACGGTCCTCACTGCTGCCCACCTTGGCTGGCAGGAAGTCTGATCTCAGTCAAGCTTAGACTGCTCGCTCTTCCAGAGACCCATGCCCTTGTTCTCAAGGCTGCCGTGTGTCTTGTTGCGATCTCCGCATTCCTAGTGTCTCTTCTAAGCGGGCAAGCCTGTCTTGCATTTGGGAAAATCAGATATTCCCATTTTTTTCCTTAGTCTCCTTGGTCTGGCTTCCTCTTTTCAGTGCCACCAGAAGCCTCTCTCTCCCTTTACTCTAGACCCACTTAGCACACTCCCTAAAAGGGACTATTGAAACACAAAACTGTTTGCTTTCTGCTGGAGGTGAGGAGGTAAGGATCCCTTAGGATCTTAGAAATATAATATCGACTTCTCTTTCCTTGCCTTCTCCTTTGGGAAGGAGAAAGGAGATATTAATACCACTTACTTACTTTATTAATAACTCATTTTGTACATATGTGCATATATAAAGACTAATAAAGGTTCTGATATCAGCTCCTTTTTTTTTTATTACCAAGGTGATAAGAACCAATTACTATGGGTTCCTAGGAAGTAATTCTGATCTAGTCTGAACACCCCACTCACTTCCTGTATTGTCAGGAGTGTGCTGGGATGTTTGTGTCTTACATCAGTATTCTTACTACTAACTCTGTGTCCCTACCTTTGCATTTACTCAAACATAATCTTAAGAACAGATTTGTTTTTAACCATCTGATTTCTATAATGCTTTGATTCCCTTAAAACAGATGGCTGGGTTAATCTGTGACAGTTAAAGGGACACTTCTGTGCTTCAAATGAAGTGTGGAGTCAGTCCTTTCTGCATTCAGATTGCAATTATGTTGCTTATTGCAATTTTGACTTTCTGCTAGTGGTTCTTAAATGGGGGTGATTTTTGCCTGTCAGGGGACATCCAGCAGAGGGTTTGATTCTCATGACCCTAGGGGTGCTACTGGCATCTAGTGGGTAGAGACCGAAGATGCTGTGAAACATCCTATGGTGCTCAGGACAGCCTCCCCATTAAAAAAAATCTGACTCAGTAGGTCTGTGTCTTTATTCCCACCTTGCCCCTAGGTTCTTCATGACAGTTTTTTTATTTTATTTTTTAATTATTTTTTAGATTCCATATATATGTGTTAGCATACAGTATTGTTTTTCTCTTTCTGACTTACTTCACTCTGTATGACAAGAATAAAGACACAGACCTACTAGAGAATGGACTTGAGGATACGGGGAGGGGAAGCGTAAGCTGGGACAAAGTGAGAAAGTGGCATGGATATATATATACACTGCCAAACGTAAAATAGATAGCTAGTGGGAAACAGCCACACAGCTCAAGGAGATCAGCTTGGTGCTTTGTGACCACCTATAGGGGTGGGATAGGGAAGGTGGGAGGGAGAGAGATGCAAGAAGAAAGGGATATGGGGACACATGTATATGTATAACTGATTTGCTTTGTTATGAAGCAGAAACTAACACACCATTGTAAAGCAATTATACTCCAATAAAGATGTTTACAAAAAAAAAAAAAAATCTGACCCAGAGTGTCAAAAGTATTGAATGTTGAGGAAACTTGTCCTATGAAAATTACTTAACCTTTCTAGACTTAGTTTCCTCATCTATGAAACAGAGATAACAATATCTACTTACAGGTCTGTTGAGCAGCAAAAATTAGATAATACTGTAAACAGTGAAACTAAATAGATGGTAGTTATAAATATTAATATTAAATAATATAAGAGCTGAAGGTTTCTGAGAGCACGTTGACCACTGTTTCAAATGCACTTGGCTTTCCTTATGCTGGTTACTGCTCAGGTGACCACTTCTGTGCAGGATTTGACCTGCTACCCTTCAGTGTAACCTGAGAGCACTTTGTTTCAGGCTTCTCTTCACACCTCTCACTTCCTGAGCAGGGCTTCTTTGACAGCTCTGAGTGGACAGGTGGGACCCTGTTCTACACTCATGCAAGTGCAAACCTGAAATGTGGGGCCTTTAGCACCCTTAGGGCCACCCTTGATTGTTGAAGTACTGAGTTGATGAATAAATGCTTCCTTTCCCTTTTTGTCCCCTTGGTGGACTGCCCTGAGACTGCTCATTTCATGAAGCTCCCAGATGGTTCTGAGCACCAGTCACCCAAGACAGTGGCCAACTTGACACCATACAGATCCTTCTGTTGGCTTTTCCTCCTTCTCTGTTTCACTCCTCTTGCTCTCTGAGATCATTTCCCAAATAAACTGCTAGCATGTAGGCTTTTTTTCTAGACTCTGTTTTCAGGAAACCCTATTGGTGACACTGCTCATCCAAGAGATAGGGAAATGGAGGCCCAGAAGGGTGAGGTAACTTGTCAAAGGTCGTACAGTTAGTGCTAAAGTCAACATTAGAAACAATATCCCCTTATACTTTTATAGCGTTCTTGCCACCGCACCATAATTTCTCTCCACATTATAGTTTGCCTCAGCTTATCAATGCTATGTATGTGCTAACTGTTTTGGTTATTATTAGGGACTGTTAAAATATGACAGGGAGGCATATGCTAGTAAAATGAGTGGGTTTCTAGAATGCCAGCAAAAACTGTTTGTGCCATGGTTTAAAAATTATTTAAAGATTTTTAGGTGTTCAACCATCTGGAATGTCTACAAAAATATAAAAATATACCACAAGTTTACATGATACTTAAATATACATATAATTGTACTTCTATAAGGTTTGAATAACAAGAGGTATTGTTAAAAACATTCACCAAATATCTATGTTATTTGTTATTTCACAAAAGCTGTGGGTCATTTTAAGACATGAAAAAGGCATTGACTCTGGCAAAAATGAAATCACACTGAAGAGTCCTCAAAATTGTTGATCAAATGTGTTGTAAAAAAAGGATTTAGAGTTAGTTCTTAAAGCATCTATAATAAATCTGATAAGTTAAGAGAAGGCAAAAATATATTGTTACTTTATGTGGTATTTACCTTGGCCTGTCTGCAGCATTACATTTTCCAGGAGCTGGAAAAAGCATGGTGTTCTTCTGCATAGACGGATCTTCTGTCACAATCTAATTCACAGTTGCTCTTCACAAACTGTAAACTCATGCCAAGTGAGAGTTGATGCATTAATCCATGTTAATATTTGTGAAAATGCATGTGAACACAGTGAGTGAGTCATCCTAGAGTCTGGATTACTGTGCTGAAGAACAAAAATATCAGCAGAGTTTCTCCATTTGTGAGCTCAGAAAAGCATTAAGCTCAGCTTAACTACCTCAGGAAGCACTGGATTTATACCAGTCATGCTGGATCAGGGCTTATTTTCTGTCAGAGTGGTGGTTCTGTTCTAAAAGGAGATGAGAAATAGAGATGGTTTTGGAGACAGACAACAGGATAACCGATTCTGAGGCGTAGGTACTGGACTGCCGTATGTTAGAAAGCATTCATGTTTTCCACCCAAATAGCCCAAGCAGGAGCAATTAATTGCATGTTTTTGTTGGTTTGGTTTTGTTTTTCCCAGACTTGGAAAGTTAAGAGATGCTAGGTTGAAAACTTGCCTCAGAATGGAGATTTTCTTGTTGGTGCTGGCCCATCCATGATCTCCAGGCTATCTACCTTGTCCTAAAGGCCCACTGAGTATGTGACAGGAGCTTGTGGGTCATCCTAAGTAACCTGGACTCTGTCTTAAGAAAACTGGCTAGACAATGGCAGTTTTTAAGCAGGGGAATGACTTCAGATATTTATAGTACCAGTGACCAAGAGTTGGGGGGAACTGGTGCTGGAAAGACAATTTTGTTGCTATTGTTGTAATATAACTAAGAGATGATGAAAGATTTCACTTAGAAAGTGTAGGTGGGGCAGTGAGCACTCATTCAATTTTGGAGTAAGAAGAAATTATTTATTTCACTTGTGGATTGTATACTTTCACAATACGTATTTTGTGCATTCTTTCCATCACTGTTGGCTTTTCCTCAGATAGCTATTGTACTTTTAACATTTATTGGCATTCATTCATTCATTCACTTAGCTATTTATGGACATCAAACATAGGCTAGATTCTATACACAGCAAGAGGAAAGAAAAAGTAAAGGTTACGTGGAAACTGACCTGAGTATAGTGACAGATCCAGAGCTTGATTCCTGCTTAAAGTTGTAATCTACTGGAGGGGGGTCTAACTTTCTTTTTAAAATGGTTATATTTATTCCTTCATAGAGAAAAATAAGCACTAAAGAACCAAGAGATGTGAATTCTATTTTTGCCACTAAATTTCTGAATCATCTTAGATACATCATTTCTCTAGTTGTCAGTCTACTAATTTGTAAAATAAGAGCTTGCAACTTTAAAATGCTAGGAGCTGCTCAACATCATTATTAGAGAAATAAATGTAAATCCAAACCACAAAGATATCACTTCACACCCAGCAGAATGGCTATAATAAATAAGATAAGCAATAACAAATGTTAGTGAAGATGTGGAAAATGTGAATCCTCATACATTACTGATGCAGTCACTTGGAAAATAGTTTGGCAGCTTTTAGAAAAGTTAAACATAAAACTACCATGTGATCCAGCAATCCTACTCTAGGTTTTACCCGAGAGAAACAAAAACATATGTCCAAACAAAGACTTGTGAGTGAATGTTTACAGCAACATTATTCTTATAGCCCAACACTGGAAGCAGTCTTAATGTCCATCAAGTGAGTGTGTAGACAAAATGTGGTAGATCCATATGATGGAATACTATTCAGCGATAAAAGGAATGAACTACTGACGTATGCTACTTCATGAATGAACCTCAAAAACATTATTCAAAGTATCCATACAATATCCAGACATATTGTATGATTCCATTTATATAACATGTCCAGAGAGGCAAATTTACAGAGACAGAAGGTAGATTGGTGGTTACTTGGGCCTGTGGATAGGATGTGTTTAAATGGGCATGAGGGATCTTATTGGGGAATGAAATGTTCTAAAACTGACTTATGATCATGGTTGCACCATTCAGCAAAGTTATTAAGAATCATTGAATTGTAAACTCAAAATGGATGAATTCTATAATTTGTGAAATATATCTCAGTAAAGCTGTGTGAAATATGCTAAAAACCATGGAAATGGCCTCTGATTCCAGTATCCTTTGAGAGACATGCAGACAAGAGACATACTATGGTCAGAGTCAGCACATTTTCTGAATGTGATTTCTATATTCTTGCAAAGAGCCATTACTGGAATTTTCACAATACTCTTCCTTCAGTGCTTCTCATAATGTGATTTGATTTGTTTTGCCTCAGACTTTAATATTTCACATCCATCAAGCATTTGCCTGGGGGGAACCATATCTTCTTTTGCTTTCTCAGAAGGATAAAGGTGGTCTGGGGTATAAGAGTTGGCCTAGAGTACATTATGGGGATGACTCTACCTTGAGCAAGAGCTTCACACTATTTAACAAAAGCTGACTGATTAATAGCTAAGGAAATGCAAACATAAAGAGTTAGCACCTTCAGAGCCACTCAGGAATTTGTGCACATTGTCTTTAGATGTTATTCTCTATAAACTGATTAATAAGTTTCATAGATATGTTTTCATTTTTGTTCTGCTTCCCAGCCACTTTTTCTTTTAAATTTTTTAAAAAATTAATTTCTCTTCATTCACTAACTGAGTTACATGTTAACCCTTCTTTTTAAGTATTCTTATTCTTTTCCATGTTACCTATTCTCTTTTGACTTTTTTTCCTTTTTGGAACTTTCGATTCCTTCTTTTTGAGAGTAGTATTTGAATATGAAAATCCTTGCAAAATGTAAACTCTACTAGGGAAAAATATTGTGAAGAGAAATAGAATCTCAGGAAATCAATTTGCTTTTTTTTTTTCTCAAGTGTTTATTGATGTAAGACTCAAGTAAAATCAAAACACTGAAAAGATTTTAGCAAATCACTTCTTGAATGCATTTCCTCTGAAGGTATATGCTCACTTAGGTGAAACAATTAAACCTTTTTACAGTGTGAAATCCCATTTAGCAATTCCTCATATCCTAGAACTCTAGGACTGTTAAAGAGGTAATTATCCTGGACTCACCAAAAATATTTTGCATTAGTTTGTCTAGACAAGTCTAGTGTCATAATTAAAAGAATAACAAACTGGACTTTAAGGGAAACAAACATACCCTACAAACAGCAGAGGCTTATTAAGGCATACCTGAGCAAAGTCTGACTTTTACTTAACAGCACAAGAAAAGTAGAGCCTGGATGATAATAGCAAACACTTATTAAGTGTGTACTATGTGCCAGAACATCAGGGAACAACTCATTTAATTTTCTGAATATTATAGATGAGGAAACTGAAACAAAGATACGTAAAGCAATTTGCCCAAGCTCACAGGCTAGAAAGGGGCAAAGCTGGGTTTTGAACCCAGGTAGCCTTGCTCCAGTCTATGTGCCTAACTGTAACACTCTACTGCCTTGCTAAGTAGATGAGATTCTGCACATGGTGCACAACAAGTGTTCAGTAGATACTTAAAGAATAAGAAAACACCATACCAAGTAATATGGAAGTATACTATTGCTACTGGAGATATACTACTGGAAGTATACTATTACAAACTGGGAATAGAAAGACAGAGAGCAATGCCTTCAAGAATCTGATGGAAAATAATTTATTACTTAGCATCCTATAACAAGCCAAACTTTTAATCAAATAAAGATAATTTTGATATCAAATACTCAGAAAATTTACCTTCCATTCATTTTTATTAGAAAGCTACTGGAGTGTAGATGCTAAATTTTAAAAAGCAGTATTATGGGATAGAGGAAATCATGAATCTATCATGGAATTTTCCAGAAGTGATCAGGATGAAGGGAAAAGGAAGACCAAAGAGAACAGCTCTGTCACAGGCCTGGAGAGCAACCAGTCCAGAGCAGAGTAGGAGTGCTCTGGAGAGAGATTATCCAGAAAAAAGGAATTGATATGTTTTGAAATCCTTGAACATTTGAAAATTATACAGTAAGTATATGGCATATCTAATGGGACATTTGGGTATAATAAAGGAAAATAATCAGAAAATTAAGCAAGAGAATAACTGGCAATTATTTTTTGTTGTTGTTGTTTTTTTTTTGCATTACGCGGGCCTCTCACTGTTGTGGCCTCTCCCATTGTGGAGCACAGGCTGCGGACGTGCAGGCTCAGCGGCCATGGCTCACGGGCCCAGCTGCTCCGCGGCATGTGGGATCTCCCCGGACCGGGGCACGAACCCGTGTCCCCTGCATCGGCAGGCGGACTCTCAACCACTGCGCCACCAGGGAAGCCCAATAACTGGCAATTATTATAGTAAATCCATGTGGAAATGGAGCCATATACAAATGGCTTATATGATTTTTTGTATCTGTGTGAATCATTATACCATAAAAAGATAAATAAAAGTGATTGGAAAAACAAATACAATGCTATAGCCGTTGGAAGGAAGAAGAGAGCACTTCCAGCTATGGTTGTTGAGAAGGTCTCCTGAAGGGGTGACCTTTGAGCTGTGAGGAGCTTTGTAAAATGAATAGGATTTCTATAAGGTGAGATGTGAGACAGGCTTTTGGGTAGGGAGAAAGGAGTAAATAAAACCTCAGATGGGGAAAACCTGTAGTGTGTTTAGAAAATGGTGGTAGTCCAAATATGGTTACTTGCAATTGCCTTTGATGGAGGGGTGGAGGCAAAAGCTGGAAAGATAGATTAGGAGCATGAGGAACGTAAGTGACAACTTGTGATAAGTACTGTATGTTCCTGACTCACAATTGCCATCTGGTAAATACTTTTTGAATAAATACATTCTCTATTAGGTGGTATACAATTGACTTAGTGCCTAGATTGATCTGAATTTTCCTTGAGCAAGGAACGTTGTCATATATTTCAGCCCACCACTGATGCATAAGCAAGCACCTGCAGAAAAGAGAAAGGACGAAATTTAAAATCCATCAGCAGCTCTTTATGCAAAGGCCAATTAAAACTGGGAAGCCTTCAAAATGGTACATGTTAACTCCTTTCATACATTTTTTCATAAAATTTGAAATGTTTATATGTAACATCACAAGTCAGGAAGTGAGATAACTTGGACATGGAGAAGAAAATCAGTGAATATTGAAATTAGAAACATCTGTTTAAATAGAAGAGAGAAAGGTTTTGGTTAAAAGTTGGATGGAATAAATTGGTAGTGAAGAATTAAGAGTGAAATGGGAATTCGTGAGTGACTGGTTGGACAAGAAAGTGCATATCAACTGTATGGAAAAAGAAAATACTTTTGAGTTGGATTTTGGATTTTGGATCTTGGTCATCCAAGATTTGGGCAAGACACTTAACCTTACTGAACTTCAGTTATACTCAGGTCATAAGGCGGTTGGTTATAATGAGATATTGGATATAAAATATCTATCACTGTGTGCCTGTTATGTTGTAGTTCTCAATAAATGATAGTAACCTTTCACCATTCCTCCACTTTCCCTGTCCCCCCATAACAGAATAATTGCTTAGCTTCCACACTAAAGTTCAGTTAGTAAAATGCAGAAAATTTCTATTCACAAAGTCAGACAGAATTTACTTGCTAGATATCTACCCTGGTGCTGGATGTCTTTTCATATTTGATCTGACTAGACACCAAATTCCATCTGGAGTTTATAAAACATCTCTCACTTATAATTTTCAAACAGATTTTTCTGCATGTGTCTGCTGGATGGTTTGAAAGCTCTAAAGAGGAATAAAATGGTGTGAAAGAATTCCAGGGTAGTATGTAGATTTCCCCATTATAACAAATAGTTTTTTTTAACATCTTTATTGCAGTATAATTGCTTTACAATGTTGTGTTAGTTTTTGCTGTATAACAAAGTGAATCAGCTATATGTATACATATATCCCCATATCCCCTCCCTCTTACGCCTCCCTCCCACCCTCCCTATCCCACACCTCTAGGTGGTCAAAAAGCACTGAGCTGATCTCCCTGTGCTATGCAGCTGTTTCCCACTAGCTACCTATTTTACATTTGGTAGTATGTACATGTCCATGCCACTCTCTCACTTCGTCCCAGCTTACCCTTCCCCCTCCCCGTGTCCTCAAGTCCATTCTCTACGTCTGTATCTTTATTCCTGTCCTGCCCTTAGGCTCTTCAGAAACAATTTTTTTTTTTTTAGATTCCATATATATGTGTTACCACACGATATTTGTTTTTCTCTTTCTGACTTACTTCACTCCGTATGACAGATTCTAGCTCCATCCACTTCACTACAAATAACTCAATTTCATTTCTTTTTATGGCTGAGTAGTGTTCCATTGTATATATGTGCCACGTCTTCTTTATCCATTCCTCTGTTGATGGACACGTAGGTTGCTTCCATGTCCTGGCTATTGTAAATAGAGCTGCAGTGAACATTGTGGTACATGGCTTATTATGGTTTTTTGAATTATGGTTTTCCCAGGACATATGCCCAGCAGTGGGATTGCTGGGCCATATGATAGTTCTATTTTTAGTTTCTTAAGGAACCTCCATACTGTTCTCTGTAGTGGCTGTATCAATTTACATTCCCACCAACACTGCATAGAGTTCCCTTTTCTCCACACCCTCTATGCCTCCGTTCCCTTTTCTCCACACCCTCTCCAGCATTTATTGTTTGTAGATTTTTTGATGAGGCCATTCTGACTGGTGTGAGGTGATACCTCATTGTGGTTTTGATTTGCATTTCTCTAATGATTAGTGATATTGAGCATCCTTTCATGTGCTTGTTGGCAATCTGTATATCTTCTTTGGAGAAATGTCTATTTAGGTCTTCTGCCCATTTTTGGCTTGGGTTGTTTGTTTTTTTGATACTGAGCTGCATGAGCTGCTTGTATATTTTGGAGATTAATCCTTTGTCAGTTGCTTCATTTGCAAATATTTTCTCCCATTCTGAGGGTTGTCTTTTTGTCTTGTTTATGGTTTCCTTTGCTGTGCAAAAGCTTTTAAGTTTCATTAGGTATAATTCATTTATTTTTGTTTTTATTTCCATTTCTCTAGGAGGTGAGTCAAGAAGGATCTTGCTGTGATTTATGTCATAGAGTGTTCTGCCTATGTTTTCCTCTAAGAGTTTGATAGTTTCTGGCCTTACATTTAGGTCTTTAAGCCATTTTGAGTTTATTTTTGTGTATGGTGTTAAGGAGTGTTCTAATTTCTTTCTTTTACATGTAGCTCTCCAGTTTTCCCAGCACCACTTATTGAAGAGTCTGTCTTTTCTCCATTGTATATTCTTGCCTCCTTTATCAAAAATAAGGTGACCATATGTGCGTGGGTTTATCTCTGGGCTTTCTATCCTATTCCATTGATGTATATTTCTGTTTTTGTGCCAGTACCATACTCTTGATTGCTGTAGCTTTGTAGTATAGTCTGAAGTCCAGGAGCCTGATTCCTCCAGCTCCATTTTTCGTTCTCAAGATTGCTTTGGCTATTCAGGGTCTTTTGTGTTTCCATACAAATTGTGAAATTTTTTGTTCTAGTTCTGTGAAAAATGCCACTGGTAATTTGATAGGGATTGCACTGAATCTGTAGATTGCTTTCGGTAGTATAGTCATTTTCACAGTGTTGATTCTTCCAATCCAAGAACATGGTATATCTCTCCATCTGTTTGTATCATCTTAATTTCTTTCATCAGTGTCTTTTTTGTGTGTGTGTGGTACGCGGGCCTCTCACTGCCGTGGCCTCCCCTGCCGCAGAGCACAGGCTCTGGATGCGCAGGACCAGCGGCCATGGCCCACGGGTCCAGCCGCTCTGCGGCATGTGGGACCATCCGGACCGGGTCACGAACCCGCGTCCCCTGCATCGACAGGCAGACTCTCAGCCACTGCGCCACCAGGGAAGCCCCATCAGTGTCATAGTTTTCTGCATACAGGTCTTTTGTTTCCTCACGTAGGTTCATTCCTAGGTATTTTACTCCTTTTGTTGCAGTGGTAAATGGGAGTGTTTCTTTAATTTCACTTTCAGATTTTTCATCATTACTGTATAGGAATACAGGAGATTTCTGTGCAAGAGTTTTGTATGCTGCTACTTTACCAAATTCATTAATTAGTGCTAGTAGTTTTCTGGTAGCATCTTTAGGATTCTCTATGTATAGTATCATGTGATCTGCAAACAGTGACAGATTTACGTCTTCTATTCCAATTTGGATTCCTTTTATTTCTTTTTCTTCTCTGATTGCTGTGGCTAAAACTTCCAAAACTATGTTGGATAATAGTGGTGAGAGTGGACAACCTTGTCTTGTTCCCGATCTTAGAGGAAATGGTTTCAGTTTTTCACCACTGAGAATGATGTTGGCTGTGGGTTTGTCATATATGGCCTTTATTATGTTGACGTAAGTTCCCTCTATGCCTACTTTCTGGAGGGTTTTATCATAAATAGGTGTTGAATTTTGTTGAAAGCTTTCTCTGCATCTATTGAGATGACCATATGGTTTTTCTCCTTCAATTTGTTAATAAGGTGTATCACGTTGATTGATTTGCGTATATTGAAGAATCCTTGCATTCCTGGGATAAACCCCACTTGATCATGGTGTATGATCCTTTTAATGTGCTGTTGGATTCTGTTTGCTAGTATTTTGCTGAGAATTTTTGCATCTATGTTCATCAGTGATATTGGTCTATAGTTTTTTTTGTGTGTGACATCTTTGTCTGGTTTTGTATCAGGGTGATGGTGGCCTCATAGAATGAGTTTGGGAGTGTTCCTCCCTCTGCTATATTTTAGAAGAGTTTGAGAAGGAAAGGCGTTAGCTCTTCTCTAAATATTTGATAGAATTCACCTGTGCAGCTATCTGGTCCTGAGCTTTTGTTTGTTGGAAGATTTTAAATCACAGCCTCAATTTCAGTGCTTGTGATTGGTCTGTTTATATATTCTTTTTCTTTGTGGCACAGTCTCAGAAGGTTGTGATTTTCTAAGAATTTGTCCATTTCTTCCAGGTTGTTCAATTTATTGGCATACAGTTGCTTGTAGTAATCTCTCATGATACTTTGTATTTCTGCAGTGTCAGTTGTTACTTCTCCTTTTTCATTTCCAATTCTATTGATTTGAGTCCTCTCCCTTTTTTTTTCTTGATGAGTCTGACTAATTTTTTATCAATTTTGTTTATCTTCTCAAAGAACCTGCTTTTAGTTTTATTGATCTTTGCTGTTGCTTCCTTCATTTCTTTTTCATTTATTTCTGATCTGATCTTTATAATTTCTTTCCTTCTAACTTTGGGGGGTTTTTGTTCTTCTTTCTCTAACTCTAATTGCTTTAGGTGTAAGGTTAGGATGTTTATTTGAGATGTTTCTTGTTTCTTGAGGTAGGATTGTATTGCTCTAAACTTCCTTCTTATAACTGCTTTTGCTGCATCTCATAGGTTTTGGATCGTCGTGTTTTCATTGTCATTTGTTTCTAGTTATTTTTTGATTTCCTCTTTGATTTCTTCAATGATCTCTTGGTTATTTAGTAGTGTATTGTTTAGCCTCCATGTGTTTGTATCTTTACAGTTTTTTTTCCTATAATTGATATCTAGTCTCATAGCATTGTGGTTGGAGAAGATACCTGATAGAATTTCAATTTTCTTAAATTTATCGAGGCTTGATTTGTGACCCAAGATATGATGTATCCTGGAGAATATTCCATGAGCACTTGAGAAGAAAGTGTATTCTGTTGTTTTGGGATGGAATGTCCTATAAATATCAATTAAGTCCATCTGGTCTAATGTGTCATTTAAAGCTTGTGTTTCCTTATTTATTTTCATTTTGGATGATCTGTCCATTGGTGAAAGTGGTGTTATAATCCCCTACTATTGTTGTGTTATTGTCCATTTCCCCTTTTACTGCTGTTATTGCCTTATGTATTGAGGTGGTCCTATGTTGGGTGCATAAATATTTACAATTGTTACATCTTCTTCTTGGATTGATCCCTTGATCTTTATGTAGTGTCCCTCTTTGTCTCTTGTAATAGTCTTTGTTTTAAAGTCTATTCTGTCTGATATGAGAACTGCTACTCCAGCTTTCTTTTGATTTCCATTTGCATGGAATATGTTTTTCCATCCCCTCACTTTCAATTTGTATGTGCCCCTAGGTTTGAAGTGGGTCTCTTGTAGACAGCATATATACGGGTCTTGTTTTTGTATCCATTCAGCCAATCTATGTCTTTTGGTTGGAGCATTTAACCCATTTACATTTAAGGTAGTTATTGATATGTTTGTTCCTATTACCATTTTCTTAATTGTTTTGGGTTTGTTTTCGTAGGTCTTTTCCTTCTCTTGTGTTTCCTGCCGAGAGAAGTTCCTTTAGCATTTGTTGTAAAGCTGGTTTGATGATGCTGAATTCTCTTAACTTTTGCTTGTCTGTAAAGTTTTTAATTTCTCCGTCAAATCTGAATGAGATCCTTGCTTGTCAGAGTAATCTTGGTTGTAGGTTTTCCCCTTTCAGCACTTGAAATATGTCCTGCCACTCCCTTCTGGCTTGCAGAATTTCTGCTGAAAGATCAGCTGTTAATCTTATGGGGATTCCCTTGTATGTTATTTGTTGCTTTTTCCTTGCTGCTTTTAATATGTTTTCTTTGTATTTAATTTTTGATAGTTTGATTCATATGTGTCTTGGTGTGTTTCTCCTTGGATTTATCCTTTATGGGACTCTCTGTGATTCCTGGACTTGATTGACTATTTCCTTTCCCATGTTAGGGAAGTTTTCATGTATGATCTCTTCAAATATTTTCTCAGACCCTTACTTTTCTCTTCTTGTTCTGGGACCCCTATAATTAGAATGTTGGTGTGTTTAATGTTCTCCCAGAGGTCTCTGAGACTGTCCTCAATTCTTTTCATTCTTTTTTCTTTATTCTGCTCTGTGGCAGTTATTTCCACTATGTTATCTTCCAGGTCACTTATCCATTTTTGCCTCAGTTATTCTGCTAGTGATTCCTTCTAGAGAATTTTAGATTTCATTTATTGTGCTGTTCATCATTGTTTGCTCTTTAGTTCTTCTAGGTCCTTGTTAAATGTTTCTTGTATTTTCTCCATTCTATTTACTATATTTTGGATCATCTTTACTAGGCACATGGGCTTCGGTAGTTGTAGCTTGTGGGCTCTAGAGCACAGGCTCAGTAGTTTTGGTGCACGGGCTTAGTTGCTCTGTGGCATGTGGGATCTTCCTGGACCAGGGCTCGAACCTGGGCCCCCTGCATTAGCAGGCGGATTCTTAACCACTGCACCACCAGGGAAGTCTGGGAAGACAGACTCTTGAGTAGCAAGGTTAACAATGTATCTTAACATTTGCTTTACATTATATTTAACTGGGAGATTTTAAAAACCACTGAGAACCATACCTCTTCCGTGCCCGCTACCTATTAAACCAGAATCTTAGGGGGCGGGG